>NC_068388.1:17449887-17789887 GCF_023724105.1 Carassius gibelio
ACTGGTTCCTTGTTCAGAAAGAGTGCTAGCAGAACTGCGTCGTGAATTTTGGATACTTCGGGGCAGAGCAGTCATCCGTAAGCATCAGCGCAAATGTCAAGAATGTCAGTTCTGGCGAGCTTAGCCTGAAGTCCCCCAAATGGCCGATCTTCCATCCTGCAGGCTGTAACTTCACCAACCGCCATTCTATTCTACTGGGGTAGATTGTTTCGGCCCCTTTTCAACCAAAGTTGGTCGTCGCCACGAAAAAAGATGGGGCATCCTCTATAAATGTATGACAACTCGATGTGTGCACCTTGACCTGTTGGAACACCTTAACACTGATGCATTCCTGCTCTCTCTGCGTCGGTTTATAGCACGACGAGGTAAGCCCATGAAATTGCTCTGCGACAATGGTACCAACTACATAGGAGGAGATCTAGAACTACGTGAGACCTTCAATGTCATGGCCCCCAAGCTTCAAGAGCTGCTTGCTCCACAGAAGATCAGATTCCGCTACATTCCACCTAATGCTCCTCATTTCGGAGGAACCTGGGAGCATGAAGTCAAGTCTGTAAAGACTGCACTACGTGTCATTCTGCGAGAGCAAACAGTGCCAGAGCCAGTGCTGCAGACCTTGTTAGTGGAAGTCGAGGGCATTCTAAATGCCAAGCCTCTTGGCTACGTATCTTCTGATGTCGCAGACGTGGACCCAGTGACTCTGAACCTACTCCTTATGGGCCGTCGCGATGCCTCCTTACATCAAGTCTTATTTGACTCTACCAACCTGCTCGGAAGATGTAGATGGAGACACAGCCAGGTGTTGGCGGATCATTTCTGGACTGCCTTCATCCGAGATTACCTCCCAAGTTTGCAGTATCGGCATAAGTGGAGAAAGGATGGCCAAGAGCTGACTTTGGGCCAAGTGGTCCTCATTGTTGACCCGCAACTTCCTCGTGCCCTCTAGCCTGTAGGCACAGTGACTGAGACGTTGGCTGGACCTGATGGAAAAATTTGCACTGCTTGGGTCAGAGTTCATGAGAAATCCTACACTCACCCAGTTGTTAGGTTGATTCCACTTCCTCACTTTGAGGAAGAGCCTTAGGCACTGTAGACAGACTTTCATGATGTTTACAATTATCCAGTCAGATAATTGGGGGCGGCTGTGTACGAAAGCCTGTCCTAGGAACCAGAGTTTGTTATTAACACGGACTGATTTACTGTGTGACACACAAAGGACGGTTTGGTGAACGCTCATCTCTGCACGATTGTTTTGTTCTGTATAATGCGTTTATGCCTTGATGTAAGTACATCTGCATATGTATGTCTATATAATGTATCTTATTGATGTCCCGCGATTGTTCTGCGGTTACCATGGCTGACTTTGAGCGCCGTAGCGGCCGTAATTTGCCGCAAGAGAAATGCCACACTTCTCTCTTCATTATATCTAATGTGACCACGCCCATGCACTGAGCGCGTTATATATTATAATGTTTCACGTGAAGCTCGCAGTGTGTAAACACCCTCACAGTAAACAAAAGCAGCAAGACTGCACCTTCTTTTTGGAGTTACTGTTCTCTTCGTGCTGAGAGGAATAGGACAGAATTCACCTCGCAAAAGACTCACTGTGAAGAATGAAGAAAAAAGAATGAAGAGCCTTGATCCTGCAAAGATCATAAACACGATTAAGTCTTTATTTTATTAATCTACTTCTGTTTTTTCACATACATTTTTTCTATATGACTTTTTCCAGACTATAATCCCTAACTAAATGTGTAATCAAGTAAAACATTATGAAGTTTCATTCACATCATCTAAATGTTTCACAATGCCAGGATGTTTGTTTTTTAAAATGTTCTGTAACATAGACAGCAATACGATATAAAAGTAATAAGAGTTATAATGGTGCTAGTCTAATGTCAGAAAGGATGATTAGACAAAACTTTACAGTGATACTTTACGGCTATTCTCTGTTCACGAATATAGCCAGAAAAGTGTACAGCTAGTTTTTGGGTTGTACAGGCCTACATACAAAGCATGCTTGTGTTTATGCATAGCTGCCAACTCTCACACATTCCGCGTGAGACTCACGCAATTGACCCAATTCTCACGCTCTCACGCCACACCCCCATATTCTCATGCAGACTCGTGCAGCAGTGAGGAAAAAAAAGCGAGGGGGGACCAGTGGGGAACGGTGGTGTGTAGTAGAAATGGAGTCAACACAAGAAGTTGAGAAGAAAATTTAAGCTGCTGTTTACTTGACAAAATCAAAGTAAGGCAAGTCAAACATCTGGAAACAAACAAAATGTGTATTATTTTGAACATTGCCAGAGCATGTGAGAGGATCGGAGTGCTAAAATTTCCTGAAGGGCGCTGAGCGCTTTCTGGAGATTCCGCTCTGCTCGCTTAACCCAGTCAATAATCTATGCATTTTTAAAGTGCATTTTATCTCGTGTGTGCTTTTCACAGGCTTTATAATCTAGGTGTATTTTGTAAAGATCTACGCACATTTAATCTCGTGTGGGTGTGTTTGTTTTAATGAGCCTGTTTTGAATGTTCTTTTGCACAACAACAGCTGCTATTTTCACTGAAATAAACTTAAAGTGAACGAAAATCAAATACACTTCTTCAGCGTTTGCATTTCGGGTAGGCAGTTTGCTAAGGTTTGATTATTATTAGTAAAATACATTTTAATTAGCCTAATACAATTAATAAAATGTTTAAATTCGGTTATTCTGGATGTTAACTTGAACGAATATTTAGTCTGAGTAGCCTACCTATTTGTGTACATTTAAAGTCTGCGGGAAAAGGCGGACCGAAAAACATTGCGGGAGCGGGCGGGCCTGGTCATACATTCAGCGGGAGCGTGCGGGTGCGGGTTTAAGAAAACAGTCCCGCGCAGGGCTCTAAACGCAGGCAGGTCAGTGAGTTACAGGGTGCTCCGTGTCTCCGTCCAGTTTAGGCTAGTAACTAATAGGCATATGCTGTTATATAGTTCATATATGATTAAGTTAGCATTAGCAGAGTTGTTTGTTTTGCAGCACTGAGCAGTTATTTTACATAACTTTATCATAACAGTACAAAAGCATTTGATGAAAAATATCTGGACATGCCTAGTAGTTAATGTTAATTATTGTTTTCTTAAAACAGAATGTCAAGTCAACGGCTATTTATATCAATCACAACTCATCAATCATGTCCAGATATTTGACTGGTGGTGGTGTCAGTATGGGTTAATCCTATTTCTGTAAAATGTTTGAGAAAATTAAATGTAAATCTCCCAAAAAATTCTGTACATATACCAAATACTTTGACAATCAATATATACTTAATACACTTCTGCTAATGCAAGGATTTGGTGTTTGTATTTTTTTTCACACCAAGCCACGCCCCTACACAAGCCCCTCCCCCATAACAAAGCCCCACCCCAAAAATCTCACTCTAAGATGAACTCAAAAGTTGGCAGCCCTGGTTTATGAATGTGACTAAACTAAACCCTTCTGTTCATAAATATCTGCTCTGGTGTAAATATTTGAATGTTTCATTGGTGTTCGCGATCGTCTGAGGTGAAAATGTATCAAGCTGCAAATACCACTGATTATAAATGTGGTATTTGGTAATTATTATTTTTTCCTTCTATAAATTACTACTTATATGAAATAAATGATCAGTGACCATTACAGTAATGTTAACAAACGATGCTGTTCTTCTGATCTTCCCATTAATAAAAAATAAATAATATAATAATAATAATAATATTCTCAGCTCTTTTCAACACTAATGTATATATATATATATATATATATATATGGGTCGCTATGGGGAACACCTCATCGTGATCGAGCGACAACCTCCCGCTCTCTCTAGTGAAGCCAATAAGGAAGTGACTAAAACTGCAATTCATCAACTGGCCGCTTGAGGCTGGCTGCAAAAGAGAGTCAATCCCATAGACTCCCCATGTTAAAATGGCCAACTCTACAGTAGAAAAAAAATCATGTTTACAGCCTGGTTCAAAAATGATTTTGGTCTATATTGCTAATTTTGCCCTTCGTGACAACTGTGAGGGGGGTGAATTTTTTTATAACTCATCCGTTTAAATTATATAAAGCCTTAAAGTTCTGCATAATTAAGGGCATGGCCACTTGAGTTACAGGTGGATTGCCGATGCTGACAATACCGTCATGCTAGGTGGGCGTGGCTTCAGCAATCAGCTCCCGTCTTTTTGCCCATTTTCGATTATCCGGGAGAGTCGCGAGGTGACGCGCTGCCAAGATGGCGACGGCCCGCTCTGCACACTTTAGGCTTCAAAACCGCTATTGAGGAGTCTATGGGTGACGTCACGGACACTACGTCCATATTTTTTTACAGTCTATGGTCGTGACCCGTGTCTGAAACATACATTGAAAAAACAACAACAAGTTGGCCGTCGACAGCCTCTGACGTCACTACCGGCTAGATTATAAACTGGCACCGGGAGAACACACTATTCTCTTCTTCGTCTTCACTGACTGTTCTGTTTGAAGCGTGTATCTGAAAGAACCGGTAAGAGTGATCTTTCTCTGTCTATCATGGCGACTACTAGAAAGGATTTAGACAATGTGTGTATCCGTGATCTGAGGATCAAAGACTGGCACAGCATGCTAGTGTCGCGACTCGCGCCCCTCCCCCACCTGCAGGTAGGATTAAGAGGAATCGAGGGTCACAAGGAGGTAAGCAGAACCTAAGGGGTGTGATCCAAACAAGGCAGCATTCTTTGTCTGAATCAGAGCGATACATAGGTATCTACTTGTTCCCTTTAGGGATTTTTAACTTCTGCTTTTATCCTCCCCTTCCTAGTTCCCCTGTAACCACCAGCTCTCCACCTGATCGAGTTTAGGTGGAAACCTCTTGCATAACATTCTCCTATGCTGGACCTATAATGTTTTTGGCTGGTTCTATGTTCATAGCACCCACCTCACTGATGGTCCGGACTAAAAGGAGGCACCCCTTGAGCGGAGCTCCAGTGCAGGAGGGTGGATGACTATTTAACCCTTTCTGTATATACTTATGTGTATTAAATTGCTGGTGTTTATGTGTCTAATAAACGCTGTGAGTTTCTTTCGCAGTGCTCAGTTACAGTGTTTACTAAACACTCGTCAGCACCAGCCATCTGGCTTCATGTTACATAATTGGGCATCTGAGATCACAGGTTACTGCGGGAGCCTCCTTGATCATCAGGTCTGGTACAGCACCACAGGGAATTTCACGGATGTCTGGTCAGGTCACCCTGAGTGGTCTCCTGGCCGCTTAATTGTGCTGTCGCATCCAGTGGGAAGTGGAGGTGGCAGTTACAGAAGTCTTCTTGTATATGCTGCCTCAGGTGATGCTCCCCTCGCCAGAGGTTTGTAAAATTTGAGCTTGCCTCTCCCATGCGGTTCAGCACCTCTGCGATGCTTAGGAACCTTTAGGTACACACGCTAAGCTCTGACGCTAAGCGAAGTGACGTCAGAGGCTGTCGCCGACCAACTCATTGGTGTCTTTTCAATGTATGCTTCAGACATGGGTCACGACGAGGTGTTCCCCATAGCGACCGCTAGACGACACATTGTCTCGTTCCCTACTCAGGGAACCATGGTTACAGGGAAACAAGATGGTTTTCACATTTTTAAGCAAAAATTCTAGGCTACTAGATCCAGGTTTGACAGTTTTGTGAAGATTGTTCTGTATATTGTTCTGTATGTGTTTTATGACCTTATTCCAGTCACAATCTTTTTGTTTTTCTCTAAATAACACAAAATTTTCTCAAAAACCCAGTAATGTACATACATGCGATTGACATATTATTGTAGCCCAGTTCGTACTGAATACAGCGTTTTCAGATTTTAGCCACATATGTTTATAAGCAAAGGAAAAAAAGCCCAAAAGTCAGGACATGTCAAACTTTCCAGGCTCCCAAAACCCCTGTAGACCTCAAACGGTTAATAAAGACTTAAAGACAAGAAGAAGGGATTTAGGGGTATGATTCTCGCTTGGGGTGCGAGATATCCCGGGTTCAAATCTCAGATGAGCCCCCAAATATTAAGCTCCCAATTAAATGTCTAGGGGCAAAAGGGAAGTAACGTTTTAAAGTACCAGCACTCAGTACAAAGTAAGATGTCAGTAAATTTATTTACAATGAATGTGACATACAGTGTAAAAAGATCTAAGCAATCAATTTCAACATCAGAGAAGCATCTCTTCAGGAGTGGGTAAAACCAAAATAACAAAAAAAAAAGAAAAGAAAAAAGATTACTATCTGCAAGAAAGAACTCTAGCTAGCCTGAATGATGAAGATTAATACAAAATAAACACCACAATTCTTACGTGACTTCCTAACTAGCAAAAACATGTGAAAATGAGGACAAATGAAAATAGCCCCCAAGACTACTCCAGCACTTAAAAAAAGGAAAAGGACTCAACAACTGTGCACTACAGCCAAATCACATTTAAGTTTGGTTTTAAATGTAGGCTTGATACATAAGACTGCACACTACAGCCACAACACTCATTAAGCTTAAAACGCACCAAAAAGCAACACACTGGGACTGGCAACATCACAACACACTCATGCTCTTGGGAAAAGGAAAATCTCACTGGCTCACTCTCTTGATCTTCTTATATACTGGTTCTTTTGACATTGATGAAGAGCAGCTGGTGGTTACAATCTCCTAGATTAGGACAGGACGGAGCATAGAAAATAGGACAAAACATACAATAAAAAACTACAACTCCCATACACTTGAGATGCACAGAGATTTCCAGATACAGGATATTTCTGATTGCACACACTAGACGTGTTCAGAGATTTCCAGTACACCAACCCTCATAAAAAGGGTCTTCTAAAAGCTAAACAAAGTCTTCAGGATTACTAGAAGGATACAGGTGAGTTTGATCAGGGTTGTAGAAAAACTCTGCAGGGCAGTGGCCCTCCAGGACCGAGTCTGCTCATCTATGTGCTAGCGGTTTGTAAACTTATGAGCATAACAGTATTTTCTGTAGCTTTTGAGGCAGAATTAAATGACAAAACATGGCATGGTCCTGATAGTGCCATTAGAGTTGTAGAAGATGTGTGTGTGTGTGTCTGATTGAGAGAGCAGTAATCACTGTCCTGACTTTGCAGGGTCCATTGCAAGTGTTTTCATTATGGTGTTTGTCTTTTGGTTAGTATACATTTATTATTGTTTATTTTCAAATGTATTTTATTTTTAATCAGTTTAATGATTTACTTGAAGTGTCTGTGTTTGAAAATATTTAAGATATTTTCTCAATCTAAATGTTTCTCAATCTATGTTGTCATTTATTTACTGTCCTGTTAAATGTTTGCAAATATAAAAATTGAGTTTTGTTGATGCCTTGCTTTGGCTTTGTTGAGTTTTTTTAAGTACATGATGCATTTTTGTATAGAAGACACATAGCATTTAAAACATATGTGTACAGTAATTTATAGACATTTACAGAGACACGAGTGTCCATTTAACTGCCTGGATTTTGTGGAGAGTATTTTTATGCACAGGGATGTATGTGGATTTACTGGTGAGTGAGTAAACATTTCCATCTGTGTCTGGGAGTTTATCGCATTAATGAGCGACATTGGTATCAACACTTTTTTTTCACTTCACTAAGTACTCGTGTAACAGGAATTATATAACTACATTTTGTAACAACAATATGTATAAGAGTAATAGGGACCATTTGATCCAGGGGCTGGAGATGGGTAGGTTTAGGGGTGGAAATAGGATCCAGGGGGTGGAGAAGGGTATGTTTGGGGTGGGAATGGGATCCAGCGGGTGGAGATGGGTAGGTTTAGCGGTGTAAATGGGATCCAGGGGGTGGAGATGAGTATGTTTGGGGTGGGAATGGGATCCAGTGGGTGGAGATGGGTAGGTTTAGCGGTGTAAATGGGATCCAGGGGGTGGAGATGGGTAGGTTTAGGGCTATGTAAAGTGGAAGGAGTTGGATCTCGAATTGGAGTTGGTGCACCACTGTAATACCAGTGTACTTACATGGTATCTCCTCATGAACTGTCCACTTAATATAAAGTGTAACATTGTGGACACTATCCTCAATTTATGTGTAACATCTAACTTTCTGGCTGCTGTGTAACATCAAAGTAATTACATGATAAATCTAATATAAAAAGTGTAACAATTTTTATTTTTATTTTATTTCATTTTTTTAGTAAAAAGTGCCATTAGTCCAGTTACACATTTGTACTTTCTTTACCAAAAAAGTGTTGTTACATTTGAACTTACACATACCATTCAGTGGGTTGTTACATATGTGTAGTTACATAAACATTAGAGCTGTAGATACTATGTTCACATCTAGTTACTAGGTAAGTACACAGGTATTAGGGACCGTTAATATAAAGAGGGACCCACACGGAGAAGGTATGTCACCCAGTACTATTTCTGGAAATTTTTAAGTAGAAGGATCATAGTTTAAGTGATTGCATGTGTATGATGAAGAATGACAAGACCCTCCAGCATTTTATTTAAACATAAAAGTTGTTTTGGATGGTTGTGACAACCTTTAGACAAGGTAATTTGAGGCAGAAGGCTGCAGAAGTGTCTCCTGGCTAAGGATCTGTTCCTAATGAGGAACTAAGTTTCAGTGTGGTGACAGAAGGAGATGTCAACCTGAAATCCACTGGAGCTATGTGGACAACATCATGTTGAAGAAAATGGCCTTACTATCCTTTAATGCAGAAATCTCTGCAGGTAAAATAGGCTTGTGTTGTGTCAAAAAGCAGTTACAAACATTGACATTTTCTTTGCAAATGATTTCCTACAAAAGCAATTTATAATACAGTGCACATAACCATGTCATTTGTAAATTCCTTGAAAAGTTGCTGCCAAAACATTATGTTTGCTAAGTGGTACATGCTAATTGCCAGAAACTCAGAAAACAATGGCATATAGAAATGGAATTTTACATTTGTATAGCAATATACAAATGGTACCTGTGTGACCAATCACCTCCACAATTTGTGAGTTGTTGCTAGGGCATTTTTATGTGATTGATAAGGTCTTTTAGATTTTTTTTTGCCACTTTTCTGTTTATTTACTATTATTATTTTTAATATTCTGTTTTAAAATATTCTTTTTTTATATTCTGTATTATTTGGGTCTCGCTTTCAGAGTAAGTCTATGGAATAATACTCACCCCTGAAAATCACAAATCTGCACTAATGCACTAATAATCACAATCTACAAAATAAATAAATAAATAAATAAAAAAAAATAATTCATCCAAATTAAACTATATATATATATATATATATATATATATATATATATATATATATATATATATATATATATAAATACACATAATTTTTCAAAACTTTTTTCATTAATCCAAAAAATGTAAAATAAATAAATAAAAATAGGGTAATGCTTCACATTTATATTTATAACTTAAGCCAAATGACAAATAAATAACTTTCCCTAAACAATTTTTTTTTTCTGTCTATGAAAGCAATTTGTATTTTATAAAACCTGGCACAAAGTATATTGTTCTTGTTGAAGATAGTCAATTAATTTACATTGTATTTTTTTATATAAACAAAAATATATAGATGTTAATCAAAACAAAATCACATCATTACCTTATACATTACTTCCACACATGCATAATTTCAGTACTCATTTGATAGATTTTTAACTTCTAAGAGCTGGCAATCATTGATCATACACTGATAAAAAAAAAAAAAAAAAAAAAAAATATATATATATATATATATATACACAGAGGTGAGAGATGTCTCCACGAGAGTCGGCTTATCCTAACTATCTCTCTTGCTTACAGAATGCAGTGTGTGACTGCCAGCCCCACCACACACGGGAGAGCACAATGGACCCACCCCACCATTGCACACAGATCCAAGAGGAAACCGAGCATCCCGCACCAGACCACCTCACCTCACCGCCTTCTGGCTCACCTTTCATTAAAAAAATCCACCCTTCGGGGGAACTCACCTGTACTTACCCGTCGTGTCCTTCTTCACCCTGCCACACTGGTGGAGAATGCGGCCAGGACAGTGAAGAAAACACAGACGACCCTTCCCACGTGGTGTTTCCCCAGCTGGACTGGTTTGATTGTTTTAGTTTTGTTTTTCTTTTGCCACATGCCCTGTTGGCTCACGTGTCTTCTCTGGTTTTCCCAGGTGGCACTCCTCACCCGCCGATGGACGGAACGGGAGCTCGCCACGCTCCGTATGTCTGCCGGCACACGTACTCCGCTGCCTGACCCCCGTGTCCAGGCCACACACGCAGCTGCTGAGGATGACATCCCACAATGACGTTACCACGTACCTCCTGATGTTTGAGACCGTGGCCACCCGGGAGGCGTGGCCCAAGGTGGAGTGGGCCCAGATCATCACCCCAACGGGTTATTTCACGCTTCCCCCAGAGTTGAAAAAGGAAATCCTGGGCCGGATGGGTCTTTCACCGTGACGCGGTGGTTCCTGGTGCTCCAGGACTTCAACTTCACCGTGCAACACTGAGCGGGGACGGGCAACGCCGACGGACTCTCTCGCATTTGGGCAGCTTTCGCAGGTCTGTCAGGGTCCACTCCCCGCCCTCCCCCAGTTTCCCAGCTTCTCCACAGGACTAGGACGACGCTTGTGGGGGAGGGGGGGGGGATGTTGTGACACGTGTCCCGAGCTCTCATCAGCGTCGCCCTGGAAACCGAGCAATCACACCTGCTCCTGCTCATCACAGGCTGAGCGGCCACACCTGCGGATCATCAAGAGCGGCCTATTTAAGTAACGCAAACGAACACAGAGGTGAGAGATGTCTCCACGAGAGTCGGCTTATCCTAACTATCTGTCTTGCTTACAGAAAGCAGTGTGTGACCGCCAGCCCCACCGCACATGGGAGAGCACATCGGACCCACACCGCCACAGCACACAGATCCAAGAGGAAGCCGAGCACCCCACACCGGATCACCTCACCTCACCTTCTTCACACACACACACATATATATATATAAATATATATATAAAGTTAGATATATCGCCCAGCCCTATATATATATATATATATATATATATATATATATATATATATATATATATATATATATATATATATATATAGGGCTGGGCGATATATCTAACTTTAAACATTTGATATGTTATCTATGTTCTATTGTGAATAAAATATAAGTTTATGAAATTTGCTAATTATTCCATTCCTTTTTTACTCACAATTTGTACAGTGTCCCAAAATTTTTGGAACTGGGTTTGTAGAAGCATGTCTGAATCTTGCGAGAATTAGTACGTCACCCAGGTAATTCTTGCCTACAATTTTATGTTTTAAAACTTATATTTTAAAACTTATATTTTATTCACAATATAACATAGATAACATATCAAATGTTTAAAGTGAGACATTTTGAAATGTCATGCCAAATATTGGCACATTTTGGATTTCATGAGACCTACACATTAAAAAAAAATGTTGGGAGAAAAATTGCAAAGAGTTTAAAGTTATAATAATCTACAGTGCATAATATCATCCAAAGATTAAGATAATCGGCAACAATCTCTTTGTGTAAGGCTCAAGGCCAGAAAACCATACTGGCTGCCTGTGATCTTCTTACCCTTAGACAGCCCTGCATCACATACAGGAATCTACTGTAATGGAAAGCAAAACATGGGCTCAGGAATACTTCTAGAAAACAATGTCGGTGAACACAATCCACCGTGCCATTTGCCGTAGCCGGCTAAAACTCTATAGGTCAAAAATGAAGCCATATCTAAATATGATCCAGAGGTGCAGGTGTTTTCTCTGGGCCAAGGCTCATTTAAAATGGACTGTGGCAAAGTGTAAAACTGATCTGTGGTCAGACAAATCAAAATTTGAAGTTCTTTTTGGAAAACTGGGATGTCATGTCATCCAGAATAAAGAGGACAAGGACAACCCAAGTTGTTATCAGTGCTCATTTCAGAAGCCTGCATCTCTGATGGTATGGGGTTGCATGAGTGTGTGTGTGGTATGGGCAGCTTACACATCTGGAAAGGCACCATCAATGCTGAAAGGTATATACAAGTTCTAGAACATATGCTCCCATCCAGACTTCGTCTCTTTCAGGGAAGATCTTGCATTTCCAATATGACAATGCCAGACCACATACTGCATCAATTACAACATCATAGATGCGTAGAAGAAGGATCCGGGTATTGAAATGGCCAGACTGCAGTCCAGATCTTTCACCCATAGAAAACATTTGGCACATCATAAATAGGAAGATTTGTCAAAGAAGACCTAAAACAGTTAAGCAACTAGAAGCCTGTATTAGAGAAGAATGGGACTATGATGGGATAGAATGGGATGCTACACAGTGGTAAACATGGCCTTGTCCCAACTTTTTTGAGATGTGTTGATGCCATGACGTTTAAAATCAACTTATTTTTTTCTTAAAATAATACATTTTCTCGGTTTAAACATTTGATGTCATCTATAAACGAGATGACTCCCCTTTCAAATAAACAAAATGGTTAGCGATCGGACAGGTAGGATCTAAACCATCTTAGAGCCTACCCTTGAATACTCGTATAGGTTTGTAATCGATCTATGAGTATGTCATGATCTATGGTGCCGAACGCAGCACTAAGATCAAGTAAAACTAGCAATGAGATGCAGACTTGATCTGATGCAAGAAGCAGGTCATTTGTAATTTGTGCAGTTTCTGTGCTGTGGTAGGGCCTGAAACCTAACATCTAGTTAGTTACTCCAAGGTAAAGCACTTCAGTGGGCCTCTATTTGGACACAAAATAGCCCTGTTATCCAGTCTTATTCTAGCTTAATCGACCATTTCCGAGAAGTTTTTGGCAGACCTGCTTGGGATTCTTCTATTGGTGAGAAGCTTTATAACTGACTACTGTTTCCTGGGCTGTATTTCTGGATTCCCTGTTCCAGCGAACCCCCAACCCCCGGAACTTGTACCTGTCTGTACCACTTCCATCGAGAGCCCAGTAGAAAAGCAATATATTGCCACTGTGTTCACCAAATTGGACCTCCGCAGCGCTTACAACCTCATCCGGATACGTGAGGGGGACGAGTGGACGACAGCTTTTATCACCCCTACTGGCAATTATGAATACCTGGTGATGCAGTATGGACTAGTTAACGCCCCCTTCATATTCCAGGATTTAATACATGAGGTCCTCCAGGAGTTCCTCCACAAGTTCTTCCTTGTCTACATTGATGACATCCTCATTTACTCCCAGAGCTTAGCGGAACATTGTCGCCACATTGCGAAGGTCCTGCAATGCCTGAGGGCCTTTCATCTATGCCTCAAAGCAAATAGATTCTCTTTCCATCAGCCCTAAGTGCAGTTCCTTGGGTTTAACATCGACAACAGTGGCATCTGGATGGACGAGGGGAAGGTGAATACTGTCAGGAACTGGCCTACTCCTACCACCATCAAAGAACTCCAACTATTCTTTGGCTTTGCGAATTTTACCAGTGTTTCATCCAGGCCTTCAACTCTCTCAAAAAGGCTTTCACTACCGCTCCACTCCTGGTACATCCTGACCCCAATCGGCCCTTTGTCGTCGAAGTAAACGCCTCCACCACCAGAGTGGGAGTGGTCCTGTCCCAGCAGCAGGGGAGTCCCATCCGCCTCCATCCATGTGCCGCCTTCCCTCGGAAACTCAACCCGGCAGAGGTCAACTACGACATCGACAACCAAGAGCTACTGGCCATCAAGTTGGCTCTGGAGGAGTGGAGGCATTGGCTGGAGGGAGCCAAACACCCTTTCCTAGTTCTCATGGACCATAAGAACCTTGATTATCTATGCATGGCCAAAAGGTTTGATCCAAGGCAGGCCTGCTGAGCGCTATTCTTCACCTGCTTCAACTTCTCCATCTCTTACCGCCCAGGGGCCAAAAACCTCAAAGCAGACGCCCTGTCCAGGTGTCACGCCCCTGAGGAAAGCCAGGAAGAACTTTTAACTATACTTCGTGAGAAGGTAATCATCAGTCCGATCACCTGGTCAACCGAGACCCTACCCTCCTCCAATCCCTCCACCAACACTCCACCGGGTTGCCCACCAGGACGGCAATACATCCCCAGGACACGGCCCACTCCACTCATCCACTCTGCACACATGTCTCTTGGTACTGGTCACCCAGGGGTTCAATGAAACCCTCTCGCTGCTAAGGGAATGCTTCTGGTGGCCCAACAAGGCATCGGACATAAGAAGGTACATGCACAGATGTAAAGTCTGCACCATCTCCAAGAGTCCGAGGCCACCTACCATCAGGCAAGCTCCACCCTCTGCCCATCCCGAACCACCCGTGGTCACACCTAAGGGTAGACTTCATCACAGATCTGCATCCCTCTGACAACAACACTTGTATCCTTGTTATAGTTGACCGGTTCTCTAAATCATGTTGTCTTCTCCCCTTGAAATGTCTACTCACGGCCATGGAAATGGCAGAGTTAATGTTCAACCATGTCTTCAGATACTTTGGCATTCCCGAAGACATCGTCTCCGACAGAGGTCCCCAGTTCATCTCCCGGGTTTGGAGAGCCTTCAACTCACTCCTACGTGTGGCCATCAGTCTGTCCTCTGGTTACCATCCCCAGTTTAATGGGCAGACAGAGAGGAAGATTAGGAGATTGGCCGCTTCCTCCGTACCTTCTGCCATTGCCACCAGGACTCTTGGAACCAGTTCCTAGGGTGGACTGAGTACGCAAGAACTCCCTATGACAACCTACCACCGGACTCACTCAATGCCAGTGCGTGCTCAGCTACCAACCACCGCTCTTCCGGTGGTCAGGTGAGCCCTTGGACATCCCATCGATCGACTACTGGTTCTGAGTGAGCGAGAGGGTCTGGGATGCAGCCCACAACCAACTGCAACGAGCCTTGCGTAAGCGCAGGACGACAGACGACCTTCGCCGCTCTGATGCCCCGGAATACCAACCTGGACAGAAGGTCTCCCAGCGGCGTGGTGGACATTTTGAGTACCTAGTGGACTGGGAAGGATATGGTCCAGAGGAATGGTCATGGGTCCCACGCAACGACATCCTGTATCCGAACCTACTAGACACCTTCCACTCCAATCACCTCCGTCCGGTCTCATTTGCAACAAGGTATAACCTGCATACTTACTCTAAGGACTAACAATCTCTCTACTTACCTCTCTCCAGCGAACTCCAGTGTCTCCAATTCTCCATTGTGTGTGTGTCCACCACCTCCAGCGTCTAGTACTCTTCACCAATGGATCCCATCATCACTACCTCCAGCATGATTACCTCACCCTACACTACCTGCTCCTCTGCTTGTGCCTCAATAAACTGTGTTTACCATTCTTTCAGCCTCTTGTCCTGGTTATCTGTAATGCATATCTGAATAAAAGGCTAATTATGCAACTCATTATGCAGGCCTTTGTCTTATAAGGTGTGAGTCACACTATTATTCATGATCATTCATGCCTCTTCTCATACAGCTGTTCCATACAAAAAGTTACTTAGACAATGTAAATTATTATATTGTTTTCTGTGAATGAGTGAACTTATTCAATTGATTTAAAGGGTTCATATGATGCAATTAAATTTTTTTCTTTCTCTTTGGAGTGTTACAAGATCTTTGTGCATAATGAAGTTCTGTAAAGCTGCAAAGACTAAAGTCTAAAATCCAAATAGATATTATTTATCGAAGTCAAGACTCTGCCATGCCTCCATAAAATGGCTCATTCAAACACCTCCACGTCTACGTCACTTTGTGAAAACTTGCCGCCAAATTGTTCACACAAAGAAAGAAGGTGTGGTTTCAGTAACCACAGTTAGTGTTGAACTTGCCATGATAGGGAGATGCTGTGTGTATCTAGGTGAAAGCAAAAGCACTTTATTTGGTCTTCCAAAAGAAGATGCATTTAGGAATCTTTAAGATTACTTACAACAGAACAGCAACGCATTTTATGGACGACCGTTTCATAGGAGAGGTGGTAATTCTGACTTTGCTACGATGAGGTAGGGCATAGTGGACTTACAATAATGTACAGTATTTGAAAAATAATGAGATTTTTGAACATTAAAGCATGTCAACATTTTCTGTTACACCAAATACAAAAAAATAATGATCTTTAAAAAAAAAAAAACATCATATGACCCCTATGATTAAATATAAAACATTTATTTTTTCACTAACCATGCACAAACATTACTTTTTCAAAAACACAGTAATGTACATACATGCTGTTCACATATTACTGTAGCCCAGTTTGTTCTGATTACAGTGTTAACTAGGGGTGCTCCGATCACGATCGTTAATGAAGTGAAAGTGAAGTGAAGTGACATTCAGCCAAGTATGGTGACCCATACTCAGAATTTGTGCTCTGCATTTAACCCATCCGAAATGCACACACACAGAGCAGTGAACACACACACACACTGTGAGCACACACCTGGAGCAGTGGGCAGCCATTTATGCGGCGGCGCCCGGGGAGCAGTTGGGGGTTCGATGCCTTGCTCAAGGGCACCTAAGTCGTGGTATTGAAGGTGGAGAGAGAACTGTACATGCACTCCCCCCACCCACAATTCTGTCCGGCCCGAGACTAGAACCCACAACCCTTCGATTGGGAGTCCAACCCTCTAACCATTAGGCCACGACTTCCCCCAGCCAACATTTGTATGTGGGGCCCATATGGTTGTGAAATGGGCTGAAAAATGGGCCCCATGTAGGATTGTCCGCGGGTTACATAATGGCCCCATGTTAATTGCCCAGATGAATTTCATGTAGGATTGTACTTGGTACTAGTTGGGACCCAAGTGGGCAACATGCACAAATCCCATATTGGTCCCAGCTTTATCCAAGTCAACATTTGTATGTGGGGCCCATGTGGTTTTGAAATGGGCTGAAAAATGGGCTCTGTGTGGGATTGTCCGTGGGTTACATAATGGCCCCATGTTAATTGCCCAGATGGATTTCATGTAGGATTGCACTTGGTACTAGGTGGTACCCAAGTGGGCAACATGCACAAGACCCATCTCGATCCCAGCTTTAACCCAGTTGACATTTGTATGCGGGGCCCCTGTGGTTTTGAAATGGCCTGAAAAATGGGCTCTGTATGGGATTGTCCGTGGGTTCCATAATGGTCCTATGTTTATTTCCCAGGTGGATTTCATGTAGGATTGCACTTTGTACTAGACGGGACCCAAGTGGGCAACATGCACAAAACCCAGCTCGGTCCAAGCTGTCAATATTTGTATGTGGGGCCCATGTTGGTTTGAAATGGGCTGAAAAATGGGCTCTGTATGGGATTTTCTGCAGGTTCAATAATGGCCCCATGCCAACTGCCCACATGGGTTTCATATAGAATGGCACTTATAAACAGTTGGGCTCCTTACTGGGCAAAATGTAATAAGACCCATCGTGGTCCCAGCTTTAGTATTTTTTTTTTGTGGGTACTACAAGGTTACTGCATGGGCTGAAATATGGGCTGAAAGTGCGTTTGTTCACGGGTTCCATGTTGGCCCAAGCAACTTACTCATTTAGGTTTTATGCAGGATTTCACAGGGCTGTAGGTGGGGCCCAACTAGGAATCATATGCATGTGGCCCAACGAGGGGTCATCTGGGTTCCATCTAAATGAGAAGCAACACCACACATACAAGTTTTTAAGCAGTAGAGAACACAGTGAGACTGAAATATGTTCAAAATCCAGCTTTATTTAACTAACCATCATGTCATGTTTATGTCACAATGGCACAAAACTATTTTAGAACCAGCCATGAGTGTTTGGGAAAGCTGCCAACCCACCATATTTGAGAACACGATTGACAGAAAAAAACACAATAACTACAACAGCTAGATGCAGCTACTTATAACCTTATAACCTTTTCAGTCAAATTTAAACTGCAGCCATCTTTTGGTGCATTCTTGATGCCCTTTGTCCTCCTCTGTCTCTTGCTCCAGTAAACCATTTTGACAGTGCCCTCTCAGCTTCTTGCTGGTTGACCTTTGATGTCAGGGGGTTGTTCTTAAGAGCCTCTGCAAAAACAAATTAATTTTTAATACAAACAAATTAATTTTACAAATAGGGATGGTCTGATCAATTTGCCGCGGATCAGTAGCGGCAGATAATCACATTATGGATGACTCAATTCAGACTATTATTTTCATATGTCGGGCTTTACAGGATTAAGTAGGCATGTGGGGAGGAAACTGGAAGGTATGGAATTCAGTAAATAATTATACTGTAACAGCAGACATTCTGTCTGCAGATTTTAAAATGAAATTAGTAACACTTTACAATAACGTTCTATTTTTTGTTAGTTAATTACCTTTATAACAATGACAAATACTTCTAAAGCATTTATTAATCTTAGTTCATGTTAATGAACAACATTTACTAATACATAACCAAAATAAAACATTTTAGCTGTTAATACAGTATAGTTTAATGAACCTGAGTTAATATGAGTTAACAATTGTTAGTTGTGTTTTCATTAAATAATGAACAATACCCTAACAAAAGCATTGCTCACTGTTAGCTGATAGTAGTTAATGCATTAACCAATGTAAACTTATTGTAAATTGTCACCATCAAATTTAAGATCATTATTAACAACTGAAGTTTTTACTTCGTTAATTTACTTACCATACACAACGTTGAAAATACGCAAATCTTTAAACTTTTTTTTCCCATGACGGCCAAACAAATTGTACTCCAATGCCAGCTCATTTGAAAAGACGTATTTCATCATTCTTCTCGTTGCGTCATCTATACTTGTGCCGCCCACATCTGCCACCATGGCAACCTAAGGATGAGAGCCAAAGATAGAAAACAAAGGTTTACATAAACTGCAAAAACAATAAGCTAAGATTAATAAAAGAGATTCCTGAAAGTATACAGAAAATTAGTTGCAATAGATATTTTTATATCAAATGGTAATTTGCAATCTATGTACAAATACTTTAAATTAAACTTTATTTTAGACTTAAAAAGGTATAGCAATAAAAAAAGAAAAAGAAACCACAACAATTTATCAATTAAAATAAAACTGTGAGCCTGTCCTCCAACAAAAAACGACCATATAGGTTGTTTATGCAAGCAAACCAGACTGCAAATCCAAGACTGCAAATACAAGAGTACAAAACATTATTATGAAAACGATCTTTTGCCGATAGGGGTGCAATTGTAGTATACGCTCTGATGGGTCGTATTTCAAGGATTTGGACAAACAACCTATCCGAGCGTATTGGTTGAAGGACAGGTTGAAAATTGTAGGCCTTATAACATAATGTAAACTTACAACAGCAGACATGACACTACGATCCCCCAGCTTCTGATCAAGAGCCTCAAGGTCAGCCTGGGTTTTCAGAGGTAAGACAACTCCTTCAGGAACCTCTACCATTGATCCGTCTTGCTTTTTCAGCAGGGCATTCAACATCTTTCCATGAACACGTTGTGTCTCCTTCACTTCTTCTAAAACTGTTAGAATTTTAGTGAACATGGCTTCACAAGTTGGTCTGGCAACTCCTCGGGCCGTCGGGCTGGTAACTGTAGCTGGGGAGCTGGCAACTCCTTGGGCTGTGGGGCTGGACACTCCTCGGGCCGTCGGGCTGGTAACTGTAGCTGGGGAGCTGGCAACTCCTCGGGCCGTCGAGCTGGTAACCGTAGCTGGGGAGCTGGCAACTCCTCGGGCTGCGGGCCTGGACACTCCTCTGGCCGTCGGGCTGGTAACTGTAGCTGGGGAGCTGGCAACTCCTCGGGCTGTGGGGCTGGTAATTGTAGCTGTGGGGCTGGTGCCTCGTTGGGCAGTGGGGTTTTGGAAGTAATTGCTCACTTCTCTCACTGCTGGCCAAATGAGTTGGTTTGGTGGAGTGGGTGGAAGCTCCTCTGAAGAATCTGAATTCTCACTTGATTGCAGTTGGGTGCTCAGTTGACTCTGGAGGATTTTTGCACTTGGCCTAGAGAAGTTAACACAAACATATAAGACACACTTCACCTACTACCTTCATATTATTTCTAGAGTGCATGGAATTTGACCTGAATTGCTCCAAATAACACCTACCTTTTTTTTCTTGAGATATTTTCTGTGTCTGTCAAGTCTGATGAATACTCAGCTTGGTGGAGTTTAACCCTAGCTTCGGCATAAGATGCTATAAAACACAATGATACACAAAAGGAGTGAGGCAGATTTTGAAATTCACATTAGCGTTTAGTACCACGAATGCAACATTTGTTCCAGAATATATGCAAATAACTATAAATCAGATTTCACATCTTATTTGCAAAGTGCTATTGTGGTTGCAGGTTTTCTTTGCTATCTATCAAGAGCACATCTGATTTAATTAATAAACTGTATCAAGCCGGTGTGATCCTCTAGGAGTGAAAACCTATAGTTATATCAGCCCTTTATGTATTACTTTGGGAAACAAAGGGTGTACTCACACTAGGCACGGTTGCCATGAACCGGGCCCGAGTACGATTGTCCCCCCTCCCCACTCCCCCTCTGGCCTGCACTCACATATAGGGTTTCAGCATTCGTGCCGGAGCACGCTTACGTCATTATGATGCGACGGTTTCGGGATAAACAGGAAGAGCGGCGCTCTCTGAACACAATGGAGTGCATCGCTCTGTTTTCTTTGTGGATAATTTTGTGTTGTTTGGTCCACAGCGCTCTCACAGCCTGTTGTTAAACAGATGTGTTGCCTTAGTGGCGCGAACATTTTCACGTAATTGTGCTGTTCGTATGAGGATGTTTGCAAGGTACCAGCTGAAGTGCAGCAAGGACTTTGAAGTTTTTAGTTTTTATGCGTTTTGCACCTCTGCCGTAGACCAAAGCGACCCTTTCCCTGCCATGTTGGTTTTGGAGCGTCGCAAAACCGTGATGCAAAGCGTCCTTTTCCGTGCTCCGGCACGGTTAGCGCTCACACTGCATGCGAACCGCGCCCGAGTCCAACTGAACCATGCCCTGGCCCACCTCTTCCAAGCGGGCCAGGGCCGGCTAATCGAGCCGCGCCCGGGCACGGTTCGGAGCACTCACACTAGTCAAACGAACCGCGCTTTTCTGGTCAAACACACTCGGGCATGGTTCAAACTGGCTAGTGTGAGTACACCCAAAGATGTAAAGAAATTAACACAAACATAAAGAGTTCAAGGGTCAAATAACTAATTAATAGAAGCAAAGTATAGCAGTATTTATTCTACTATATTTAATAAAGGAGGAAAATCAGTTACCTGCGTTTCCCATTACACGAACGTTACACGCTATCCAGTTGCTGGCTGGTGGTGTGTGCTCTTTTACAGCCTTCGTTACATTGGATAGTGAGACTGGTGGCCACCAGCATACTTTTCTCTCTGTGCCCTTGAACCACTCGAATGGAATTATGTCCATTTTCTTGCAGCCATCGGAGTCAACCTCATCCACAAACTCCACAACACTGAACGAGGACACCCTGCAGAGTTCAATAAATCATGTACTGTGTAGCTGAGGCAAAGCCACAAACATATGATTAAGAGGCAATAAAAGCAGCGGTTTAGTGAAGTCTGTCACTGGAGCACTGGAAAGCTGACCAGATAGTTTTGATAGCAGACAGACTCCAAGTGATGTAGAATCAAGGGGGTAGTTGAAAAAACATGTCCCTGTCTGAAAAAGTTCATACACCACATGTGTTCCTCCAGTCACAGTGGAATGCACAATGTTCCGCACAATCCCAACTCTTCCCTCAAGTTCAAAACAATTGGTACCAATGGAGCTTGAAATCATTGTGTCTTTGTGTTTGAACATTTTGTATTGAACATACTGATGCAGTGGAAATTCTGTCAGCATTGGTCCAAATTCATGAGGCTGTGTCAGTTTAACATTTTCAGGCATTTCTTCGGACATGTGAGCAAATAATTGCCTTTCATAAACACGCCTGACAATTTGTTGCACAGGATTCTGTGGTCTTCTCACCATTTTTTTCAACTGTCCCAAATAATTTTCAAATGGAAAACATGAAACTGAATCCAGAGGGCCATACTTTTTAGCATCATCTGCTAAATGTAGAAGACTGTGTGTATTGTTTACCAGATATTTTGTCCCATATATCTTCTCAAAGTTGGTAACAAAACATCTTAATAATTTTTGGGCATACCCATAGAATTCTCTACACATAGGAGACAAAAGTATTCTCATAGCAGATGACAACAAAAGAAAGTTTTTGTACTGTTGATGTGGTAATCTTTGAAAAAGCACAACAGGCCCTGTATATAATAAAAACTGCCTGAATTCTGTAGCCTTCCATTGGCTGTACTCAGTCAAAGAACGTGGCTTTCTGGAGAAGCTTCGAGGTAAGCTTGGTCTACACAGTTTCAAGTGATCAGAGATAGCAGATAGAGTAGAAGATGAAACCCGACACTGCAATGGTCCCTTGAACCACAGAGCAATTAATTTACGGACAATGCCCAAGCAAACTAAATGCATATAGTCCAAAGGAAAACTGGAAACCATGCCAATGCCTAGGCCCTGGAGAGGTGATTTAGAGTGGTGGTGCTCTTCATCAAACATTTGATCAAACTGAGTGTCTGTTCTTAGGCTTGAATCCATGTCAGGAAACACAACTTTACCATCAAGATAAATGCCATACTGCGTGCAACGCTCACAAGAACTGTAGCCACCATGTCCTTTGACACATTTTAAAAAGGCTCTTGCTGGAGTGTCACAGATAAACGCATCTGGCAGTGGTACATTGTAGTGTTTACCATTAAAGGTTACACCAACTCTTGTGACAACTTTTAAATCTTCTATAAAATCATGCATGAAGTCGTTTACAGATTCAGGTTTACAGGGACCTGCATAGACACCAATTATAAACACATTTGCCTTTGGTAATTCAACTATTTGACCTAATATAGGCCACAACTGCATATTAGAGCTCCTAGAAAGAGGTAATCCATCAACATTCACACGAACAGTCAATGTATCTGTTGTCAGTTCACTCTCGCTTGTAATTTTCAATTCTGAAATTATTGCACTTGTAAGGCCAAAATGATAGTAGCTACCCTGACCCATCTTTTTCACATCACATTCTTTCACTGTACTGAGGAGAGTTCTGGGGTCCTTTGGTAAATCTAAACCTAGCTCCAAAAGAATACCTAATAGTTCTGAAAGTGCAGAATGAGATACATTTCGGTTAGCTGCCCATTCAGCCAGTTTCTTTTTTGCATCACTATGGGGTTCCTCTTCCGGATTATCAGAGCAAGAATCTTCATCAGGATCACTTGCCATGTACAAGTCATCAACGTCAGTATCAACATCAAAATCCAGATTTACAGTTTCATCAGCATTGTCCTCAATATTTTGCACTGCCTGGTCCACAGCCTGATCTGCCTGCTCCAAAGCCTCCATTGCAATATTCATTAAATGCTGCTGCACTCTGACTTTGATTCTTCTCCTCCTCGTCCGTGAATTGCCATTAAGGTAATCCATTTCACTACAACACACAGAGACCAGGGGCAGAAAGCGATATGTACTGTATGCTGCGTCTTCCAGAGGTCGCATTTGAAGGCTGATTATGTCATCAAGGATGTCTTATTTAAGAAAAGCAAACTTAATAAAAATGTAGTTATTTTTAGTGAGGTGTCAAATATTGTAACTTCTTAATTTGCAATCTAAGGGTTACTTTTCTTAAATGAGATCATCTCAATGACGTATGCATCCTTAAAATAAGACCCCCGAGGATGCAACTATTGGAGCAGTTAAGTCGAGTCATCATTTACCTATTATATTTAGTTTTGAGATCAAAAATATGCATAATGGAAGAGAGTTTAGAATTTCAGCATTTAATTCTTGATATTTATATGCGTAGGAGTTGGGGCTGTGTGATTAATCGGAATTGATTTCCAATTTTCCAACGATTATGAAAACAAGTTAATCGATGCAAAACGATTAATGTGCAGCTGCTGCATTCTGTCCCATGCACCTTCCTTTCATTCACAGCGGTGCACTTTCATTCCTCCCTAAAAGCCCAAACCAAATCAGCCAAATAAGTGAGTGTTGTTGTCACAATCCCTGTACTGTCTTGTGTTTGGTAGGACTTTTATGTAGAAATAAATTCTTAGTTCCCCATCGTTTCTGTGTTCACTTCCTGTGTTTGGTTCCGGTTTCTCCTTATGCCTTGTTTGTCACCATAGTTACCCTTATTAGTTCCCATGACATCAATCACCAACACCTGTCCCATGTCAGCCCCTTGTTAACCAGTCTATTTAAACCTCTGGGCTTCAGTTGTTCGTTGGTCGTTGTTGCTGTTTGGGTATCAACGTTGTTCCCCTGCCTCTGCTTTGTAGCTGTTACCCCTGTTTTTGGATTATCTTGCATTTATGTTCGTCTATTAAACTTGTGTTGCTTAGGGATCCTTATGGAGGCAGGGAACAATGACAGGAATACACAAACAGCAACAACAACTGAAGCCCAGAGGTTTTAATAGACTGGTTAACAAGGGGCTGACGAGGGACAGGTGTTGGTGATTGATGTCATGGGAACTAATAAGGGTAACTATGTGACAAACAAGGCATAAGGCAAAACACGAAATAAACACAAAAAACAATGGGGAAATAAGAATATACTTCAACATAAAAGTCCACCAAACACAAGACAGTACAGGGACCGTGACAGTTGTAGAATGCAGTCTGTTGTTGCTAAACTGCGGGACGTGCTTGATACTAAACAGTGTTATTAAAAGCGTATTATGCCAAGAAAGAGATACTGTTCTCTAGGTAGCCTCCAGTGATGCGCGGGTCAATGTATAAACAACCCGCACCTGACCGATGTTTTCAAATAACCCGCCCGCAACTCGGACTGCAAAAAAAGAAAAAGAAAATATTGTACCCGACCTGCTTCCTAACCTGCATTTTTTTAAAGTAGTAAATGTGTCGCCCCTTTATATTCATTTAATTACTTAAATAGACTATAGCCTACAGCATAATAAGCGTTATGACAGCACACATAAAGCTTGCCACAAAGAACCAGTTAAAGTAATGATTGTGAATGTGTTTAAATTAGCAAGGAATCATTTAATTGTTTAGTAATAAACTGGTGTTTACGGAAGTTCTAAGTGGCCATGCATTATAATATTTTTTCTTCTTGTTTTCTCGTTATAACGACTTAATTTTCTCGTTATCTTGATATAACGAAGTTCGTTTTCTCGTTATAACGACTTCATTTTCTCGTTTTCTCAACATAACGAAGTTCGTTTTCTCGTTATAACGAATTAATTTTCTCTAAGAAGTTACAAAACTGCGCCAGCAGGTGGCACTATAGACCTGAATATAACTGATGGGGAGTTGTACACTATCCACTTTACTGTAAGCGGACCTTCCTCGTGATCGCTATAATTTGTGCAGTCTTCATTACTGACATTTAATTAATTCATAAATGTTAAATGCTTGAATCAATATGAATATTTTGTGTATTAAGTTCCTGCTAGATACATGAGTTTCACCAACGCGTTCTGTGTCATAAAATAACTGCTTATCAAAACCAAGGTTGACATCACTGTATTCTGTTTATCTACAGTAGGACGGGATTTAACGATGTAGGCTGATGTGCTTCTTTTCCTTATTACTAATCTTTATTGTTAACCATATTGATGAGAAATGTGATAACAAAAAGCTCTCTGCTTTGCCATCTATAGGTCTTAACCAAGAGTAGCCATAGCGGTCCATTCGCTATTAAAAGTGCATCTTCTCTTTTTCGTGGCCACACTGGCCATGGCTGCTTAACCTTACTGAACAGCGCGCATGCTGTCCAATTTGAGATTCTTGATAAGGCGTTCATGCACCACTCAACAGTTTGATTGATGTACGACTCAGCCTCTCGACTAACGATTTTATTGCTCTCCTCTGAACTATTGGACCTAGTTAACAGTGCGCCTGGACGTATCCGTGTATTTTCAGGGTCGAATGAAAAAGTGGGACAGATGCTCAATTTGAATGAGGCGGGACAAAGGGTAAAATTTCTGCACAGTACAACAAAGCGGGACAGGTGGTCACTCTATTCGCGCCATTTATTCAGCCAATAAAGTGTAGGCCTATGTTTTTCTCAACTGTGTATAGTACTATATAAATTACAAGGGTATTTCAAATGCCCCGACCGACCGCGACCTGAATATCATTAAAAATATTTTTGGATGACTCATAACCGCGGGCAACTGCGGGTGACCGCAGGCACCCGCTCATTTTGGATCAAGCCGCGCATCAATGGTAGCCTCCTGTGCGTGTGTTCCGAAATGACCGTATACAGCAGAGTTATTTTACATTTGATTACTTTATTAATTTTCTGTTGTAGGCTATTGCATGTAGGTAACACCACTGTTGGTGCATCTTCCTGAAAAACCTAAAACACTATTTATTTAGGGCGTTCACACTTGGCGTCTTTTTTGACAAGTAAAAGTTGACGGGGTGCTTTTTTAGTAAAAAAAAAAAAAAGAGAAAAAAAAAGCTGGCAGCAACTGATTCCAAATAGCTGCCAAGGGTGTCTTTTGAGTGAGTGAGTGACGTGACATACAGCCAAGTATGGTGACCCATACTCGGAATTCGGAATACTTTTGTCGCTATAACAACAGCTGCTACAGTAGTCTATGCCTGCCAAGTTCCGGTAAAAGGTAGGTAACATTTTGTTATCAGCTGGTTATGGAATTTATAACTTTTGCTGAGCGAACCTTAATGTTAGCTATCGTTAGCAGATAGTTTTGTTAACGACAAGTAGTAGATGATACACTTATCTTTACATTAAGGATCTGTCCAATCTTTTCCCAAACAGGGTCTTTATGGTGTATATTATAGTACAGTTTTGTGCTCATGTAATATAACTCCTTGTGCTACGACATTAGTACAATAAGTCCATATACCAGCACCTTCACCATTTTTTCTTGTTGTTATGAAAAGGACAGGTCTCGTTAAGATGCTTTGAGCTGCAGAAAAAGACATTGGCGGTGGCGTTTGAAAACAAGGTTTACTTAATAGAATATTATAATGTAAAAAAAAAAGACAGTGTGAACAACACACACTAAATTTGAATTTTTGTTTTGTTTTATTTTTGTTGGTTTTGTTTCTTTGTTCTTATTGTATTGGTGACTGTTTACTTTTTTCTTTTTTTTTTTAATTGTGAAATTTCACTAACATTTCAAATTACTCATATCATGAAATAAGACTATAATCACCCACCTATAATCGTGCTAAATAACCATGATTTCAATATTGACCAAAATAATCGTGATTATGATTTTTGCCATAATCAAGAATCTTAGTTAAACTACATTAAAACACAGCACTTTTTGTATTATAGTATGTTGTATAAAGTCAATTTAGCTAAACTATTGGGACATCTGTCTACAATGTTTTTAATAGCTAGGTGAGTTTTTGATAGCTATGTGAGTACTGTTACATGTATTGCTTAATAAATGCCCCTGGATGGTATTAGCCCTGTGTTGCAGTTGTGAAGAATTTACTGTTAAAAAGCATAAGCCAACATCAATTGTGGGGGGAAAATTGAGCAATTCTAAAGTTGAGAGAATATGAAAATTCAATGAGGCATTGTAAAAACATTGTCCATAACCGATATAACAATTTTTATAAATACAAGGTATATCCTTAGTGAAACTATATTTGAATATAGAAAAATAATAAATTCAAATTACTTACATGGTATATAGAAGAACACCTGCCAGCTATTCAGTATCTGAAAAAGAAATTAAATAAATCAAAAGTATGATGATGCTCCTAGTAGAAAAGGCTGTTATTCTAATGTTTGATTAGAGGTTATGGTAGCCACCTTCAATGTAGAAAAATAAGGGTCAACCATTCATGCCGGTCAAAAAGAAAAAAGAATGATAAATAGAATAAGAATCTAACTGATTATTGCAACACATGACAACTTGACAGCTCAACAATAAAACATGAGAACATTGTAAACAATGTGAAGTGTACTTGATATTATCATTTTATTTCTTTATCACTTTTTAAACAATTCTGAATGGGGTGAATATTGAATCTTTAATTATTTTAATTAAATCAGGACTAAATATAATTAAGTGTCCCACTTTTAACTATAAATTAACACTTTTTAAAAACTTTTTAATGCAATATATTGTATATGACAGGATTAGCTTGATCATAAATTATTAAACATTATTTATAATATTAATAACATTCTAATAATAAAACATTTAAAATCATTATACCAACCGATATAAAAATATATTTATAATATCAATTACCGGTAATAATCTGTCTAATAATGTCTAAAAATAACAGGTTAGGGCTCTGATAACGTATGAAATATTATATTAATACGTAATAATATTTATCCACCGTGACTGGGATTTTTGACAAACTGTGGAGTTCGGCTTACAGACCCACTGATAACTTTATATTTGGATTGGTTCCTCTTCTGTTTAACGAGCGGACATGAGCTCAAAGTGTTTAAAAAATGCGCGGGTTTACGGCGCACCGAGCACATGAAATGTGTAAATGGGCTTCTCTAATACTTATTCTTTGATTATTTATTTTTATTTGATACAGTTAAATTAAAGATGCATGGAATTTAATCTCAAAAAGACTAGAAGAATGATAAAAAAATATATATAATATATATATTCTGCTGATAAACAAACGTTTGTGTGTTTAAACTTCGAACTATTTGACCTTACTGGTTCTATGCCCCATTAAATGACTTCATTATTTTTATTTTACATTTCACGAGTTCCAATCTCGCATTGTTAAATCAATTATAGCAAATTGACCACTTCCCCCTCTTACAGCTAAATGAACTTCTCTATGAAATGTGTTATATTCTATTGAATTATACAGTTTATTAAAACACATTTACAACATCATCATAATAATCAAAGATGTACTACTCACCGCAGTAACCGGCAGCTCAATCCTAGACCGCCAACAGATTGCAAAATGGCGCAATTGGCTAGTGATTGGTCGATCATGAGCGATTCGTTATGACACGTGACAAAAGAAAGACTCGGAGGTCAAATTAATCATTTATGTTTCTCATAAAGTATCTTTGGCTGCATTGTATGATTTCCTAATTTAGAATATGATTAAGATTGCGCAGGTGGGTGTGTTTGGGGAATTTGGGTGTTAAAAATATAACAACGCGACTCAAATGAACAAAATGACTTGAATAAAGATTCGTTCAGTTTGATGAACGAGATCGAACAAGAGAGTCAGTAAAATGATCCGGACTCCTGCAGTTTATATAAATATATATAAAGAAAATAAAAAATAAATATATATATATATATATATATATATATATATATATATATATATATATATATATATATATATATATATAATAGCTATACATTTATAACACTTTTTATTATATAACTTTTGCATAAAATTGCAAAAAACATATTTAACGGTGCAGTGAGGGTTTCAAGCTTTAGGCACACACACAAAATTGTAAGAAAATCACACAAAACAAAAAAAGTTTCTGCTGCTCTTATCCGTACTACAGAGATTGAAATTATATCCATTATTATTATTATTGTTAATAATATGATTATATTTTAACATAAATTTCGATTTTTGAAGTGGTGTTTTAATCAAAATATCATACAATGCTAAAATGATAACAAAATAATCACTAGAAATAATAATGATTAAAAAGTTATGTATATCTTGAATTGATTAAACATACAAAATAATAATAATTATTAAAAAATATATATTTTTACACTTTTCAACTGTTTTGTTATAGGCCTATTAAACGTTACATTGTGTCAACGTTAAAACAACAACTGACATTATTTCAACCATATTTCAACTTAGTGGGTCAGTTATGTGCCAACTACGACTGTAAAGGAAAGTCTGTACTGTTGGCCTCAAAAGAAAACTCAACACAAAACACAATATGCTAAATGCTAAATGAATGACACTGCACTTTTTTCTGTACTCCTAATGCTGCAAATATGATTTCTGAATTTACAATGGATTTTCCCTTCAAACCATGAATTTCCATTCTATTTCATCATCTTAACTGATGTGCCCCTTTCAATAATCAAAACCCTAATCCCAATTTCAAAATCTCTAGAATTACATTGTCACTCACTGACTGACCAGTAAACTCTGGAGTATCTCCATTGAATATAAGGGCATATGGCTGTTGTTAGGGGTTTGACTTCTACCGATCTCTAAGCCATTATAATTCCATTATTTTGATAGATAATTACACATTCTTCATATTATACAGTGACCATTTTCTGGATATTTTGAACCAGTTGTATAGATTTTAAAATAACTATATGGAGATAAGCATTTTGCAGTAACTCACAAACTCAGACAACTAAAAGTTGACACTTTGAATATGTAATGTCAATGATTAGGGTTGGAACTAATGTCTGCTGAACACCCACACCCACAGAACTGGATTTGAAGAGCCATGGCCTGTACCCACATACACTATATTGCCAAAAGTATTTGGACAAATCATTGAATTTGGCTGTTTCAATCACTTCCATGGCCACAGTTGTATAAAATCAAGCACCTAGGCATGCAGACTGCTTCTACAAACATTTGTGAAAGAATAGGTTGCTCTCAGGAGCTCAGTGAATTCAAGCATGGTACCAGATTTCCACCTGTTAAGTCAATTTGTGAAATTTCCTCACTACTTAATATTCCACTGTCAACTGTTAGTGGTATTAAAAGTCAATTCAAGTCAAGTCACCTTTATTTATATAGCGCTTTAAACAAAATACATTGCGTCAAAAAAAAAGAACAACATTCATTAGGAAAACAGTGTGTCAATAATGCAAAATTACAGTTAAAGGCAGTTCATTGTTGAATTCAGTGATGTCATCTCTGTTCAGTTTAAATAGTGTCTGTGAATTTTTTTGCAATCAAGTCAACGATATCGCTGTAGATGAAGTGACCCCAACTAAGCAAGCCAGAGGCAACGGCGGCAAGGAACCGAAACTCCATCGGTGACAGAATGGAGAAAAAAAACTTGGGAGAAACCAGGCTCAGTTGGGGGCCAGTTCTCCTCTGACCAGACGAAACCAGCAGTTCAGTTCTAGACTGCAGCAAAGTCAGATTGTGCAGAAGAATCATCTGTTTCCTGTGGTCTTGTCCTGGTGCTCCTCTGAGACAAGGTCTTTACAGGGGATCTGTATCTGGGGCTCTAGTTGTCCTGGTCTCCGCTGTCTTTCAGGGCAGTAGAGGTCCTTTCTAGGTGCTGATCCACCATCTGGTCTGGATACGTACTGGATCCGGGTGACTGCAGTGATCCTCTGATCTGGATACAGACTGGATCTGGTGGCTACGGTGACCTCGGAATAAGAGAGAAACAGACAAATATTAGCGTAGATGCCATTCTTCTAAAGATGTAAGTACATTGGGTGCTATGGGAAGTGTTTCCGGTTCCGGTTTACCTAATTAATGCAGCCTAAAAATCCTTTAACGGATTTGGATATTAAAAGCATATTAGTATGTTATGTGTATGCCAGGTTAAAGAGATGGGTCTTTAATCTAGATTTAAACTTCAAGAGTGTGTCTGCCTCCCGAACAATGTTAGGTAGGTTATTCCAGAGTTTAGGCGCCAAATAGGAAAAGGATCTGCCACCTGCAGTTGATTTTGATATTCTAGGTATTATCAAATTGCCTGAGTTTTCAGAATGTAGCGGACGTAGAGGAGTATAATGTAAAAGGAGCTCATTCAAATACTGAGGTGCTAAACCATTCAGGGCTTTATAAGTAATAAGCAATATTTTAAAATCTATACAATGTTTGATAGGGAGCCAGTGCAGTGTTGACAGGACTGGGCTAATATGGTCATACTTCCTGGTTCTAGTAAGAACTCTAGCTGCTGCATTTTGGACTAGCTGTAGTTTGTTTACTAAGATTGCAGAACAACCACCCAATAAAGCATTACAATAATCTAACCTTGAGGTCATAAATGCATGGATTATAATTTCCTCGTTTGACATTGAGAGCATAGGCCATAATTTAAATATATATTTTGAAGTTGAAAAATGCAGTTTTAACAAAGATTATAAATTATAAATGTACTGTATATAATTGTTTTAATGATTGTACAGATATATTTACAGGTGTATAGTTTATGATGTAATTTACAGATGCACAATTTATATTAATTACATAATTCATTATATTCACAATAATACTTGTATGTAATTACCCATTCAAAACCCATATAGAGATTACCAATGTGGGTACTACCTTGGGCTCATGTAGGAAACCTATATGGGACTGATTGTGTTTGCCCATGTCTGACCCATACGGTTTATCAAAGTGGGCCCTATATGTTTGTCCCATTCATTACCAATATAGAGATGACTTATCTGGGTCCTACCTTGGGCCCATGTAGGCAGCCTATATTGGACTGTTTTCGTTTGGCCATGTCTGACCCATATGGTTTGGCCAAGAGGGCCCCATATGTATTTACCCATTCAAAACCCATCTAGAGATAACCTATGTGGGTACTACCTTGGGCTCATGTAGGAAGCGTATATGGGACTAATTGTGTATGCCCATGTCTGACCAATAAGGTTTATCAAAGTGGGCCCCGTATGTTTTCCCATTCATAACCCATATAACCCATAAGAGCATAGGCCATAATTTAAATATATTTTTGAGGTGGAAAAATGCAGTTTTAATAAAGATTATAAATGATAAATGTACTGTATATAATTGTTTTAATGATTGTACAGATATATTTACAAGTGTATAGTTTATGATGTAATTTACAGATGCACAATTTATATTTATTACATAATTCATTATATTCACAATAATACTTGTATGTATTTCCCAGTTCATAACTCATATAGAGATTACCAATGTGGGTACTACCTTGGGCTCATGTAGGAAACCTATATGGGACTGATTGTGTTTGCCCATGTCTGACCCATACGGTTTATCAAAGTGGGCCCTATATGTTTTTCCCATTTATTACCAATAAAGAGATTACCTATGTGGGTAATACCTTGGGCCCATGTAGGGAGCCTATATGGGACTGTTTGTGTTTGCCCATGTTTGACCCATATGGTTTGGTTAAGCGGGCCCCAAATGTATTTACCCATTCATAGTCCATATAGAGATTACCTATGTGGGTATTACCTTGGGCCCATGTAGGCAGCCATATGGGACTGATTGTGTTTGCCAATGTCTGACCCATATGGTTTATCAAAGTGGGCCCTATATGTTTTCCCCATCCATAACCCATATAGAGATTACATATGTGGGTACTACCTTGGGCCCATGTAGGCAGCCTATATGGGACTGTTTTTGTTTGCCCATGTCTGACCCATATGGTTTGGCCAAGAGGGCCCCATATGTATTTCCCCATTCAGAACCCATCTAGAGATTGCCTATGTGGGTACTAACTTGTTCTCATGTAGGAAGCCTATATGGGACTGATTGTGTTTGCCCATGTCTGACCCATAAGGTTTATCAAAGTGGGCCCCATATGTTTTCCCATTCGGAACCCATCTAGAGATTACCTTTGCGGGTACTACCTTGGGCCCATGTAGGCAGCCTATATGGGACTGATTGTGTTTGCCCATGTCTGACCCATATGGTTTTGTCAAGCAGGCCCCATGTGTTTTTCCCATTCATTACTCATTTAGAGATTACCTATGTGGGAACTACCTTGGGCCCATGTAGGCAGCCTATCTGGGACTGATTGTGTTTGCCCATGTATGACCCATATGGTTTGGCCAAGCGGGCCCCATATGTATTTACCTATTGAGATCCTATCTAGAGATTACTTATGTGGGTACCACCTTGGGCTCATGTAGGAAGCGTATATGGGACTAATTGTGTTTGCCCATGTCTGACCCAAATGGTTTATCAAAGTGGGCCCCATATGTCTTCCCATTAATAACCAATATAGAGATTACCTATGTGGGGACTACCTTGGGCCCATGTAGGCAGCCTACATGGGACTGATTGTGTTTGCCAATGTCTAACCCATTTGAAAAACCCAAATGGGCCCCATTTGTGTTGCCCATTCTGGGCCTATGCACTCATTTACCATTAGTGACCCAAATAGGACCCACATAGGGAGCCCACCTGTTTTTGCCCATGTCGGACCTACTTAGCTGACCCAAGTGGGCCCCAGCTAAGATGCCCATTTTGGGACCATGCCCACTTGGTACCCGTGTAGCCCAGGCATAAACCATGTGGGGCCCACATATACATGTTGGCTGGGCCCACAAAAATGTGCATCTCGTCAGTAAAGCCGGTTTTCTAGTCAGCGGTTAATACCATCAGGTGCGTGATACCATCAGAGCCGTTGTTAATAGAGAAGATGCGCAAATGCACTTCATTTTCAGCGTTTATTGGCGCATCTTCTCAGTTAACAATGGCTCTGTGTAGTAACAGCTGCTCTATGTGAAATCACACACCTGATGGAATTAACCGCTGATTAGAGAACCGGCTTTACTGACAAGATGCGCATTAACGATCGGCCGATCGTGATCGGAGCACCCCTAGTGTTAACCATTAATTGAGCACAGCGTTAGTTCAGTCAGGCCACGGAGGCATAGACTGTGACCAGCTGATGCGGTCAGCTGTCAAATAGCTCCAATCACTACCATTATCCTATTAGACATAGGAACTAATCAGACGGCTCCATAGGGAGCGTTAAATCCTTTTTTATTGGACAGGATTCCCACAGAGTATCCTACCAGATTTCAAGTCATGAACTTAAACAAATTCACCAGGTTGTTTGTCAAGTGGTGGGCTGGAAGTGATCTGAGCGATCGAGGCTCCTCTCAATCGATATAGACACTTTGCCATTCATTGCCAAAATTGTACTAATTCGACTGATCCAACAACTTTACACAAGATCTGCTTCCCCGCAGGAAGAAGCAATATATTCTAGATGAATCAAAGCATCCACGAACAACTGGCCATTTCACCTTTAATTCATCTCTGGACATCTTCACGAAGCTAAGCAAAGTTTCTTTTATTTTTATTGCCTAGTGCTAATTTGGCTAACATGCTTCAGACATTGCTCATTTTCAAAGGATAATTGTTCAGTTATGTTTGCTAGGCCTGCTATAGTATTACCACACCAGTAACACTACCAGTTAAATTTACCAGCGAGCCTTGTTAATCTGTTGTCAAGGCTGTCGATATGAACAGGCTGCTGCTTCAAGCTCATCTATTGGGGATGCTTTCATTAAACTTATCCCACTATTTCCGACACACTGTTTAAATCAGTGATATGCTGTTGCTCAAGCTAACTAGTGTATCGATAAAGTGCTTGATACTTAAATGTACATATTGTACATTTTGCCCATATCAATGCTAAGCGTTATCTGGACAAGTGCTTATGCTGTTGCCTAAATTTGATTATTGACCATATGCCATACTGCTTTATAGGGGCATGCTGATCTTTTTAGCTGTTATAAAAGAACCCCATTCGCTACCTCCATTCTTCTGTAAGGGAATGCTGCCCACTCTATGCACTTCAGAAGGTCTTTACTTAAAGCTATCAGGGTATTGAGACTGCTTGCTTGTTGAGGCTTAACTAGTGTCATATTGTGCTAGACCTGCCATTGCATAAAGCGGGATTTATGCTTTCACCTGGCTCCACTTGCGAACCTCCGCTGACCGTGCACACACCTTCCCAAACTTTATACTTGTCACGTTTGCCGGACTGAATTTAGATGAAGTGCCTGAAAATGCAGTGCATTGGTTCATAATCTTTTTCTTCTTACTGAATGGTTAATCATTGTTTTTCATAAATTAAGCAGCTCCGCTCGAGTCTGCGCGTGTGGCTGTAGTGTGCTCTTTATTAATGCACGCCCTCCGATAGAAGAGGAGAAAAAAAAAGCTTCAGTCAATAATTGCTCGAAAATAACAAATCATAGTAAACCGAGAACTAAATACTCGAGTAGCACCCTGTTAAGTCTGCTTGGTTTTGTTTCCATGGGAGAGTGTGTGCTTTGAGCATACAAAGGTAAACAAAATTTCCCCTGCTCAGTTAAACTAAATCTTAAGACTGCCGCGATTAAAGTGAAAATGAATGAAAGTGTATTGTAGTATACATTGTGGATTGGCTTACAATGCACAGAATCTTTTTGCCACATTCCCCAGCAATAGGGTTGGTATTATTGGCATTATAATTAATCACACATGGCGTTGAACGCTACAGTTGTTTTCAGATCATGCACTCACTTGACTGGACTCTCTCGAATATCGTCATCATAAACAGCGGAAACGATGTAATTAATCATTAATCAGGAATGTTTGTTGCTCGGTTCTGTATGTTTAATTCCCAAATTTAATAGCCATCTTGTTTCATGCTACTAAAATTTCTTATTAAAGGATATATGAATATGATGTGTCATTCCCCCACCAAAAATATTATCGACATTGTTACTTAAATCTAAGGACATTCAAATGTAAGAACAGTCATGCAAACTGTTTGTACTGGTCCAAATGCGCCGCCTGCTGGCAATTTTGTTTAGAACAATGCAAATTGCTAATGTGCCTTCAAAAATCCAAATGATTTACAAAGTAAGGTGTGTCTGTTTGTATCTATGTGTGTGCTTTAACTAAGATAAGAGTGTGTATGTAAACAGGTAATTTATCACACATGTAAAGTGCTGGAAAAGATAAATGTCCTTGGAAGTGCTTGAATTTTACTTTGGAAGGTATAAGAACCCTGGTGTACTATTATCTCAAAGGGACACTTCACCTAAAAATCATAATTATGTCATTAATAACTGACCCTCGTGTCGTCCCAAACCAGTAAGACCTCCATTTATCTTCGGAGCACAGTTTACGATATTTTAGATTTAGTCCGAGAGAGAGCTTTCAGTCCCTCCATTGAAACTGTGTGTACAGTTCATCATCAAAGTAGTCCATGTGACATCAGAGGGTCAGTTAGAATATTTTGAAGCATCGAAAATACATTTTGGTCCAAAATTAGCAAAAACTATGACTTTATTCAGCATTGTCTTCTCTTCCGTGTCTGTTGTGAGAGAGTTCAAATCAAAGCAGTTTGAAATATCCGAACAAAATACTTGTGAATGAATCATTCGATGTAACCGGATCTTTTTGAACTAGTTCACCAAATCGAACTGAAACGTTTTAAATGGTTCTCATCTCCAGTACTCATTAATCCATAAATTACTTGAGTTGTTAACTTTTTACATTTAGCTGACACTCCCTCTGAGTTAAAACAAACCAGTATCCCGGAGTAATTTATGTCCTCAAACAGTACACTGACTGAACTGATGTGAAGAGAGAGATGAACACCAAACCAAGCCAGAAAATGACTCGTTCACGACAAATCGTTTTAAGAAAACGGTTCACCGGTTCTTTTGTGCTAGACGTAATAGTCATTGCCAATGATTGCCCTTGATTCAAGCCTTCAGTTTACATGGGCTCATAATATTAGCACAGAATCAGTTCAGAATCAGTCAAAAAGAAAAAGAATCAGTTCAGTTCAGACGCTCTGTGTGTCGGTCTGCTTAATGCTGAATCACACATGCACAGTATCATCAGCTCCTCAGTTCTCGAATCGGACACGTCTGACAGAAACGGTTCTTGACTCGTGAACGAGTCATTATCTGGCTCGGCTCTGGGTTCATCTTCAGTTCTCTCTTCACAGCAGTTCAGTCATTGTACTGTTTTGAGTAAATGAATTACTCTGGGATATTGGTTTGTTTTAACTCAGAGGGAGCGTCAGCCATATTAAAAAAGATAACAGCTTAAGTCATCTGTGGATTAGTGAGTATTGGAGTTGCAAACCGTTTAAAATGATTCAGTTCGATTTGGTGAACTGGTTCAAAAAGATACGGTTACATCGAATGATTCGTTCGTGAACCAGATATGACAAACTGCTTTGTTTTGAACTCACAACAGACACAGAAGAGAAGACAATGCTGAATAAAGTCGTAGTTTTTTTACTATTTTTGGACAAAAATGTACCCTCTGATGTCACATGGACACCTTTGATGATGTTTTTCTTATGTTTCTGGACATGGACAGTATACCATGCACACAGTTTCAATGGAGGGACTGAGAGCTCTCTGACTAAATCTAAAATATCTTTAACTGTGTTCCGAAGATAAATGGAGGTCTTACTGGAACAACATGAGGGTGAGTTATTAAAAGCATAATTATGATATTTGGGTGAATTATCCCTTTAACAAAAGTGAGCGACGAGGAGTAATCATCCTCTAAAACCATATATGCTAAATCCGAAACTTTAGATGACCCGCTGCTTATGACTTGCAGGCAGCGTTTTTTGCACAAAGTTACCTCATTAACTTATTTTGGACAGGCTTCTGAGGCAGAGTAATGGTCTACAGCATGATCTACAGCTAAATATAGAAGTTTGGTGATTACTAAGTGGATATTTCATATAAATCGTACATTTACAAAAAAAAAAGAAAAAAAAAAAAGAAACACCAACCGCAATTTAAGATGGCATTTTTATTGTTGGCTTAACTGTCAGAGAATTGAATGCACAGGATTGTGGGATATCAAAGGCAGCGAGGACACATCTATGCTGCCTTCGAAAAATCAGCCAGTTGAAGGCATCTCAGGAGACAGGATCTGAAACATTGAATTTGGAAGTGCCTTGATGCCTTCCATCTTTGGGATGCATCCTCCAAAGGCAGCTTTTTTCAGTTTTCCCACACTGCATCTCTCGGCTTTTAGAACCGCTTCATCTCACAACATGTGGTATGGACCCTGTACTTTATACTAGCCATTCATGCCGCATAGGTCCAGCAACCACGGCAGCTTAAACATCCATACCCATGCTCAAAGCAATGGGTCGATGGTCATCATCAGCGTATCAATGATGCATTAGGCCTACAACTCAACTTAAACTTATATAAGTGCAAAAACTTGAGCAGCTGCAAAACAACTGAATGTATTTGTAAATAAATCCACGTACATCCATGTGCATGACAATAGTCCCAGCAAAATCCAGGCAGCTAAATTTCCGTAAACGGACACTTGTGTCTCAGTAAACGTCTATAAATTACTGTACACATAATATGTTTGAAATGTTATGGGCCTTCTACACAAAGATGCGTCATATGTGCTAATAAAAACTGTCAACAACACCACAAACACAGCAAGGTATCAACAAAATGTCTAAGGTTACGTATGTAACCTTGGTTACTCAAAGGAACGAGACGCCCGCTTTGAGAACGAATGGGGAACGCGTCCAGTGTGATGTCTCTGAATAACGTGTATAATCAGTCCAATGGAAGGGCGAGACGTCATAGACCAGGAAGCATAAAAGCATGAGTGGCGAAGCCAGTAATCAGCCTGAAAGGATGAAGCAAGCGCCGGCCAGAGATGCAAGAAGTGTGGCACTGCGACGCAGCGTCTCACTCCTTCGAGGAACCAGGGTTACATACGTAACCTTAGATGTTCCTCTTCAGCAACTCGAGCTGCGTCGAGAACGAATGGGGAATGAGAATGCCCACGCCGCCAGACTTTCAAATCTCTGCCTAGTGTGGAAGAGCACAGCTAAAGCAAGAGAAGGAGAAGGAGAAGGAGCCTGACAGAAATCTGGGACAACCTGTCCAATGGCCAAACTTCAGAAGGAGTGAGTCTTGACTACCAGGAGAGGGGAGATCAGAGGACTCGAGGCTTGGGATAGCATCCTGATCACCGCTTAGCATAAGCTTCTTCTGGTCAGTGGCCTCAGCCTCAGCGCACCATGGAGGAAACATGTAACCAGAGGGTTTCTGCCCACTGACTGGCCACCGAGAGGAGCACAGTAGGCCACCATGGCCGCCACGTAGACCACGTAGACCTTCAGGGTGGAGTGGGTCAACCCTGTGGAGAGCCTGCAGGAACTCTAGCACTGTACCATCCGAACAGTTAACTGGGTCAAGCTGGCGGTCTCTGCACCAAGAAGTGAAAAGCTTCTACTTCAAGGAATACAGTTTCCTCGCAGAGGGAGCTCTAGATTGGAGAATGGTCTTACAACCTCGGTTGAGAGACCGGAAGCTGAGAGTTGTGCCTCCTAGAGATGACAACTACAGCCTCTAAGCTCCATGGTGGGGCGCACCCTCCACCTGCGAGAAGAGATCTCTCCTGATGGGAACCTCCCATGGAGTGCCGTCAAAAAGAGAAATCAGGCCCAGGAACCATTCCCGGCCAGAACGGGGCTACTAACAGCAGCCAGACTCTGTCCTGGTGCACACTTTCCAGAACTCCCGAGAGCAGAGCAATTGGGAAAAATTTTTAAAGATGAAGCCTCGGCCACGTCTGTACCATGGCATCCAGTCCCAGTGGAGCTGGATGAGTCAGAGGAAGCCAGAGGGGACAGTGCGATGTCTCTCGAGTCGCAAACAGATCCACCTGAGTCTGGCCTACCTCTCCAACTCTGCTTCATCACCTCGCTGTGAAACCACCAGTCACCTGGTCTCGGCCCCTGCCTCAACAGGATGTCTGCTCCCATATTAAGATGCCCAGGAATGTAAACTGCTCTGAGCGAGAGGAATTCGTCCTTGGCCCATACAAGGATCTGGTACGCTATTTTTATAAACACATGTTGACCTCTTAGGTCTGGGTTAAAATAACTAAGTGCAGGAAGCACGGCCAGCATCTCCAAGCAGTTGATGTGCCATGTCAGATGGTGACCACTCCATAGACCATGGGCAGGGTGGTCACTCATGACCGCACCCCAGATGGTGAGGGACGCATCTGTCGCTAGTATCACGCAGCGACAAGGAGCTCCCAGCACTGGGCCCTCAGACAAGAACCAAGGCTTCCTCCACATATCCAAGGCACGTAGGCAGCACCTCGTGACGTTTAGCATGCAAAGTGGGTTTCCCCTCAGGGAGAACTCCTTGGTCTTGAGACACCACTGTAGGGGTCTCATGTTCAGCAGGTCAATAGTATTCACATTGGATGTAGCTGTCATCAGACCCAGCAATCTCTGTGACTGCTTTACAGTGAGTGACCTGCCTTCTCTCACTCTAGCGACTGCAGTGAGGATTGACTCGATCCGAGCAGGTGACATACGTGCCTGCATCGTGGTCGAATCCCACACCATGCCCAGATAAGTGGTTCTCTGTACTGGAGAAAGCACACTTTTCTTAACCCCAGCTCTTTCACACCTCGGTGCCGAATCGTCATCTGCTCAGATTGAGCTGATATCAACCAATCGTCAATGTGGTTGAGTAGTGAAAGTGTTGGGTAAGAGTGCAAGGCAAGTGGAAGATCCGTATTGGTAGGCTTATGCCCCCAAAAGCAAACCTCAGGATCTTCCGATGAAGAAGGATGTGGAGACAAGTGCATATTTTCGATAGATCGTGACACACCAGTCCTTGGACTTGGCCCGTGCAGGCGTCCTTTCTTCAGCAGGACAGCAATTTCATTGTGCAAGACAGAGGCATCCCGGATTGCCACCGAAGTCTTGAGAACAGCATTTTGGAGGTCGTTGGGTGAACTGAATCACGTAATCAGGGTAAGCCACACTCCCAAACTCTGTACAAGTGGCACCAAAGGGACAGTAGACATACCAGCAGTGGTGAAGCGATGGGGAGTGACACGCCATCGAGGACAAGGCACAGAAGATGCTGAGGTCAGGGGTAATTGAACCATCGCGCAGCCCATGGTCCAGCCCCATTGTCATGGTTCCGAAGCCGACGACACCCTCCGCTTTTGTAACAACTTCCGCCGCCTAAACGAAGTCGATTTTGATTGTTTGATTGTTACCCAATGCCCCGCATCGACGAGTTGTTGGACCGTTTGGGAAGGGCCCGGTTCATCTCCACTCTCGACCTTACCAAAGGCTACTGGCAGGTCCCCTCAACAGAACAGGCCAAACCGAAGACGGCCTTCCCTACCCCAAGTGGCCACGGGCATTACCGGGTCCTTTCATTCGGCCTACACAGGGCCTTGGCCACCTTCCAGTGGTTAATGGACGTCTTCCTCCGGCCCCATCAGGCCTATGAGGCGGCCTACCTCAACAATGTCATCATCCATTCAGAGACTTGTGAGGACCATCTGGAGCGGACGAGCCCTGAGCTCTCATCAGCATCGCCCTGGAAACTGAGCAGGCACACCTGCACCTGCTTATCATGGGCTGAGCGGCCACACCTGCGTCCCATCAAGCGCTGCTCACTTCAACCCCGCAAGCGAACACAGAGGTAATAGAGCACTCAATGTTTAGTTGGGGCTCCTTTTGCCTTAATTACTGCAGCAATGCAGCATGGCATGGAATCGATCACTCTGTGGCACTGCTCAGGAGTTATTAGAGCCCAGGTTGCTCTGATAATGGCCTTCAGCTCTTCTGCATTGTTGGGTCTGGCATATCACATCTTCCTCTTCACAATACCTCATAGAATTTCTATGGTGTAAAGGTCAGGCAAGTTTGCTGGACAATTAAGAACAGGGACCTTGGTCCTTAAACCATGTACAGGTTACTTTGGCACTGTGTGCAGGTGCCAAATCCTGTTGGAAAATGAAATCTGCATCTCCATAAAGTTGGTCAGCAGGAAGCATTAAGTGCTCTAAAACTTCCTGGTATATGGCTGCGTTGACCTTGGATCTCAGAAAACACAGTGGACCAACACCAGTAGATGACATGGCACCCCAAACCATCAGTGAGCAGAGATGTATAGTAACGAAGTAGAACTACTTCACTACTGTACTTAAGTACTAAAAGGCAGTATCTGTACTTATTGATTGTTTGCAGTATTGTTTTTTTCTCCTACTTCCACTTTTACTTCACTACATATTTTCGATGAGTTTAATACTTCTACTCCGATATATTTTTTATGTGCTGCATCGTTACTCGTTACAATTATAAAAATGTTACGAATCATTCCATTACAAACCCACATTACCACTGCCAGAACTGTAGATGGCAGGTTTGATGAAGCTGGCACATCATTGAGCGAATCAAGCGAGTACACTACACTGACCGAACTGCTGTGAAGAGAGAACTGAAGATGAACACAGAGCCGAGCCAGATAACAAACGAAAGATTGTTTTCGGATTACCAGTAGTGATGGGAAGTTAGGTTCTTTTCCGCTAACCGGTTCTTTCAGACAGTTCAATTTAATAAACTGGTTGAAGAAAACGGTTCACTGGTACTTTTGTGCTCGATGTAATAACTTAATTGGCAATGATTGCCCTTGATTCAAGCCTTCAGTTTACGTGCGCACATAGCATTAGCACAGAATCAGTTCAGAATCAGTCACCAAAAGAACCAGTTCGGTTCAGACGCACTGTGTGTCAGTCTGCTTCACACTGAATCACACATGCGCAGTATCAGCTCCTTGATTCTCGAATCGAACACATCCGACAGAAAAGTTTCTTGACTCGAGAACGAGTCAATCCCATTATCTGGCTCGGCTTGGTGTTCATCTTCAGTTCTCTCTTCACAGCAGTTCAGTCAGTGTACTGTTTGAGTAAATGAATTACTCCGGGATATTGGTTTGTTTTAACTTAGAGGGAGTGTCAGCCACATTAAAAAAGTTAACAGCTTAAGTCATTTGTGGATTAATGCTTATTGGAGATGCGAACAGTTTCAAACGATTCAGTTCGATTTGTTGAACTGGTTTAAGAAGATCCGGTTACATCAAGTGATTAATTTGCGAACCGGATATCACTAAACTGCAGTGCAGTGAACGCGCTCACAACAAACCCGGAAGAGAAGACAATTCTGAATAAAGTCTTAGTTTTTGCTATTTTTGGACCAAAATGTATTTTCAATGCTTCAAAAAATTCTAACTTACACTCTGATGTCACAAGGACAACTTTGAATATGTTTTTATTTCCTTTCTGGACATGGACAGTATACCGTACATACATTTTCAATGGAGGGACAGAAAGCTCTCGGACTAAATCTAAAATATCTTAAACTGTGTTCCAAAGATGAATGGAGGTCTTACAGGTTTGGAATGACATGAGGGTGAATCATTAATGACATAATTTTAATATTTGGGTGAACTAACCCTTTAACATTTAATAGCAAATACTTGAACTAACAACAAAACAGAAGCACCAGGTTGTCATAGCAAAGTCAGAATTGCCTCCTCATATTCATGAAACGGTAGTCCATAAAATGTGTTGCTGTTCTGTTGTAAGTAATCTTAAAGATTCCTAAAAGCATCTACTTTCGGATGGCCAAATAAAGAGCTTTTGCTTTCGCCTAGATACACACAGCATCTCCCTTACATAGCTGCTTTAACACTAACTGTGGATACTGAAACACCTTCATTCTTTGCATTAACATTTGGGCAGCATTACGCAAATATGTCCACATAGTGATGTAGACATGTTGGGGCATGTTTGAATGAGCCGTTTTGGGGTGGGGGGGCTTGTTACACTCACAATAAAAAGTAATTTGCATAATATGACCACTTTTTAGAGCTTTTAAAACTATACAGCCTCAGCATTTTACTAAAAGTTTAATTTTGATTCTAGGAGGCAATCTATTAGACTGTGGCTGACAAATATGACTTTACCGAGCTCAATGGCTCTAGCTAGAGCAGATATAAACAAAACAATATTGGTTATTTAAAAAAGGGGCTGGGCTGCTAGATATTTCAAGGCACTTGCTGCGTGTTTTAAGGTACTTCAGCGGAACTTTTATACTAATTTTATACTAAAATTTATACATATTTTTTAAGATACTTTTATTACTTGTTGTGTTATAAACTAAACTGCATGTATTGCTGTCTCAAAAACATTAAACACTGGTTTAATGTTAATTGCAAACACACTGTAAGATTAAAAATAAATGTACTTACCTACATTGGCTTCGAGAACAAAATTCTTGGCACTCTTGTATCTTTCAATACAAAATGTTGATGTCTGTTGTGTAATGTGAAGAACAAACAAAAATATTTATGGTTCATTCGCTCAGGAAGGATTATTAAAATTAAACTTCAGTCTTAATTGACAGGCTTAGTCTACATCTTTGTTCAGCTTTTTTGATTGATGTACAGACATTGAATTGTTCAGAAAACACATCCTTGATTACATCTGATAATAACACATTTTAACGCAGTACAAACTTCATATTCACTGGAAGAAGGAGGCGGGAACCGGCGGACAATCAAACAATACTTTAATAATCAAATAAACACAAAAACGGCACGGCAGCCCCTTGCGGATGACTGCCACGCACAAATGAAAACCAAACACAAACTAAACTCCAGGCCTGGTCGTCGCTCCTGTTTTATATCCTTCTATCTCCTCCGTGGGACTCGAGACCGGTGGGTCGAGCAGGTGTCGCTCATTTCCAATCACTCCACCGGCCTCGCTCCGTTCCCACGGCTCCCGTCCCCGCCCTACTCGTCATACACATGTTAAGGGGTACAGTATGTCAAGAATTATCATGATGTCATGATTCTCCCAATTATAAATCTGGGCATTTCAGAATTTTTTTTTCCTTTTTTTCTTTTGTTGTCTCTTATATGTGTGAATATCAAGAACATTTTCATTTTCCATTTCATGATTCTTTTAATTTAGTTACACAACCACTTAAACAGAACATACAATAAGATCACTAAGTGGGACTGAAGACTTACAGAGCCATTTCATAGTGCATTCTGCTCTTGAACCACCAGCAGAGACTTTGGACACACACACACACACACACACACACACACACACACACACACACACACACACACACACTCCTGCTGTTGTGTTATCACTGAAGTGTGACAGACAGCACTTGGCAATTGACACGCACACATGATGTTATCTGGCCAGGGAGCGTGGCAGCGCCTTGATTGATGAGAGAGTGTCACTCATGCTTTGTTTATCTGCGCTGGTGGGAACTGTAGTGGCTAAAGATAGCTTTCTCTTTCATAATATACCAGCCCATCTACTAAATAGTGTCTGTAGCTGGATTGCAAGACAGAACATGACAGGAAGAGAGTAACCAGAGAACTACTAATTATTGCATGTCACATTGGGGTTTACTGAAAAGTAATGCAGCCTACAGTCACAATAACACTTTTGTGATGAATGACGGAGGTTGTTGGAAGGAGAAATAAGCATAAAGCAGTGATTAGTTCTATTCGCTTTGAAGTATAACAGTGGGAAGATCAGCTCATTTTAGTGACCTAACTCATTCAGGATGTGCAGTTCCTCTGTGAGGAATTTAAGTATACATTAACATATTTAATTAATTCTACACTGTATCAATTTTGGCCCTCTGGTATTTAAAAAAAAAAAAAAAAAACTGTGCCTTGCTCCTCTGCATGGATGAATGTGGACTAGCTGATAATTTGATTTGACTTTGTTAGTGATTTTACAAATTGATCACGCCTTATATAATTATATAATTAAATAACTAATTTAATGTGTCCTCTTGTAAAGCAACTTATTTTACAAATACATTAATCTCTTTCTTGCTACACAAAAATAAGCTTTTAATAAATTTTTCTTAAGTCTGATAACCTTCACACAGTCATTAACCAACAGGATGAAGGCTGTGATTAACTGCACAATGGCACAGCCACATTCCTAGCTTTCCAAGGTTCACTTGGTTATATAAATGTATGCCTGGCTGACTCAGATTAACTACCTGGTTATAGCTTTCCTCTATAGCATGGTCTTTTGCAGTAAATGGACAATGATTTGATGGGGGTGGTGCTCCAAACCTCCGTGTCCAGCAGATTTTTGCCTGTCTGCTTCATTGGGTCCTGTCCATTGCAGAAGGTGTCTATATGTGTTTGTTTTGTCATCGAGTCTAATGGACCATTTCTAGTTGTGATGAGCCAAGGTCAAAGATGAAGGTTTTTGTATAAAATTGTGATATGCAAGACTGATGTTCTCATTTGTTGAGGTTAAGGAAGATGTGTGTGTTTATGACAGAAGGTATTTATTAAAAAAAAAAAAAAAAAGTTGAGTTGGCCCTCTGCAGGTGGCAGTAGCTGAAATTCACATATGTACTAAGCTTAGAAAATGGCCACCATGAAAGCACAAGACTGTTTTTTTTTTTTTACTAAATGTTGGATGTGTTTCAATAGTGACATTTGTTTCTCCCAGAACAAAATGTTTTTCCAAAAACATTGTCCTAAGCCTTTCCATGTCCCTTAAATCTGATTAAAAGGTCACGACTAACAAGGCTCCTGACCCAGGAATACATTGTTCTTGGCAAGATAATGGTCATCATAACTAATCATAACTTAATGTAGTGCATTTGAGTGCAATATACATATATATACTTTTGTTACAGTATTATTCAAAATAATAGCAGTACAATGTGACCAACCAGAATAATCAAGGTTTTTAGTATATTTTTTATTTCCTCTTTCAACTAATTTTCAACTAATTGCCCAATTGCACAGCCTTAAGAGCGTGCATATCATGAATGCTGGGTCTTGTTTGTTTTCTGACAATCTACTGAACCTACTGGTAACTTGTTTGCCACGTAGCAATAAAAAAAATACGAAAAACCTTGATTTTTCTGGTTAGTCACATTGTACTGCTATTATTTTGAACAATACTGTATATATATATATATATATATATATATATATTTTTTTTTTTTTTTTTTTTTTTCCAGTCATTGGCTAATTTAGTAAAACACCACATCATCTATAAAAAGTATCTTGTTACAATAATTATTTATTAAACAAATTATTAGAGGCATATTTTAAAAACGTTCCATTTATATTTGTCATCATCATAACCAACCATTCTCCCAATAAAAATGAACAAATAACTAAAATGATATAAATAAAATAAGAACAATATTAAGAAGAAGAAACAAGAAACGTGACATGTTTTCATTTCATTAATGAAAGATATCAGGCATAGTTATGATTGAGGCAATGCACATTCTCAAGCCCATCCAAAAACCTCTTCATGAAGATTATGCAATGAAAACATTTTCAATTATCAATATTTTAATAAAAATCCTCACATACTGTGTTCGGATATTGGAAAATAATCTGTTGGGACAAATTTCCATTCTTATTTTTTTGTGTGTCTCATATCTCAGCTTTCTTATGATATAAAAATGTAACTGAACTGGCTACAGCTATAATATTTGTTCACACCATTTTAAGGAGCATTTTAAAATATTGCTTCAATTTGGTAGTAAAACTGACATAGTTTGAGCTCAGATTTTGTTTAATCAGAGATAATATAAACACAAAGCAGTCCAAGGTTGTTAAGATTGATATCAAATTTAACCACATAAACCACAAATTGCAACTTCTAAACCAAAATGATGGGATGTGTCACAAATGTTGTTATGCGTTTTAGGGAATACTGGCTCCTTGAAGACCTCCAAATTTCCAATCACCAGGAGAATAACAAGCAGACCTGAGATTTGTTTGCCTCAACCTCAAAGCCTCAATTTACATCATTAGACAGAATACAGCTTAACCAGGTAATTTAAACAGATAAAACACTCATTGAGTCATTTTACAATACATGAAAAAAAAAAAAAAAAAAAAAGTCTAATTTACCCTAAAAGCAAAGACTCCCTCTTCCACATAGTTATTCCTAATTCTGTTTTAAATGTTTTCCCCATACATGCCATTTCAGATTTTTGGATGAATTACAAAAAAGTACCTGAACAAATAGCTAATGTATCAACATGCATAGTTGGGTCATAGTCATACAATTATTTACAAATACCTGCCGGAAAGTTTTTTTTTTTTTTTTTATATATTCAGCTTTGCTTTGCTTCTTTGTTTGGCTTTTGCTTTTTGTTGCAAAGGTGGAAAGGTTGCTTGATGCATTTCAAAGGATACACAGGACATGCATGTTAAAGAGAGTGTATGAAACCTTTAGACCAAAAAATAAATAAAAATAATAACAAACCCGAAGAGTACTGACAGAGGACTATGCCTCCTTCTCTGAAACACTTCAACCAAAACATCACTCATACCGTTAATCATGGATACATATCAACAAGGGCTTTCTTTCTGTGATCCATCATGGCATCTGCTAAACCCTGGATAGTAAGTTATTGCTCTAACTTGTATTAGCACAAAAAGTATACTCAAAAAGGACGGTATGGCTCTCTGTGTCCAAAAGTAGGATAAACGAAGATGTCGTAGAGATACAGTTGACCACATGTCCCAGAGAACAACAAATAGTCTAGAAGATTGCATTAGAGTTCAGCACATTTGTACTGTATATGGAAGACATTGATTAACAAACCCTTGAGATAACATTAGTCAGAAGCAGATTCCACAAGGGGTTTAATTATTGCAAAAAGCAAAGACAATGTTTTGCTTTTTTATTGATTGGCTTTATGATGAACATGCTAATAATTCACCCTAACCTTTTTTATTTTTTCAACATTTTCCCAGTCTTTCCTTACCCATTGTACAATATTTTGTCAGTCTCCTTGGGATAATCCATTTTTGTCAAGAGGCATGTGATAAACTATAAACCTTTCAAGTGGTGAAGGGATTCCAGCATCCTTTCTATTAATGTATTCCAAACCAATGACAAAATATGCCAACATACATTGCCCTCAGGATATGACCTGCAGCCACCAAAGCCAGGCTACAGACCTCTTATATATAAATTTGAACACTAAATTGGTATAATGGGAAAACACTAATTAACCTTGGCTGAAAGAGTGAGCCCCTGGAGAGACAGCTTTATAACAGGAGCAATACTTTTGAATTGTGCCCAAGTGGCAGTACTTGAAAAAAATGAACATTATAGTTTGACCTCTTGTGGCTGAAAGTATAGTAAATTTCATTAGTTTCTCTATGATCAGATAGGTCTCAGTAGTGGGTAGAATTCGAAAAGATGCACAGTGACACGATAATCTTGACCAGCTGTGCTGTGCTTCACATTTTCACATGTGTCATTTGGAAAAAGGAATAGTAAACATTTTTTTTTTTTTATTGTGCCTTTTCCTTTGGCATAAAGAGTAGGACAACTTATGCACAGCAGCTTTACAGCACAAGACATCCTCCTTTTTATGCCAAAGTAAGAAGGCATTGGTGCACACTGAATAAATTAAGGATTCAGACTGCTTACTGAAATGGCACAAGCTGAAATATACCTGCCTCAAGTCCCCAGATAATTTATCACTCCCTTCAGTTTACTTCTGTAACACAGGATCTTGGAATTTTTTAGAAGAACCCCCTCTATCCCATTATACTTTGCGAAGAAATCTCAGATACCTTTTTTGGGCAGTTACAGAAGGATGAGCATTCACATTATGCACCACATGCACACCTAGTCAGAGGCCTGGGAACTTAGTTGATTTCTGGACGGTTGTACAAGTACGAAAAAAAAAAAAAAAAGACATTGGTGGTTTTAATAAAGGTTTAACTTTTTCCTGCAGAAAGCTGTGCAGATCATTCACAAAAAGGGAATAAGTTAGCAATTCTTGGGCCTGGCAAAAAAAAAAAAAAACTGTCACCACAGGTCCATACCTCGGGCCGCGGAAGAAAATGGTTAAAGTTTATCCTTATTGGGGGGCTCTGTTCACAAAATTCTACACATCACTCACCTCCTGAGTGTCAATTTACTTTATACAAATGTATGTACTTTGTTTCATTTAAAACAAATGATCATATTCAAATCCACTTAAATCCAGATTTAGCCTAAAATAAAAAGTCGTCCATGGCATTTAAATGATATGTGGAGATGTCTACATGCACAGATAGAGGTTTTGAGGGTGTTGATTTAGAGAGGAGATTGAGAAGGATCTGGCACCATGGAGGGGTTGAAATTACAGATCGGTCTGCATGATTAATCCCTTTGACCCCCTGAACCTGCACCCTAAAACACGTCTGGATCTGAGCAGCCCCTAATCTTTTAAAACATAAAAAGGGTTATCCCACTAAATCCACTTCTCGGAGAAACAAGACCTGGGCACATATATGTCTGCTTGAGACATGCACAATTCGATTTTAAAAACATCAGATCAAATTCCCACAGTCCGAAACTTATCTCTAACAACAAAACAGATTAGGCTGACAATATCTGTTAATCACTTCATAGCTCACACTTGAACAGAATAAGAGGATAACCAAAGTTTACAATCTCATATTAATCCAAAATGCTAGACAATTTTGTACAATATTGTATTGGTTAGCCCCACCACTGACTCTGATAAACAATAGTGGATTTGATGGTTAAACAGTCAAGTCTGTATGTGATGGACCAATTTTATGTAAGCTGCGGTTAAACTGGTCAGGTGGTAAGAGCTGAAATCCTGATAGAAATGTGACAAAATAGGTATTTTCCACCTAGCATTGACACAATCCAGAAGGGTGGGGGAAACTAATCTTCAAAACAAAATGACACAATGCCTAATTTAACAAGCTTACATCCTAGCAAGTAATAAGTGGAATCACAGTTTGTTATTTTACCTGCAAAGAATCAGCTTTATAATTGCTCATCTGCATCTTCCTATAATAACAAAGTACATGCTAATGACCTGTTGGGAACAGTTTTTTAAATTTTAATTAAATTAAATTTATTTATTTATTTATTTTTGTGATTGACCAAAGCCTTAAAGCCTATTATCTATACAGCACAAATATTTAACAAATGATTAACAGATAAGGAGAGAGGAATGTGTAGAACTTTTGAATTCTGAGAAAATCTGCAGGGCTGTCTCATTTCTTGTACTCTGGTATATGTAAAACATTTGTTAGTTTTCTTTTCTACTTTCTGAAGAGAGAGAGAGAGAGAGAGAGGGAGAGAGAGAGAGAGAGAGAGAGAAAGAAAGAAAGAAAGAAAGAAAGAAAGAAAGAAAGAAAGAAAGAAAGAAAGAAAAATAAAAACTGGTTCAAATTTGGAGAATCTCATAATATATTTGAAGTCTTGCCTGGCATTGGGAAAACCCTTATCATCTTGACCCCTCTTTTCTAAAAAACAAAACAAAAAAACAAACACCTCTCAAGCCATTTCCCCCACTCGCTCTTCCTTTCCCGACTGGAGATTAATGAGCTGCTCTGGCCTGACAGCTTGCATGTTTGTGAAGGAGAGAGGAGTGGCCGATGCTAGATTAAATGGAGGTGCCGTGAATGTTTGTGTATGAGTTTACAAACAGATGATCTGGCCTTGTGCATGTAAAGTGGGGACGTAAATCTGAATTGGGACAACACACCTACAGTAGAATTCCCTCCCTGCCATCAGGATATCCATCATTTTAATCTACTTAAGCTTGGGATATAGGGGTAATATTTTTTGACCTTTGATTACACTAACAGCCTATTGTTTGCACAGTGAACAATACCATTATGTAAATTATCTGTTTACGTGATGTTTAGCTACAGCTGCAGGCTATATATTTAGATAGCAATCTCTGAAACCAATACTAAATATTATTATTTATTATAATTTATTTAATTTTTTTTTATTTGTAAGAGCATGTTTTGTTTTATTTATTTATTTTTTATTGTTTGCTCTACTTGATATTTTAATAGAAAGCCTATTATTATACAATTCAAGAGTACACTACTTATGATGCCATAGAGTTGTAGCTAATATAGATTAACCTAATAAAACATAATAAAAGGCATATAAAAATAAAAATCAGTATAAATTATTTGGTTAAATTTCATAATAAAATCGATAAGTTGGATCAATTTGATTACATTTTTCATGTCAAACGAACAATAAAGGTATGTGTTCTTCCAATGATCTGATCAGTTACCAATTATTGTTGCAATCAACATAGAATTATGTCATAGGAATATGGATTTTGAATATTTTAGACATCAAAAATTGGGCACTATTAAATTCCCATCTGGTTCAAGTCTGCTATAGTAAGGTACAAGTGTGAATCATAGATGTTGTTGTGATGTAGATAATGGTCAAAGCTGTAAATCAGAACACCTCCAATCTGTTGATTCTCTGCAGTCCAGTGTGAAGCTGAGCTAGTTCACTCTCAAAGCAAACTAGCTGGCACTAGCAAGTGACTCACTGAGATATATAAATCCCTTGTGACACCAGAAAGATAGATGGCTTTTGGCAAACTGCCCCTCACCATTTTTGTGTGCTACTGGTTAATTGGACTGTCGTACTTTTAACATTTTCCCCATGTGCTGCTAAGAGAGGCTACATGAAATCTACAATGTAGCTTTTGTCTTTGACCAAATCTTTCAGTACTCTTTCAGTTATGCATCAGCATGCAGATTGCAATTGTAAATAGTTTACATTATTTACATAACCAAAACTCTCAGTTTCCACTCTTTCTAGTAAGCTGTGGTTCCAGCCAAAGCATTATCAGTTCATAGCGTGTGTGGACTCATGCTAGTGGATTGGTTGGGGTGGTCTTTGAAATATATGCACTTTACAAAAATGAAAAAGAAGGTGTTGGAGATGATGAAGGTCCTCAGAAAGTTGTCTATGTGTTTGCGTGCACTTCATGCATCTTCAAACACACCATGTCTGCAGAACCAGCCAAGTGTTTTTCCTTTTTTTTTCTTTTTTTTATGCTTGTGCATACTCCAATCTAATCCTATACAAAATTGCATTGGTTAAACTCAGAAAGTCAACGATGCTAATCCATTCACCAGCTCAGCATTGGTCACTGTCCCAGAGATGAGTGAATTCAGATTGTTTTTGAAGGTTTTTCCTCCAGGATGTCCAAAATCATCCACATCCATAATGGGTCAGCCATAGGGTCATAGAGGGTCACACCTCCAGCCCCCCCCCCATATATACATATATATAAACATTTTACATGCATGAAGATTAGAGTATCATGAAGACAGGAGGAAGTGGGGAAAAACACTCCAGAATGGAAGTAGCCGTATTGTAATCCTATAATAAATTCAGCTGAACCAACACATTCTCACTTCCAATGTGTCACATATTGACACTTGATCAGGACCACTTGGCGTCACTTTTTAAAACACTGGGTACCCCTTTAGTGTAATTTTCCATTGTGCAGAGTTCAACTGCTTTCAGTTAGAAACCTTTGGAATCAAAACAGAGATGCTAATGGCACAGGAATTTTATTGTCATACACCTGTAGGCCTATATTGGGTTATAATTCTGTCATTATGACATATTTTGAGATATGATTTTCAAGAGCCACAATAATTTTATTTTTTATCTTGCACTATTTAGATATTTTTGACCATCTAACCCAACCCCTACTTCTAAACCTAACCATTTCTCAATATATAAAAAAGAAAGAAAATGATTGAAAGCAATATTATATGTTGAAAATTGATGCAAAATATTTTACAGTGCATTACAAAGTGAGTCCAAAGGGGTCCTGACCAAGCATCCATATGTGATGAGTTGGGAGTGAGAAAGTGTTGGTCAACTAAATTATACAAATTGTATAATAAATTATGTCAGTAACTCAGTGATTAAAGTAAATGAAGAAAGGAAATAATGTGTCTCTTTTCTTTTTCATATATTTTTTTTCTTTCTTTCTTTTCATTTCCATCACAGCCTTAAAGAGTTCAACCCCCAGAACAATCTGAAGGTGAGTAAATGATGGCAAAATATTTGGGATAACTTAACAAATGCATTTTATTCCTCTTGCACATATGTGCCATATAATTAGTCACTTATTTTTAAACTTTCTGAGATTTATACAGCTTTTGTAGGAATATGATGTAGATAGAATATCTATATTTTAGTAATAATTGCCATCATATATACAGGTGCATCTCAATAAATTAGAATGTCTTGGACAAGTTCATTTATTTCAGTAATTCAACTCAAATTGTGAAACTTGTGTATTAAATAAATTCAATGCACACAGACTGAAGTAGTTTTAAGACTTTGGTTCTTATAATTGCGATGCACCACTTCACTCTCAACAAATTAGAATAGTTCATAAGACAAATAATAATAATAATAAAGAAACATTTTTTTGTGTGAATTGTTGGCCTTCTGGAAAGTATGTTCATTTACTGTACATGTACTTAATACTTGGTAGGGGCTGCGTCAGTTCGTGGACGTGATCATTTGGTGGCACTGCTGAGGTGGTTTGGAAGCCCAGTTTTCTTTGACAGTAGCCTTCAGCTCATCTGCATTTTTTGGTCTCTTGTTTCTCATTTTCCTCTTGACAATACCCCATAGATTGCTTTTGGCAGTGTGGGCAGGTGCCAAATCCTGCTGGAAAATGAAATCAGCATCTTTAAAAGCTGGTCAAACGGGTGCAGGGACTTTGGTTTTCAAAAAACACAATGGACCAACACAAGCAGATGACATTGCACCCCCAAATCATCACAAACTGTGGAAACTTAACACTGCACTTCAAGCAACTTGGCTATGAGCTTCTTCAGCCTTCCTCCAGACTTTAGCATCTTGGTTTCCAAATGAAATACAAAACTTGCTCTAGTCTGAAAACAGGACTTTGGACCACTGCAACAGTCCAGTTCTTCTTCTCCTCAGCCCAGGTAAGACGCCTCTGACATTGTCTGTGGTTCAGCAAATTCCTTGACATGTCTGTGTGTGGTGGGTCTGTATGCCTTGACCCAGCCTCAGTCCATTGCTTGTGAAGTTCATTCAAATTATTGAATCAATTTAGCTTGACAATCCTCATAAGGCTGCAGTTCTCTCAGTTGGTTGTGCATCTTTTTCTTCCACACTTTTTGCTTTCACTCAACTTTCTGTTAACATGCTTGGGTACAGCACTCTGTGAACAGCCAGCTTCTTTGTCAATTAATATTTTTTGGCTTACCCTCCTTGTGAAGGGTGTCAATGATTGTCTTCTGGACAACTGTCAGATCAGCAGTCTTCCCCATGATTGTGTAGCCTAGTGAACCAAACTGAGAGACCATTTTGAAGGCTCAGGAAACCTTTGCAGGTGTTTTTAGTTGATTAGCTGTTTGGCATGTCACCATGTTCTAATTTGTTGAGATGGGTGGGTTTTTGTTAAATGTTAGGCAAAATCATCACAATTTAAATAACTTAAACTAATTCTGTCTGTGTGCTTTGAATTTATTTAATACACGAGTTTCACAATCTGAGTTGAATTACTTAAAATAAAGTAACTCTTCTACTACATTCTAATTTATTGAGATGCACCTGTAGGTGTGTATGTGTAGTAAATATTTTCTTTCAAAAATAAAACTCCTTTTCTTGACAGAGAACCAATCAATTTTCTATTCCAAGTTTTGCTCTAATTTGCTGTATTTGTGTAGATTTACATACCTTTACTGTATGAATTAAAGGGGTCATATGACGTTGCTAAAGGGAACATCATTTTGTGTATTTGGTGTAATGCAATGTGTATATGCAGTTTTAGTTTTAAAAAGCACATTATTTTCCACATACTGTACATTATTGTTGCTCCTCTATGCCCCGCCATGTCATTTGGACATGTTGAGGCGTTTAGGTGGGTGTGGACGAGTCAAATTTTATGAAGAATATTTTTGGGGTTTTAGACTTTAGTCTTTGCAACTTTAGGGATCTTATCTTCTGTATGCACAAACAGCTTGTAACACCCAAAAGAGAAAAGAATACTTGAAATTCCATCATATAACCCCTTCAATCTAACTGATATCTATACAACGTGATTATGTGATTGCTCAGAAAAAAAAAAAAAAAATCCTTGCCAGTTTTGGGACATATATTTAGCTATAATACTTTACTTGAAAATATATAACTAAAAAAATTACATATAGCTTATACCTGCTTGTGATAATTACAGTGCTGGTAAATAGCCATCTGTAAAGATGCTGAGTGTGGCCCCAGTGATCACAACAACATGCACTGAATTTTTTTTTTTTTTTTTTTTTTTACATCAAAAGAAAAAAAGTGTTTCCCACAGCAGGATAACATCCTTTCCACAAGGTAAGCCATTTTCTGATATAATTCCTGCTTTCACATTTCCATTTTTCTTCTGTTTGATATGTTTATTTGTAGAAGAAGAAGAAAAAAAAAAGAAGAAGCTGCAGATGTAGAAGTGGAAAAGGGATCTTATCAAAGGACTCGGCTCCTCAAGAACAGTGCCATGGTAAGAGGGGGGATTATGGATTCAATTCTTGTTGCATTGTCTTCAGAGAGTCTGAGGTCTTGTGCTTTATGGAAGGCCTTGTACTGAGAGTCATCACATCAACTGCAACCATGATATCTGCAACCAGAGAGAGGAGAATAGAAAGGAGGTAGGAGAGAGGAAGAGACATAGATGAGTAATTGGTAGTTTAGTCACACATGAGACATTCTGAATTGAGTTTGCCAGTGATGTAAAATGAGTCATGGCTGTTAAGGTTTTTGTATGTCCTGAAGAAAACAAAAAGTAGGGTGACCACCCTGTGACTGTGAGTGTGTCATCATCCACACCAAGATTAGGAGTGACAACGGTCGCCGCTTGGGGTAACACCATTTTCAGATTCAATTAAATCCACACCACTGGAGAACACTCATCATCATTGTGATTAATGTCCACTACCTAAAATCCTTCACAAACACCTCTCAAAGAATAACCAATTTTGATGAATGCCAAAAGCAATTTACACATGCATTCTAAAATTATTTTCAACATTAGATCCTACAAAACATCTTTGCATCCATCAATTCAAATTGGTACAATGTGTATATATATATACATATATATATATATATATATATATATATATATTAGTGCTGTCAAAATTAGCGCGTTAACGCATTCGATTAATTTGAAATATTTAACGCGTTAAAAAAAAAATAACGCAATTAACGCGGTTGCAGTTTTTTTTTTTATTTCCAGTTGTGGCCTATGTGTGTTCAACGTGCAAAGAAATATGGATAAGACCAAGGAAGGACTTTTAGACGGAAAGTTTCAGTATAAAACTCTGCCGGATTACTCTTCAGTCTGCCACAAGAAACATTACTCTTCATTTATTCTGCCACAAGAAACAGCAACATTAAAATCATGAACTCAAATGTCATTGTTTAAAAAACAAAAAAAAACAATGACTGTAACAGTGCGTAAATCAGACCTTTCTGTAACGCTAACGTTAATAAGCTTAAACGAAGATAACGAAATAATTGTTTAGCGGAGTATTTTTTGTACACAGTGCCGCGAACTGTCAATCACTCCTGTACGCGTGCATCACTGTCCTCCTCAGCTGCAGCAACTTGCGCTCTCTCTCTCTTCATCAAGCTTTAAAACAAAAAGGGGACAAAAAGATCATATTGTCTTTGTGCATAGGCTATAGATTAATTAGATAAATGAATATCTAAATTTGTGCCTTGTCGTCTACGGTATTTTTTTAGAACTTAGAAAAAAGATGCTGCAGCCAATGAACAGCCAGCGGGGGCTGCAGGACGACTCAACCTCCGCAGACAGTTTTTAATGTTTATCAGACAATAAATACTCAAGATTTTGCTTTAGTATAACTCACAATGAGTTTCATACACCTTCTCCGGCCACGTTGAGTTGTTGACACTTAACAGTGGGAAAAGCGACACATGCGCTATTCACTTGTATAACTTAAGGGTGAATGGGTAATGTAGTTTCTGCTCTGGGTGGGATGAATTAGGAAGCTTGCATTGTGAAGGGCGCTCTGAAAATCGGCAGTGCAGGTAAAAGATTAAAACCTCTATTAGAACAGATGTCCAAATGAGCGTACCGGTACGCTACAAGCACGTTCTGGGCGCACGGAGAGGTGGCGGTACGCTCAAGAGCTATATTTGGAAGTGGCGGTACCAGTGCATACTGGCCCACTTAAAGCACTGGCAATGACTATACTTTGGAATTTTTTTGCAGTCCACTTAGAATTCAACATGGAAATCATTTTTGTTTTTTATTGGCATTGATTGTTTTGAAATTCAAATGGTACTTACATGCCTGTGTTTTTATTTCTGTAATAAATATGGCTTTCAAGCCAACAGTTAATTTGGAGGATATTGATGGTTTATTGCAGGTATGTTGTTTACATGAGAAAATCTGTGTTACAAGTTAAACAAAAATTCCAATAAACAATCATATTTTGAATTTAAATAGTTTCTTTGTCTTGAGTTTACATTAATTATTTACATTTACATATCCCAAAAGTTTCAGTCTTTTAATTGCGATTAATCGCGATTAATCGCGATTAATTTTTAAAAATTGTGCGATTAATTAGTTAATTTTTTTTAATCGATTGACAGCACTAATATATATATATATATATATATATATATATATATATATATATTTTTTTTTTTTTCTTTTTTTTTCTTTTTGGTATTTCTAATCATTAATACCAATAATTGGTATTTCCATATTGATTTATGGTTGAGCAGTAAGACTGGCAATGCTGTAGTTGGCACTTAGAAACATTAGGTAAACATTGATGATGTTCATGATTCATGCTTACCCAAACTTTTCTGCGTGTGGGTGGGCCATTAGGAATAAACTTGTAACTGCTACTTTAATAATACAACATTTCAGTGTACAAAAATTCCCATACAAATCAATCAAGTCATGGCAACTTTGATTCACTGTGAGTTCACATAAGGTGAAAGTGCAGTATAGTATAGGCTATTCCACATGTATGTTTTAGCCTGTAGTTAATTTAATTTGCTAACATTTGACATCCCAGATGAAAAACAAATTTGCTCAGTGGTTGCTCTTCCAAACCCACATAGCAAATGTCTTCTGGCCCGGATGCGGGCAAAACAATCACTTTTCCTTCGGCCCAAGTGCCGCAAAGAATGACATCCCTGAAGTGGCACAGAACTGGATTAAAGACAAGGGCCACACATGGGCCATAACCGGACTAAATCTCAGCCAAATAATCACCCTTAAATGGCCTTGAACTGGGCCAAAACAAGTTTTATTATTGGTGTCAATTCTCAGCCCTAAGTAAACCAGAATCCCCAAATCCGAGCCACATCTGAGACTTTTATAGCCCAAACCCAACCCAGACAGCAAGCAGTTTAGGCCTAGATCAAGCCAACATTATACCTGCATGTATTTCACGCGAGCCAGATGTGGGCCGGATCTGGGCCAACACTATGTTGTTATCTGGGAATACAGAATCTTAATATTTCATATTATTGCATCGTGTATCACTAAAATCGCCATTTTTAATTTTGTGACATGCTGACATCCCAGACAGCAACATAGTGTTCCCCTAAATCCGGCTCACATCTGGCCAACAAGAAATCAATGCGGGCCAGATGTGGGCCTGTTCTGGGCCGGAACTGCTTGCTGTCTGGGAATGTACACACAAACTATGCCAATTAAGTACATTAAACTGAATAGAAAATCTTAAAACCCACAAATCATGTAACTTTGCAATAAAAAAGGTATTGCATTGATTTTTCTATTTATTTTTATAAAGAACAAAATAACCAATAAAGAGTGTATGTATAAGTCTATAAGAGAAACGTAACAGATAGACACATGCAACTTAATCATAAGAACTTATTGCAAATATGTCAAAGAGCAGTACCACAGTAGTCCAAATGATGATACATTGCAGGTACAGTCCTCTCTTGCAGAACATAATAGTAATGCGAGAAGCAGGACATAATTTAAGTTGATAAATGCTGAAAATACTATCCCGATCCACTCCGTCAAGGCACTTGTTTCTCATTCAAAACATGCATCACTGGAAACACAGCATGTCACAATCTATGACAAAACTGGCGAGAGCCAATGAGCGTTTGATATCACTGCCATAAAACTTGTTGTAAAACTTCTTAACGGAATTTTTTTTTTATTGTTACTATAGCTACAGAGGAAGAAGATACATACCACCGATCTATGCGGTTTGAATTTGGATCTGTTCCTCACACCAAGCATCACATGGATACAAAGGATTAAAATAAAAAGTAAAATACTTTCATGATCATTTTATTTAATGCTTGTGCATGACAACATACTAATAAAAATGATGTGCCCACATTCTCTATTATAGATCAGTGTGTGTCCCATAGTAAAACAAATAAATATAATGTTTAGTTCTGTTATGACTTGCCCCTTTAAAGACTACATTTTAACATACTACACTTCTTTAAAATGTCTGTGATCATTTAACCATTATCATGCAATTTTGTATTTATCTTGTTTATCATCGGTCACATAAAATGCTTGCAGATCATAGCCTGATTTGGGCCACATATCACCTAACAGATGTTGGCCAGACTCCTCCCACCAACAATCGGCCCTCATGTTGTTTGCCGGATCCCCGCTATGCCATCATTGCCACACATGGCCCAGCTCTGGCTGAAAGGGTACATGCCATTGCCGACAGGAGGCCAGCAGTGCCAGCTTGAGGCCACATTTGGGCCAAGTCCATTTGCTATGTGGGAAGCTCAGGATACTTAGATGGGATTCTCTTTTTTCTCTCATTTTCATCAATACTGACTAAGATGTTTCTCCAAATCTCCTTAGGAGAAATAATAGTAGACACAAATGAGACATAAAAAATATTAGAGAAAAAAATAAAGAAACAAACAATAAAACAATTCAAATTCAAAAGGGATTGTGGTGGAGGAAACATAGAATATATATTCATTGTTTTATACTGCAATCTCTATCAAGACTTCATTGTAGGAACATTTTATTGCTCATAGTTTGCTATTTCCAAACTCAGGAAACTTATTATTGTGATTTTCATATATTTATCATTTTAAAATTTTAACAGTGTCTCAGTTGTTTCTCCTAAAATTCCTTTGGAAAAATAAAATTACACACAACTGAGATATGAGAAAGTTCTGAGAGAAAGGAGTTCAAAATGAAAATGGACTGTGAGAAACATGTGATTTCGCTTTATTGTGTTGTTGTAATCTCTCTTAAGACTCTTTAAATGTATATATATATATATATATATATATATATATATATATATATATATATATATATATATATATATTTTTTTTTTTTTTTTTCTTGATTGCATTAGCCTGCAATGGTTAGGAAAGTAGGAGTAGAGACGGGAAACGATTGGACAGGTGAGAAGGGAGCAGGAGCAGGAAATCATCATAATCATCACACACTGTGCTCATTTTTTTTCTCTCCTAAACTATAGACTCTGGTGGTCCATATTTGTCTCCTCCAATTTTTCAAACAAGATCTCAACATTATCACATGCTGTGCTCAGATTTTTTTTTCTCCTTAGAGACTGTGAATCGCTCACATTTGTATCCTCAAAAGTTTTAAAGATATCTCAATAACATCACACATTGTGCTCAGGTTTGTCTTAAGCTAAATACTCTGGGGGTCTCATATATGTCTTCTTTAAAGCTTTATAAAATATCGCAACAACTTTACAAAATGTGTCAAGTACTTGAAAGTCTATAAATAAAGGGCAAAAACATAACTTCAGATTTTAAGTCTACATTAAGAGATAAATCATGCAGAAATAAGGATAATGTTACTTTTTATAGGTTTACAGAAAAAAAGTAACCATGAAGCGTTCTTTACCGAAAGGCACATACATGGCTTATGATTCTGTCTTGAATATCAGTTGACCGTTTTTTTATTATTATTATTATTATTAATATTATTATTAATCCATATTACATGGTATAAATGTTTGAGCTCATATTGATACATTTGCAGACTTTATAATGTTGTTGAGAGACAAATTAGACAAATGTGAGAGTGCCTGGGTCCTTAGTGAAGGATTAACATCTGAGCACAGTGTGTGATGTTGTTGAGATCTCTTTTAGAGTTTTAAAAGAGACAAATGTGACAGATCCATAGTCTCTCTATAATGACAAAAATCTAAGCAGAAGGTGTGATATTGTTGATATCTTTTATAATGCTTTAAAGGAGACAAATGTTAGCAATTCAGTGTCTCTAGCCAAGAAGAAAAATCTAAGCACAGCCAATGATGATGATGAGGTCTCTTCTAAATCTTTAAAGGAGATAAATGTGAGATTAGAGTATTTGTCTCAGGAGACAAGTTTGAGAAGCAGGAGACTCCAGATCTCCATTCAATCTTAAAGTAACCCAATTTCTGTCTAGGATAAATTTTTTATGTTACAGAGATCTCACTTATAATTTTTCTTTCCTCTGGGATTTAATAGGGTCTATTGCACCAATTTAGTTCCAGAACTAACTGCACAGTACTAAAGTACTGGGACGATTTTGCAATAACTATTTCCCAGTATAATTTAGGGTTGCATTTGCACCGACAGTGTACTAGCAAATAACGTAAGCCAGTCAACAGTGATGTCATTTGTGCGTGCCGTTCAACAATGTTAACAAAGGAGAGTAATGTTAAAAACAGGAGGATGGAGGATGTTGGGATTTGTCGCTGTGTTTTTGGACATGGAATGACAATGTATATGTCTGCTGCCTATGTTGTACATACAACAACTGATTTTAGATGCTCTTCATTGGTGGCAACTTTGTTAACAGAAACTTAACACTTAACACACACAGATATATTAAATACTTTTTTTCCCACTTCTTCTTAAAATGTGAAGTGGTGTCTGTCTCACACCACAACTCAAAGGTGCATTAGGTGGTTGTCACACTGTTGTTTAAGAGTTCAGAATGGTTCCCAGCACCTTGATATGGTTGATAATACTCAATTACAAAAATAAACCCACAACCATGTATCTAGAAATGATATTCTATTATCTAAATGTGTCAATCCTTCAATGCACACTTAGAACATTTTTTTTTTTATTATTTTAGCGTATTTCATCATCTGCCATGCAAAATAAATAAAACAAAAATAAATAAATAATAATAAATCAATAATCTTATAAATAACAGCACAACTCTCCACAACAAGTCAGATGATTTGACAAGTAATATTTTTTTGTTTGTTTGTTTCATTTTCTTTTTTTTTACTTTTGATTGACTGGTTGATTGATTTCCAAGTTTCCCCACATGATATTAGGGGATTTTATGTAGTTAGTATGTAGGCCACTCTTTAGGACTTGACACAAAAAGTTTCAAATGATTTTCAATTGCTTTTATGAACCTCAGAAGGTTACTGTATGTCTGCACTTCTCTAACCCAGAACAGATGCACTGTTATATCGACAGATATGTCAAAGGTAACCAATATCAACCATGTTATCCACAGGGATTTGGTGAAAGTGTTTAAATGTATCTCTTCAAATTTAGTAACAAGCTGAGGTTAGGGGACTTACTTTATCCCTAAATGCTTTTGCAATCATAGATATCTCAGAGTAACCCCAGATCTGAAATTGAATATGAGACATCCAGTATAGTTTCCATGTCCAGAATGTATTAATCTACAGAAGTATCTATATTACACTGACTTCTGTTAGTGCCCCCAGTGACTACAAATTCAAGCTTTTCAATGTGACCCATGGACAGGATATTACCATTAAAGTGGGAAATTTGTTTTTATCACAAGCAGTGAAGACTGCAGTGTAATGGAGGAGACGGCTTTCTGAGAAGCTTCTAACCAAGGTGCTAGCATCTGAGCTTGCTCTCTCATCAATAATTGACAACATCAAACCAATCAGAACAATTTGCTCCCCACAAAGCGAAGTGGTAGAGCAGGCTGGAGGTGCTTAATCATTAATGAGGCAATTATCTGAAACTGTTACACCTGGCCTGAGTCGTTTGCGGAGTGGCCGCTTGTCTGACGCTACACCAGAGGACTCTGGGATATCAACTGACAGGAGTCCTAGCAGGGTCATCTACTGACAAGAAGAGTGGTGCCTGATACCTCTGCAAAACATTTGTCTTAACTCACTTCTATGCTTTTCTATAGATTTGGGAAGAGAGAAAATATTGCAGAGGAGATGGGGCACCTTGGTAGTGCCTTAAAATGATTCCAATTGAGGGACCATTTTTGTGGACAGACAAACCATTGATCGCAGGCGGATGTAACTGCACTCAAACATGTTAAAAAAAGGCCTTAAAACAACAAAGCAATCCTTTGATGCTCTGAGGTTTCAGAGGGAGATGCAAGTTCTAAGATGTCCTCTTGGAGAGGCTCATTGACTGTCCATATTGAAATATTTGATGGTTAATCAATTCTGCTTCCCTGTCAGCTTTTTTTTTAAAGTTCTTAAGAACCTTTTGAAAAACTAGTCTTAAAGGGATAGTTCACCCCAAAATGAAAATTTGATGTTTACCTGCTTACCCCCAGGGCATTCAAGATGTAGGTGACTTTGTTTCTTCAGTAGAAAACAAACTGAGATATTTAACTCAAACCGTTGCAATCTGTTGGCATATAATGCAAGTGTATTGGAATCATTGCTAAAACATGTGATCCTAAGTATCCAGGAGTGCTCTTCACATGTGGCCAGTCACAAGATTGTCTGCTGTAAATAGAATTATTGGAATAATAAGAATAAATTCATATTTAATTTAATAATATGCAAATAATATCATGTTTATTATTTGATTATTTAAATTGCCTCAGAATCTCAGAATCACTGAGTTGGAAAAATGATCACCCCACCCCCCACCTCCTAAAATGACTTGCAATCTCAATCAGGTGTAGCTAATGATCTTTTCTAATACACACAAAGCCATTTGACTTATAACTGTAATCATCTGTGGTCATTTTGATTAGTTCAGCATGAAAATAGCTTTCTTGGAGCATTTCAGTCCTGGCTAGTGCAACTGAAGTAACCAATCAACTATGGGTGGCAGGGCATTGTCAAATATCTCCAGGATAAAGTTGTGGACAGGCACAAGTCAGGAGATGGATACAAAACAATTTCCAGCAATACATATGCATACAAATTACAGCAAAGTGTAACCGTTACCTTCAGTAGGTAGGTAAAAGATTGTCATGCATGTGGTGGGAGACAAACACCGACATTTTGGATTTGGACAGCAATACAATCACAGACTAATGCAATAAATGTTGCAAATCGCTTAAATCATCATGATAAATAATTACCATCCGAACTGGGCTGAATTATTTATTTTAATGTTTCTATGTGGAGTGATATCCACATTTTATGAGGTTAAGTCTGATAAAGGTTAGCACTGGACGCATTACTGTCCAGAGAAAAAAAAAAAAAAAAAAAAAATTAAAACCAATTAATGGTCCCTAACATTAACTGTTGGTAATTTACTCTCTGCCAAATGCATACATAAAAAAAAAGGTCTAATCATTTCATGCAAAAATAGCCGTTTTAGAATGAATAGGGTCTTTAGATCTAAATCAACTTTTTACTATTTATTATTAGACTTTTCATAACTTTGCTTCTTTTATTGCCTTTCTTGATTTACATGAATTTCAAAAGAATCTGCAATTATATTAAAATTGACTTTTTTCCCCCCATTTTTTCCTTCAAAATGTGATATTGGCAGTTGTGATGACATTGTGGACAGAAACAGAATGTTTAATGATCACTGACTGCTCAGGTTTATGGCTCTCTTTGATGTGGATAGAATATAAATATGTTCTCCATAGAAAAGTGGCATCCCACTTTAGTCAGTGCTAAAATTAGTACCTATGTAATTTTGAATAGGTATTTATTACATTCTACAACAAAAGCAAGAAAAATGTAGGCTGTGAAACATCAATATGTTTACTAACATATTAGTAAACAACTAATATGTTATTAGTTATAGACTTTCATTTCCAGTGTAAATTTTATGAGAGCCCTATTTTTATAGACTTTTTCAAGGGTCGTCTGACTGTTTTGGGCTGTGTGGCCACCTAGAGTATATTGTGTATACTGTAGGACAGCCCAGGAACTGCAGTCACACTTACATACTGTAGGTTCAGATCCAGATCATTATTATTGGTGCATTTGTATCCACGGTTTTGTATCTATCCGCAAACATAATCATATTTTAAAGTTGATTTACAAAAAGTTTTAGGGAAAAAATAAGTAATTGGTCACTGTTGAAAGGGGTAGTCCCTGCATCACCATGAACGGATGCACCACACCTCCAATGCAAATAGACAGTTGCGGGCACTCTGGTAGAACACATGACCGAAAAAAGAAAGAAAGAAAGAAAGAAAAAAAAAAACTTTGCTGCTTTCTCTTGGTGTAGCTTTAACTCTGCTCTGTTTGAGACTTTCTTCTAATTCCTTTGTTTCAATGAACTTAAACATACCAGCTGCCCTTGTGCATGAAGAGAAAAATAATGCAACATTCTGTGTTTGTGTGTGTGTTAATGTGCAGTGCCCAAAATGTATTTGGACACGTGTATTGTAGTCGTACTGCAGTATGGAGACAGTATGGCAAGTTTCAAGAAAAGCTGTTTGGGAAAGGAGGAACCCTGCAATATTTTCTTCCTGCTTTTGTGGTTTTTAAAAGTGAGGCTCTTGAGACATCTACTTTTGTTCCTTATCCACACAGCCTGTGACTGCTGCTTTTAGAGACAGATTGCTCAATCAAATCCTGATATTAATAGAATTCCCCATGTTAAGTGCTGGTTTGCCTTTGCAGTCCATCCATACAATGACTGTATATAATATTTTGTTGAACATTGTTGAATTATGTATAGTCATTCATTTGTGAAAATAAATCAGCTTGATCACATTTTAAGGATGAGTTCAAATGTTTCTTGGTCACACTTTATATATTTCATAATGAAACTAAGTTAACTTCAATTTCCCATGGTAGATTCTAGTAAATGTGTCAGTGGACATATGAGTCACATTCGATTCAGCTGCAATCCGACTGTCTGTATCTTTATGTGAAATGCAATTCTCATCAAGGAAACACTCATGTCACGTTAATGTAGTTTCATAACCTTATGTATAAATGTATGAACTACACTGAATTTTAGCTGAGTACGCTGTAAAAATGGAAGTAAAAATGTGCCATTGTTACTTTTATGAGCTACCCCAAAATATATTGGTGATGTGTAAGCTAATAATGAATTTAACTGTTTTGTTTTTTTATAAAGGTTTTTTTTTTTTTTCAGAAGTCAGAGGCTATGACTATTGCTCTTTTAGAAAATATCTTAATTGTTTATAATTTATTTGTAGTTATTAATAATAGTTATTTTTATTAATAATGAAAATATTTTATAATAGGTTTATCTTAGTATAGTTTGCCTTGGCACTTTAAGTTTGTTTTTAGTGTCTTTTTTTATCTGACATATGGAATATGCCACAGATATTCTACAAACTAAAATCTGTTAACCTTTCAAAATCAATTAGGACTTAATTAATTAAGAATTAGGTATCACAGATCCAAAGATAAAAAGAAAATGCAGGGATTTCAGCGGCTAAACTAGTAGAACATGGCACTAAATACAACCGAGGCCATAGGTTTTATTTCCATATACCAAATGAGTAAAATAGATGTAAATTTGCAATAATAAAGAATAGTGCACTCTTACTCAGGTGAATTTGTTCACCATGCTTGAAACATACACCACCAAAGCAACAGCAGGAAAAAAAGAGACGAAAAATACACAGCAAGGACTTTATGAAGACAAAAAAGACAGCTCGACAGATAAAGAAGCAAAAGACAAAAAGTGTGTGTGTTAGGGTAACCCTTGAAGAGGAGACAGCAGTGTGTGGCTGTAATGAAACATTTATAATATGTCTCGCTCTGCTCTGCTGAGCTCACTGATCACTGACTGTAACTGCACTGGCAGGGCGAGAGGCAAGGGCAGTGTGAACATGTCTGTTAGCGTTCATTGGAGGAAAGAGACAGTGTGAGTCTCTCAGAAACAACCTATGTCAAGAAACACTGTCTGACATGCAATCCTGACCTCAGTGGTCAAAAAGCGAAACCCAGAAAAGGTCTACTGACAGTAAGAGTTAGAGTAAAAACATCCAGTAAAATGACAATCAAACAAAATGAGACACATTCTGTCTTAGTAGGAGAATTTCTAAATGTAGGTCACAATGTTGTTATAATTATTGTTTTTATCATTATTACTGGTCCATTCTAAAATAAATGCTTTAATGTACATCACATTTTACACAGCAGGTTTTTAAACACTTTATACAACGGTTCTTTCTGGTTTTTGAATCTGATTGGCTGAGAGCATTTTCCAGGCCTTTGATATTCTAGCGACGACAGAACTCCGTTTCACTTTTTGTATCACTCTGCTTGCAGTTTTTCTCACAGCGAGTGTCATGGCAGACATCTCAATTGTATACATATCTATGTGTGTTTCCATTTATGCAAGTGTGTATTCTGTATGTGTGTGTGTCAGCCAATCAGTTTCAAGCATTGTATAAAGTTAGACTGAAAAAAAGAGAAGAAATTACATAATATATATTTAATTCAAAAATAAATCACAATATATATATATATTATATATATTTCATTTTGTTATCACCCAGCCCACCATAACAGTAAAATATGATTCACAGTTATGCTTTAGGGGTTACTAAAAAAGAAATAATAATAATAATATATATATATATATATATATAAAAAAAAAATAGTGTTTGTTTTTGTTTAAGTGTTATGTTAACAAATGTAGGAGGTGGTGTTTCATGTGGTTAGATGGGGTTAAATCTTGAGTTCTATTTCGTTATTTATGCACTAGGGGCTTTTTTCTGGATCTTTAGAAACTGAAAGGCTTTTTACTAATCAGTGCTTCAGCATTTCTCCTAATTACCTGCTCCACAATCAACTCAGGAACAGTTTACCTGTGTAATTACATGGTATTATACCGCAGCACTAATCACACTGGTATAGTGTTGAGTGAACAACAATCTGAATTCTAGTCAAAAGGATACACACATGCAGAAGCATGACTATTCTGTGCTCTCTCTTGCTGACTGCAGCCATCTGGACTCAATAACGTTTTTCTTTCTAAATTAACAGCTGTCCGAATGGGAAAAAAAAAGTAGAAAAGAAAAACTGGGCTTTCACTTTTCATGTTAAGATGAATTTAGATCTGTCATAGTGACATTTGCTAATACACACTTCCCTATTACTACTTAGTACAGTCAGGGTTAATCAATCAATCAGTCAATACAATAAAATGTTGTGGCAAGCCCCCCATCACCACATTTTCTTCTGATTTGTATTGTGAAGTTAGACAAAGTGGACAGACAATTGTGACAAAAGTTAGAGTTTTTGATAATAAATAAATATATATATTATTATTATTAGTATTATTATTATTATTATTATTTTAATCAACTCCAGCACTTTCCTGTAAAAAAGCTTTTCCTTATACTCGTTTTCTGTTGTCTGCAGAGTTGTTTCTCTCAGTCAGTCTGTCCGTGGACTGTTTTGCTGTGGACGGTTAACATCAGTCAAACAGTGAACACCAGTGAAATAAGTGGAGAGAGTTGTGCTAACAGCCATCTGTTCCTCCATCAAACACTCATCTTGAGCGCTTCTCTTTCTGTTTCTAAGTTATTGCTGTTTGCTTAGTGTAATTCAGTGATTCTTTAAATAATATTTAAAGGAAAAGAATGCAAGTTTTAAGGGTGTCTCTCTTCATTAGCTTTGTGGCTTTAAACTCTTTTAAAATGCACGTATCAAAATTGGTTACAAACACACACACACACACATATACATATATATATATATATATATATATATATATGTAGTTTTTCCTTTAAAAAAAAAAAAGAAAAAAAAGAAAGAAAGAAAGAAAATCACATAATAGTTAACATATATAACATGGAAAAAGCTAAATTGCCCCATGTTTCAAAAAAGCTGATCTTGAGTTCTTGAACCTGGATTTGGTATTTTGATACATAATAATAAAATCGTAATAAAAAACATATGCTTGACCTCTCAGCACAGCGTTCAAGTGGGGCATTTTGATTCAAAGCCAAACGCTTCACTCACTGCCTCTCTGTTTCACCATCAAGAGGTGATATCAGAACAGACGCTGCTTTGACACAGTAAAGTGTTCAGCAAACAAATGCACATCCATGCTCTGCCAGAGCAGAACGGCGTGTTAAACTGTAGCTGTATCACGGTGTGTGTGCATGTGTCATTACGGTTATATATTATTGGCTTGTCAGTCACCTCTACTCTCTTTCTCTCTCACACCATCTATCCAAATCTGGTGATTGGCGGGTAATTATCTAACTGTCGATGCTCTCTTCTATCTCACACATCTACAGCCAACGCGTGACAGAGTCAGCCAAAACCAAGCGCATACGGGGGCACAGATGCATGGAAGTGCATGCACATGTGAAACCACAGGCCATTTCGGCAACATAATACAGCCTCAAAGGAGAATTTTCCATAAACTGCACACTTAGAGGCATGGTGGGAATGGTGGTCATACTGACACAGCAATAAAGAATAAACTGAATGTGCCTGTGGCCACAAGAGGGCTAAGATTATATTGCTGATAACATGATTGTCCACAAGTGCTTATTTCTGTCTGCGGTCATAATTAATGTCATTTCAGCGTCAGTTGAGTGGTTGCCCTGCCTCTGCTAATGGACCAAAATAGAGAGCAGAACATGAAATTCAGCATGAAGAGTGTGAACGGGTCTGTGTACAGAACGGAAGGCTTACAGACTGTGATATACAGTAATGTTTTTGTGTTAAATGTTTTGGCGAACAGAATTGGTCTGTTATGGCCTAGAGAATATTTCGATTTAAAGAAGGCTAGAGCAACTTGGAAATTATAGACAATTTTCTTAAAAATAATAATAAAAAAAAGATTAATTTAAAATCACAAAAAGATTTTATTTGAAGACATTAAACATTATACATTGATTATATGTAACTTCTGTTTAAAAAAGTGTCCCAGTATACACCTCTGTGGTTGAGAGAATGTCTAATTTTATAAGATTATTTGATGACATTTTTAATGACTTTGCATCAGCAAAGTTGAATAACTTAAATTATAAATAATATCTGAACAATTTTTTTTAATACTTACCATTTTACATACGAAACCCTGAACAACTAATTCCAGAAAAAGCTAATTTCAGAAAAGCTTCAAACCTTTAAATTTAAGTGACGCAGTGAACACACACACACACACACACACACACACACACACACACACACACACACACACACACACACACACACACACAGAGGGTGGAGAGAGCGCAGATAGACTAAAAGATAAAGGTTTTCTATAAACTGTCTCTCAGCAGAGAAATGCAAACGAGCCAATCTGTTTGTCTGTTTATGTGAGTGCAGAACAGAAGCCGTCTGGAGCAGAGAGAGGACCTGCCACCCCAGTCTGTCATATGGAAGCTACTCTGCCACAAATGGATACCTAATGACTCGATTTATACCAAACGATTCACCAGTCCTCCTAATGATCCTTCCCATATGCACTTCAAACACAGCCACACACACACACACATACACACACAGTCCTTATGTCCCCAGGAAAGACAGGGATATGTGTGTCTGTGTACGCTTTTTTGTCATGTAAGATTGTCAAGTACAATTTTATTTGAGAAGCTTTTCTAGAATTTGCTTTTCTGGAATCAGTTGGTGTTATGCGTTTCATATGTAAAATTGTATAATGTACTGTGTAATGTCCAATAGATTTATATCCCCCAAATACAACTACAACTACAATTAAATTTAACTTCGGATTTAGGTTTGTGAAGTTTATTGCCCGTTATTGTTAGGGAACTAAAGAAACTAAGTATAATTTGTGGCTTGTCCAGAGCTTTGGTTTATAGGAAATGAAAGGAGAAGTAAAGGAAACTACATAAATAGATTTGGGAAGAAGAAGTTATGCAAATTACCAGCATAAAAATTTTATACTCAAATTCAACACATATGATTTTGACATGGTACATTGATTTCCCTTCTATGCAAAAACCTGCAGTCTTCATTACTATTATTGACATGACAAGTCCTAAAAAAAAAAAAGAAAATAAATAAAAAACTGTTGCTAAGGTCATCCAACTCCCAGAAATTCAACCATTGCACAATTTTTTTTTTTTGAGGCCTGACAGGTTCTTGGATAGGCCTTCGAGTGGAAGAAAGTAAGGACGACATATATTTAATATGAGATAAATAAAAAATAAAAAACACAGAAAGGAATATTAGGAATTATAAAAAGAGTTGACAAATTTAAGAAAATCATAACTAGGCACAATTTAGATTTTTCTATGAAACAAAGTAAGCATTTAAGTATGTAGATCAAAAGGTTTTAAAGAGAATGATAAAGAATTTATCCATCTGCACTATTCTTTAATTATTGGTCTGTGTAAACGTACTGTACTAAGAAGTGCGTTGCTGCTTTTTCAGCATCTCACTTTTTTTTCCTTACATTTTATTTTGAGGCTGTGCTATTTTATTTACGTTTTTACATATATACTGTACATACATAAAGATCATTCATGTCTTATTTAATACTTTTCAGATGAACCACTTTAATTTTTCTTCAGTTAAATGCTTGTGGGACTTAAAGAGAGTTTTTAAAACACCGAGAATATGAGCTGTCATCCTTGGCTGCTGTCCATGTCGTTTCCTTTAAGTGAATGAACTGAAGCTTCAGCATAGATCAGCTCAGCACTAGTACTGCACCTCCCTGCATTCATAATTCACTCTGCAAACATTAACATACAGAGCCGAGCAGGCCATGCAAAACTGTGCAGTTTGCATTTAGATTTATGACGGAAGAAGAGAACTAAATTAATGGCAGCATTATTCAGAGGATTTCTGACTCTGTAGATTTGTGATTATTATTTTGTTTCAGGATGCGTAATGAGTTTGAACAATGCTGTTAATGGGATTATTGGCAGGCCACCAGCATTTGCTTCCTTATGTGAGGCTGATAGCATTTTTTTTTTTAACAATAAATCACTCAAGTGTACACAGCAATATTCAGACGTATGTTATTAAAAGTGTTAGAACAACAATATCAAATTTATGTTTGGGTTATTTGATGGATTGATCATAGTGCGTTATGGTGGCTCTGAGCAGAGTGATTTAATCTATTTTGATATTGATGCATATTAGCATATGAATTGGAACAAGAATGATAGAGTGTGACTGACTACATTGTAGAATTAGATTAAGCTACAGTATGTATTAATCTGTTCTGTTTCTTTCATTTTAAAGTGTAGAACGTTCACCTAATAGTACATATATGCACGATTTGTGTGGAGATATACACTACATAAAATTAAATATTTTTAAGTAAATGCACATAGTTCATATACAGTTCACACATGCATTTACAATATCTAAATACAGTGGCTAATATGTGTTTCTGTTGATGGATGCGCATTCTGGCTTCCCAGATGTTACAACAACAGCGATGAGAAAAAAAAAAAACAACCCTGGACAAATCATTCACTTTTGTTCAACGCGTATCCTGTATTCTGAAATATGAGCAGTCATTTATTCCGTCATCACCTGGGTGCTGATAGCGTGCATGCACAGATTAGATCTGAACAGCACATGTTAATATGTGTTTAAACTAAACTCATTTAAGCTTTGTCAGTTTCAAGTGAGAAGATTTGTGCGTGCGCTCATCCGAAGCGTGGAAACCCGCGCCTCAGAATGCACGCAAATATTATGCTCTCTCTTAAGTATTGTGTTTAAATGGACAAATTCAGACAAAAAATTATGTCAAAATGCCCGTCTTGGTAAATATCCTACAGCAAACATAGCCGGCTGAACGTAGGTCTACTGTAGGCTATCAGTGCATTCGAACAGCAACAACAAAGAAACCACTCACTGCTCTTGATTAAAAAGCTTTTGTAACTTTAATAAAGAATAATCTTTCATTTATACAGTCCAATATGCAATGCTGTTTTACATTTGATTACTTTTTCTGTACATAAAAAAATATACTAGCACTACCTAAAAAAAAAGAAAATTAAAAATCACTGTTTATTGTTTGTATCTTTACTCTATTGTGTTTATTTGTGCTGTTGCTTGTAGTTGGATAGAATATTCTTCTTCTTTTTTTTTATTAGAAAGTATAGTTTTTCCATAAACATAGCACATACAGGAACTGTACCGAAACCGTGAAACAAACCGAACCGTGAAAAAGTTGAACGTGCCACTCCGAATAAATATCACTACTTATAAGTCTATAGACAAGAAAACATATATAAAACCAAGTGTAATCTATCTAGCAGATGCATTACCTTTACGTTCTTGTCATCTAATGCAGTGACAACTGAGACTGTATGATGTTTTAATATCACTGTGGTCACTGTTTTAATATAATAATAATAATAATAATAATAATAATAATAATAATAATAATAATAAATAAATATATATATATATATATATATATATATATATATATATATATATATATATATATATATATATATATATATTAAGTTTATAATATAATATATATATAATATATTAAAGTTTATTAAGTTTATAATATAATTTAAAATACATACAGGTGATATCTGTTAGATAATACACAAATAAATAACCCATTTACATGTGGACTGATTTGCAATTAGGTTTGCATTTGTGTAGTTGTACTTTTGAACATTTTTGAACGGTAACCCATGTGAAAAAGTACACTTTTATAAAGTAAATCCTAATAAAACAAACATGAAAATGTAGGCTGTTTATTTCATTCAAATCATTATCTAAATGTTCAACTTAAACTACACTACAAGTGCATAAAAAAAAAAAAAAAAATAATAAAATAAAAAATTCCCTAAGAATGCATTTACATGAACATAAAGACTGCTGTATGTCAAATCACAAACAAAAGAACGGACAAAATATATTTGACTATTTTATGTATTTTTAACCAACTTATATAACCACAATGAATCAGAGATACAGAAAATGAGAGATCCCTTGAAATATGAAACAATCTGAAATAGAAAATCTTAAAATGATTTTGCTTGCATTCTCTCTGCACTCCTGGTAAAGCAATCACCAGTGAGAGTCACTTTTACTGGCAGGTGTGTTTTTAACGGCGTCAATCTGCTGTATGTTGTGAATGCTGTACTTTACATTACTCTGCAATAGTGATGGTGAATTACGCTCCACTCACAGCCGTGACACTATTGAGATTCCAATTGAGTTTTCCCGTGCCGCACGTACGACTGACTGTTCAGTAACAGATGCAGTACTACGAGAGCTGTTACCAGCTTGCCTGAGTGCTCATGTCAGCAAACATACACACCGCAACGGGCGCAGGGGTGGAGAAAGAAGAACAAGATGGAAGTAAATGGAAGGGGGTTTCTGAAAATTATGCCCACTGGGAGACATCACAACTGATATTCCACTGGTGCCTTTCTCTGAAAATTGGCCTTCTTGGCCCCCAGCCTTGTGTACAGCCGTGGAGCCATATTGGGCGTTTCTGCATGGAGGGGTCCGAGCAGCTGCGTTCAGCAGAAAAATAAATGAACAAAAACATAATCACATTGACAAAAAACACATTTTTTTCTGTGCTGTGTTAAGAACTTTTTTTTGTTGCCATCTGCAAAATCAGGCGCAAGTTGTGCCGTACTGGCATCAGTGTATCATAAGAGGCCAAAACTCAAGTATCGAGCACATATATGAAGCACTGAAGTGCAATAAAAGATGCACTTTAGGTTGTTAAGGTTTTGCAAAACACGCAACTTGTTAGACACTCGACTGTTTGACGGATATTATGCAAATAGCAGTGAGACGTGTTGTTAAAGGGCGATGCTCAAAGTGCAAACAGTTTCTGTACCATCAAAGGCTGCTTGTGTGCAAACAAGTGCCACTTAGAGTTCCCCAGAAATGTGCTGCCGGTAACAGAGGTGTTTGATTACACAACTGTGTCATGATAAGAGATGCCTGATGCTTGAGTGAGTTAAGCAGCTGTTCATTTGAAGATATTGTGTCATATTTGTTCAGAGCAGATCTGAACTTAGTACGGATATATCAGACGTCTATGAATGCAAATCATTGCTTAATTACAACATATCATTTAGTTTTTAGTAGGCACTTTAGACACACTATTTTTTGAAAATAAAATGCAACTTCCACAATACATGTGTACACTTATTCCATAAAAAATATATGAATTTAGTTTCATTATTTTACAATAATAACGTGATAACACCTTTCTTTGCAAAGTAACTATAACTATGTACATTGTTGTACTAGGTGTGCATTTTAAATTGTTTGTCCCCATTTTGAAAAATCTGATTAATTAGCACACACACACACACACACACACAAAAAAAAAAAAAAAAAAAAAATTTTTCATGAAATGTAAAAATGTACTATTTTCAAATAAACTATTGCTATTGAAATGTGTTATCATTTCATATAAATGCCATATATAATACATAGTATACAGACACAAAGTATTTAAAATATTAAGACTGAATTGCTAATCAAATATTGAACATTTATGTATGCATATATTAATTTAATTTAATTTTAATTACAATATGCACCACCTGACTGTAATAGACATTCTTTTTCTGTTTTGTAGAGCTGCTTTATGGTAACATACAGTACATAAGTTAATTTTAGACTGTGTCCTATCATGGCAGGTTCAATTTACATGCACAAATAAGAAAAAAATAAATATCCTAAAGGTGACCTGCTGGATTTCATTTCTGAAGTTTGATCTGTCCATGTAAAAGTGTCCCAAATGGTCAGGTCCGATACCAAACACCTTTCAGGGGGCGATCAGCGGACGTGAGTGCTCGTCCTGTTTATCTTTCCAACCTTGTGTGACTTGGTCTGCGACCTCTACTTCAGGACAATGCGAATTCACTAAGTACATAACTAAATCAATCTGTGCAAACACTCAAAATAGTAATGACTTGTTTAATGGCTTGTGATTAAATGTAATATATTACGGTATGCATTTGTAATTTACAAAAAAATGGACAGTTAATATGCATTGACCTAGTCTGGGATTTCTGCTGTTTCTCTACTATAATTTAGTTTGGTAATTTTTTAGATATTTGTTATTGTCGTCTTATTATGAACAGTTGTGGAGAAGTTCTACGGTCTGTAATATCCTGACACGCAAACAAACACACATCTCATTTGGTTGTTCTTGTGTGAAATGTGTTAAATACGGCACTGGATTTGAAAAATCACCACAAAATATTTATTTATTTAAAATGATAGTTAATTAAAAGAGAAATAGTTAATTAACATGAACTTAACACACATATACTGTATGTTTGGTGTCAGAATAAAAATCTACCATTGGAACACTCCTTTAGCAAGATTGTTGCCCTTTAAAGTGGAAAAGTGGAAAACAAAGAAACACCACATTAAATAAAACGTTTCATTCTTTCATAATCATTGTAATGCCAGCATATTAATCAATATAATGTTAATAATTTTCAAACTGAAATACCATTCACATTAGATGTTGTAAAGCACAAAACATCCCTATATGTGTTTATGTATGTATGTATTTTAAAGCAAGTGTGTGCCCGTGCTCTTCTAGGACACTTTACATTCCCTTGAGCGTTTTGAATTTAAAAGTAATTCCTCAGTGACTGTTTACTGAGCTTCAGCAGCTCTGTGCATTCTCACAGTCTAACCGATCAGGGCCAGGTTTAGACCGCTTGTTTAGCTTCCCAAGAGTCATCCCCCACCCACACATACACATACTGAATACACACATATTTTCCTGCTAGAGTAAGCCTGACAGCGAAGAACAGGCAGGCAGGCAGGCAGGCAGGCAGCTTGACTTTGATTCGACCCTGGACTGGGAATATCTGTACAGCATAATTTAACAAATGAATTTTCAGCAAATTTACCTTATATGCAATATCATAATTACTATTGTCTTTGGAACGCTGTTAAACTTAATGTTTAGGAACATGAAAGTGTTCTCCTTTTTAGTGTCAGTTTATTTAATAAATTTTATATTATCTCTAAGTACCTTTTTTTTTTTTTTACAAATATAACATTTTTAGGTAACATTTTATTTTAAGGTGGGCTTAAATTTTGCATGTACTTACTATACTAATAATTATGCATAATTACATGCAAGTAAGCCTAACCCTAACTATACAGTAAGTACATGTAGGTAATTAATAATACTCAGTACTTAAATGTAAAACAAGGACACATTAAAATTAAGTTTAACCCATTTTAATATAACATGGTATGTGTGTCCTAGCTGAGAATATGGTGAATCTGGTGAAAATGGAAAGCAATATTTTTACTAAATAATGATTGCATTTGATCTGTTGCTGTTATGGTGTTATTACATTTATATTAACTTTTATGGTGCTTTGTTTTTGGAGTTTATAGAGCTTTAGGGTTTTGTTGCATGGAAAAGAGCAGCTTAGACACTATGCTGCTGAGGTTCTGAGTGACATGAGGGTGAGTAAATGATGGCAGCTCGTTCAGATTTTTCCTTTAATCCTGAGAAGAGGCCTGGGCCTCTGTGAGAGTGTGTTTGGATGTGTTCTCTCATGTAAAGGTGAGCTCCTCTCACGGGGGATGACAGCTGTGAAATTACTATGGGAAGTGCAGTAAACCGCCTTCATTTCCCCTCATACATTTACATGCCCTCGCTAGCATCAGATGCCAGATCACCAGAGCTCACATACCAAACATGCCAAGGATGTTATGCATGACAAAGACTCCTGGTGAAGTCTTCAAAAACCTAGAAAGAGAATTTATTATCTTTTTCATTTTGTTGACTAGACTTATTGGTTGAATGAATAAACTCCTAAAGTTTAGCACATAACTTGTAGCTCTGTGGTAGATTTGTAATATGAAAGTATAGATGCTTAAATACTTGGCATCATGGCCGTAGCCAGCTATGAGGTCAAGGTAAATTTTTCATTCAAAATTAAAAATTTGTTCTCTGAATGACTAATTTGATGCTTAAAACTCCTTATATGAGTGTCTGCGTTTATAATTCAGTTTAGACGATTTGTAAGAATGTTTAGCGTCTGTAGTATAATGTGCAGTGTACATTTTTCTCGCTAGTTTATGGACATTGCAGGCCTGATTCTATATAGACATAGAGAAACTAGGTGGTCCCCTACAGTGCCAATGAGTGCAAGCACTTGCACTACATTTTAGCAGGGTGTCATTGACTTCAACTGGGTTTTTTTAGTTTTTTTTTTCTCAATTTTAATTTTGTTTTTTATAAATATTCATTTTTTAAATATTTGTTATTGTTTTCTTATTATGAACTATTGTGAAGAGGTTCTACAGACTGTAATATCCTGACATGCAAACAAACACATATCTAATTTGGTTGTTTCTGTGTGCATAAAATATTTTGTATTCTAATAATATAAACTTATTTTTTATTTATTTTTATTTTTTTGTATTTGGTGATCTCTGTTTTTTTTTCTTCCTTCTGGTTCCTTCTTGTTTGTAAAGTACTTTGAACTGCACTAACTTGTTTGTAAAAGTGCTATATCAGTTTAAATTAGCTTGTTTGAAACCAGGTGAATTATCCCTTTAACTAAAACAAAGTGTTATATTAATAGCTTTGTTATTATTTTTTGTCAGTTCTTTTTAATAAAATGAATAATAATGCAAAATATAATACAATGTAAATGTGAGAAATGTTGTGAAAGAATGTTGGAGTAATTTCCGGTAAGTGTAAATATGTACAGAATAGGAAAATAATAATAATAATAAATCATACTGGCTTCAGAAGGTTGAGGCTTCAGTTAATGATAAGTCAGTGTATGAAAGTGAAAATAATAATAATAATAATAATAATATTCACAAACTAAACACCACTACTGCCAATGTATCTGCAATAGCGGGTCACTGCCATTGCTTAGGCCCTAGGGCAGCATCTATAAGATTTCACTTATATTTAGGCTGGTAAACTGGTGAAATGTTTACTGCTACCTTGAATGAAATGCAATACTGTTATCATAAACCAAGCGGATGTTCATCGAGGATGTGCAGCAAAGCCCATATCTCTGTGTGTGTATGCAAACAAACATCAACCAAAATAAATAAATATAATAAACAAATAAATAAAAAGCATATGACAAAGCATTTCTTCATTTGACAAAAATCATTTCAGTAGACTTTTTGCTTTAAATGAATGGTTGTTTTCATGGTGTAAAGAACAGAAACTGCTATTTGTTAATAATTGGAATCTTTTCTGGGAGCGTCCTAAGACAATTATCAGATAACTATTATGATGAGTTTTGTTCCACCCGCTTAAATGATAAAAGTACTTGCGCTGTAAAAGCTATTGAGACTGTGTCTGTTCCCCGAATAGTGAGGTCAAAATATAATGTAGGATCTAGAAAAAATCTTATCGTAATAAAACCAGAAAAATGTAAAGTAAATGAACAAAAACAATTTTTAAAGTTTGGGCTCATAAATATTAGATCACTCACACCAAAAGCAGTTATTGTAAATGAAATTATCACAGATAATAGTTTTGATGTACTCTGCTTGACTGAAACCTGGCTAAAACCAAATGATTATTTTGGTCTAAATGAGTCTACTCCACCAAACTACTGTTATAAGCATGAGCCCCGTCAGACTGGTCGTGGCGGAGGTGTTGCAACAATATATAGTGATATTCTCAATGTTACCCAGAAAACAGGATACAGGTTTAACTCTTTTGAAATACTTCTGCTAAATGTTACACTGTCAGACATGCAAAATAAATCTAATGTATCTCTTGCTCTGGCTACTGTGTATAGACCACCAGGGCCGTATACAGAATTCCTAAAAGAATTTGCAGATTTCCTCTCAGACCTTCTAGTTACAGTTGACAAGGCGCTAATCATGGGAGATTTTAATATTCACGTTGATAATGCAAATGATACATTAGGACTTGCGTTTACTGACCTAATAAACTCCTTTGGAGTCAAGCAAAATGTCACCGGGCCCACTCATCATTTTAATCATACACTAGATTTAATTATATCACATGGAATCAATCTTACTGCTATAGATATTGTACCTCAAAGTGATGATATTACAGACCATTTCCTTGTATCGTGCATGCTGCGTATAACTGATATTAACTATTTGTCTCAGGGATACCGTCTGGGCAGTACTATTGTTCCAGACACCAAAGAAAGATTCGCAAATAACCTGCCTGATCTATCTCAACTGCTATTTTTACCCAAAAATACACATGAATTAGACGAAATTACTGACAACTTGGGCACTATTTTCTCTAATACATTAGAAGCTGTTGCCCCCATCAAATTGAAAAAAGGTTAGAGAAAAACATACTGTACCATTGTATAACAGAAATACTCACTCTCTCAAGAAAGTAACTCGTAGTCTTGAACGCAAATGGAGAAAAACTAACTTAGAAGTTTTTAGAATTGCATAGAAAAACAGTATGTCCAGCTATAGACAGGCTCTAAAAACTGCTAGGGCAGAGCATATACACAAACTCATTGAAAATAACCAAAACAATCCACGGTTTTTATTTAGCACAGTGGTTAAGTTAACAAATTACCAGACACCACCTGATTCAAATATTCTACCAACGTTAAATAGTAATGACTTTATGAATTTCTTCACTGATAAAATAGATAACATTAGAAATACAATAGCGAATGTAGATTCTACAGCATCTGTAGTTTCATCCATCGCACCCAAAGATAAACTGCAGTGTTTTACAACCATAGGACAGGAAGAGCTAAGTAAACTTATCACTGTATCTAAACCAACAACATGTTTATTAGATCCTGTACCCACTAAATTACTGAAAGAGCTGTTACCTGTAGCCGAAGAACCGCTTCTCAATATCATTAACTCGTCGTTATCTTTAGGTTCATGTCCCAAAACCATTCAAGCTGGCGGTTATCAAGCCTCTTATTAAGAAACCAAAACTAGATCCTAGTGTACTGGCAAATTATAGGCCTATTTCAAATCTTCCATTTATGTCTACAATTTTAGAAAAAGTTGTGTCTGCTCAATTGAGCACCTTCCTGCATAAAAATGATCTGTATGAAGAATTCAGTCAGGTTTCAGGTCCCACCATAGCACAGAAACTGCACTTGCGAAAATTACAAATGACCTGATCCTTGCGTCAGATCAAGGCTGCATCTCATTTCTAGTCTTACTTGATCTTAGTGCTGCGTTCGACACCATAGATCATGACATACTCATAGATTGATTACAAAACTATAAGGTATTCAAGGGCAGGCTCTAAGATGGTTTAGATCCTACCTGTCCGATCGCTACCATTTTGTTTACTTAAATGGGGTGTCATCTCATTTATCATCAGTAAAATATGGAGTGCCACAAGGATCCGTCCTAGGTCCCCTTCTATTTTCAATATACATGTTGCCCCTTGGTAATATTATAAGAAAATACGGAATTAGCTTCCACTGTTATGCTGATGATACTCAGCTATATATCTCAACGAGACCAGATGAAACTTCCCAATTATCTAAGCCAACAGAGTGTGATAAAAATGTAAAAGATTGGATGACAAATAATTTTCTCCTATTAAATTTGGATAAGACAGAGATATTAATTATTGGACCAAAAAACACTACACAGAATCTTGTAGATTACAATCTGCAACTAGACGGCTGTACTGTTACTTCCTCTACAGTCAGAAATCTGGGTGTTATATTAGACAGCAATTTGTCTTTTGAAAATCATATTTCCAATGTTACAAAAACTGCATTCTTAGAAACATTGCCAAGCTACGAAACATGTTATCTGTTTCTGATGCAGAAAAGCTAGTTCATGCATTTATGACCTCTAGACTGGACTATTGTAATGTACTTCTAGGTGGTTGTCCTGCTTCGTCAATAAACAAGCTACAGGTAGTCCAAAATGCAGCAGCTAGAGTCCTTACGAGGTCAAGAAAATATGATCATATTACCCCAATTTCACAGTCTCTGCACTGGCTACCTATTAAGTTCCGTATCAGTTTTCAAATTATCATCACTTACCTATAAGGCCCTAAATGGTTTAGCTCCTGCGTACCTAACTAGCCTTCTACCACGCTACAACCCATCATGCAACCTAAGGTCACAAAACGCTGGACTTTTGGTAGTTCCTAGGATAGCAAAGTCCACTAAAGGAGGGAGAGCTTTCTCACATTTGGCTCCCAAACTCTAGAATAGCCTTCCTGATAATGTTCGGGGTTCTGACACACTCTCTCTGTTTAAATCTAGATTAAAAACACATCTCTTTAGCCAAGCATACGAATAATGTATCTTTTAAATTGTGAGTGTAGCTGCATCTGATCAAATGTGCATTTTTATTCATTAGCTTGGGTTAAACTAATTTTACTTTGTTGGATCAGCAGCTATGCTAATGATGTCTCTATTTTGTTTTACTATGTTTTGCCACGGGATTTACATAATAACTATTAATTAATAATATTGATAGTTCATCGTCTGGCTGACTACATCTTGTATTATTATTATTTTTTTATTTTTATTTTTTCTAAAATCCTGTCAAACTTGCACAAACTACTAGCTACTATTAAATATTGTAGAAACATAATTTTCTGTAAAGTTGCTTTGTAACGATTTGTATCATAAAAAGCGCTATACAAATAGACTTGAATTGAATTCTTCTTGAGATTAATTCATGATGAAAGCACATGCATGCAGTGTTTGAGACATACAAACATGTTACTGAATATCTTGCTCAAAAGGTTTATAACTTTAAGGGGATACTCCACCCTAAAATGAACATTTTGTCATTCCAAACCCATAAAAGCTTTGTTCGTCTTCAGAACTGCCGAGTAGAATACACTGTCAAGGTCCAGAAAAGTATGAAAAGCATCATCAGAATAGTCCATCTGCCATCAGTCGTTCAACTGTAACATTGAACGACGAGAAAACTTTTTTTGTACAAGAAGATAACAAAAATAACGACTTTATTCAACAATTCCTCTCCTCTGTCTCTCCCCACATAACCATAGCCCCATTTTGGAGAATATGAGCTGGACACAGGTGGCGTATGCTCTGGCAGATGGACTATTCTGATGATGCTTTTCATACTTTTCTGGACCTTGACAGTGTATTTTACTTGGCAGTCTTTGGGTCAGTCAAAAGTCTCCCGGTTTTCATCCAAAATATCTTGACACTTTCGCACGTGAGTATAAAATATTCTAGCTGAGCCCCTGGTGTAAGTTTTTTTAGGCGACCGTTATTTTAGAATGTATCGCCTTATTATTTCCATGGCGACGTATCATGCTTGTCATGTGACACAACGCAGACGCAATATATATATATGACACATGGATCACTTTTATTTTGTTTTTCCTGTTTTATGAAAAATATTCACAAACATACTCACTAATAATTAAATATCGGATATTCTGATTCTGAAATATGTGCAAGTAAATCTATTTGGTAGTTTGATCCCTTTTATATTGACAGTGTTATTTGATCTACTCCGGGTGATGAGTGCTGACCTTATAGTTACCTACACAATCTGTATATGATATCAATAAAAATTTAATTTAGTCAGATTATATTTGTAAGGATCATTCATTATTGCCGTTTCCATAGACATCAGCGTGTATTTTACAGACTGTAAATATATGGTTTTGCTAGTACTTATGTGTAGTATTTAAATTTCTGTAACATAAAATAAGCATTCTATGGTTGAAAGCACTGAGTATTTTTTGATAATAAGACAAACACTCAGCATGTCCGATCTCGTCTCTGTGACGGCCAAAGCGGATTTAAATTCAGCAGTTGATGACATGACTCACTGAAAGTTTTAATCACACCGGTGTGAATGTACACTTCAGGGACCAGCCAAGACTCATCACACGTGATCATACAAGGGTTAAAGGGGGGGGGGGGGGTGAAATGCTATTTCATGCATACTGAGTTTTTTACACTGTTAAAGAGTTGGATTCCCATGCTTAACATTGACAAAGTTTCAAAAATGAAGTTGTACGTTTGAAGGAGTATTTTTGTTCATAGGAAAACAAAATCAAGTATAGAGATTTTAGTACAGTTGTTTTTGTTTTGTTTTTGCATATTGGAATAAATATTCTGTATTACTCTATGTTATGTTTGTTTATATATATATATATATATATATATATATATATATATATATATATATATATATATATATATATATGTATATATATATATATATATATATATATATATATATATATATATATATATATATATATATATATATATATATATATAAATTTTTTTTTTTTTTTTTTTTTTTTTGTTAGGAAAATAACTGAGCCTTTAAATCTCATTTGTAATATACATGCTTATAAATCAACAACAAGGCATTTTTAGCTGTATTTATAAACTGCTTACTAATGACTATTGATGTTGGAATAATGCTTTATAAAGGATGAACTGACTATTTACTAATGCTTCCCTAATGATTCATAGCATACAGTTATTACAAATTGTTACCCATTCTTTCTTTCCTTTTTTCCTTTCTTTTCCCTCTTCTTCTTCTTCTTCTTTTTAAGGCCTTTCTGCTCACAGCAGATGTGAATTATAGAAATGGTAAAGGTGATGTGACACCAACCAGATCCCTGAAGCACACACACTCCAGAAACAAAGAGTTTGGTTACCTAGGGGAACAGAGGGACTAACCTGCGGCATTCCATGCTTCACTGACATTCTGTGACATTTAGGATGTAGTTAAAGAGCCACTGTAAGCTCCGTCTTGCTCCTTAACCATATGAACAAAGAGGTAAAAATAAAATTAAATAAAATTAAATAAAATAAAATAAAAATTTTATATAAGCGTTCCAGAAATAGTTGCATTTATGCATTTGGCAGACAATTTTATTAAATTGAAAATGGCATGACACGTAGCCAAGTATGGTGTCCCATACTTGGAATTTGTGCTTTCCATTGAACCAATCAAAATGCATACACACAGCAATGAGTAGTGAACACACACACACACACACATACACACACTAACACACATACACATATGTGAGCACACATCCCGAGCAGTGTGCAGCCACTGCCACTTTTTTTCTGCTGCGCCCGGGGAGCAGTTGGAGGTTCGGTGCCTTGCTCAAATGTCTCACCTCAGTCGTGGTATTGAAGGTGGAAAAGAGCTCCGTACATTCACTCCCCCCACCTGCAATCCCTGCTGGTACAGAGATTCAAATTTTATCCAAGGCAACTTACATTGCTTTCAAAAGCTATGCTGTACTGTTTCAGCTACTCTACTTTGAGTACGGAAAACAAGAATTAAATAAAATATTTGCTAGCTAAATTACTTGGTCACATACACGTCCTACTTAATAATGAAAGTGACTGGATTAACTAAACTGTAATAAAATTTGTATTGGACAATGATACAGTATTTCTCATTAAGTCTGGTAGAATTTGCTTTCATGAAAAAAAATAAAAAAAATAAATAGAGTTACTATAACTGCCACTTTGACATGACTTGTCTAAAAGATTATGCTAAACACCACATTTACTTTAATAAGAGCACTTGATATTAAGAACTTGTCGTCTTGGAGTGACAAACTGTATACAGTTATGTTATGGCTCTTCTGGACTAGCATGACTAATAGCTTACGATCCATGGCATTTAACCCCCCATATAAGCTTTGGCTCTTAATAACCTTGTGATCTGACTTGATCATTGGCTGGTGCCCTGCTTTATGAATGTTTGTGAATGTTTGCAAGATAGAGAAAGATGAATAAGACCAGGAATTTAGGGATGTGCTTTTTAGGGCTGTTTAGGTTCCTTGCATACTGACAGTCAGATCCAGTTATTCATTTGCATATATCTTATTTTTAGCAGTATATGAACACAATCTTGGACTGCCTTGAGGATGAGTAAATGATGATTGAATTTGTGGATAAAAATCCTTTTAAAAGATCAATTAAATTATTCTGAAAATATAAACAATTGTAGTTTTTTTTCTTCTTGCTAATCTAAAGTCAGATTAACAGATTAGTTTGATTAAGTAATTAAAATTGGCCTATGCACTGTGGCATTAATAATTATAGTTGCATAGACCTTAGTCAGAGTATATGCCGAACTGAATTGTATGGTGATCTTCGATTTGTCTCAAGCAGAGCTCTTTCATACATGTCTGGTTCATGAGCAATATGTTTTTTTTTTTTTTTTTTTTTTTTTTTACATACTGGAAACAAGTGGAATTGCTGGAACATTTTGGAGACAACGCTGTTAACAACTCAGTCAGTCAGTCAGCTGGTGCCTCTAAATCTAATTTGAGAGGAGACCTAGAACCTGTGATGCTTACTTCTGCAAACACTTCCTTTCAACATACCTCTCCAGCTTAAATGTGAGCACACGTGTTACCTTTGCAACATGTACAAAACGGTGAGAACCAATGGGGGAGCTGACATATGAGTGGAAATGTACAGACAAGGTGGACCAATTGCATATTCCTTTAATAACTGAATTAAAAAGTTTAACAAATAAAACTAAAATAATTTTACAGATTTGTATAACCCCTTTATAAAGGCTTATTGCAGGTTTTTGGGGCTACAAATATTATAGCCCCTTATTATAATATAATAATATAAATATTTTTTAGTTTACCTTGTTTTGGGGAGCCACTTTATGTCATAGGCTATTCTTTAGGTTGATTACACATCCATGCTGGTTGATAGATCAAGCTGTTGAAAAGCTGTAAAATTGGATATAATGCATATTTAGTCATAACTGGGTTATTCTGCCAACTCAACCACAGCTCTCCAGCTAAAATGTGTATTTTGATAATTTTCTTACAAAATATTGATTGTTTGTTACTTATCAATATTTTTTTGCATTGTATGCCAATGGTGTGCAAAGGCAGTTTATGCATTAACTAACATTATCTATGTTAGTTAAATTAATAAAACGTACTTATTAATACAATTAATAAGACCCTATATGATTTTGTCAGGAAGATTTGGAAAATGTAAATGTGAAGAATGTAAAATGTTGAAGCAAGAAATGCATCTTATACACACACACACACACACATGTATTTGCTAGCTTTATTTTTTCAACAGTGAGTGCCAAATATACACTGAAATTTTAACATTAATTTGCTCTCAATAATGTATTGCCCCCACATAATGGCCATCTTGCCCTGTCTTTCTCTATGTAGTAATGTTTGATTAAATGGAAATAAAGGCAAATATAATACTGTAATAGTTGATAAACATTACAGCTATAATTGTAATCACAATTATTTTGCAATTAATTGTTCAGTCTTAATTCATATGTCATATTTGCTATGATGGTGGGTTTTAGAAATTGGCATGTTTAAAGGCTGATGATACACGTCTCCATCTGTCCTCCCATTCATCACTATTACACGCACAGTGCAGGCATGAGTGTGGTCAAAGACAGAGCCACCAAAGGTCTTTGTGCTGATGGGCAAATCAATAGCCGTCACTAGCTCTACTCTTCCTAGCCCTAGTACCCTCCCCCTGAGAGTGAGTAATTGGATTCTGGCAATGGCAATGTAACATCTGGATCAAAGTAATGTGTTAATATTGGCTTTTAATATTGGATGACGCTACTTTTTTATTTCATTATGTGTTGTCCCTTGCACATTGTAGCATGGGTTCCCTTGGCTATAGAATGTATGCCTATAGTAAAATGCATAAAATTTGTTAAATACACCACCATTATCAGCAATATACATTAAACTGCAAGATTAATTATTTATTTTTTATAGCATTAATGAAACATACATATTATGTTACACACAGTTATATATTATGTATAATTTATAATGGATAAATGTGTAAGTTGATAAATTATTCATATTAAGGTCATACTAAATACTTAATGCAAGTAAACAGCACATGCTCTCTGTTGTGCTTGAACAAGAACAAGCTACAGTGAAAACTGCAGGGATGCATTTGTCATGCTGCAGGTGTTAAACTCCATTTTTGTCTGTTTTGACAAGGCAAGAGTATGAATTTGACAACAGCACACATATATGATGACCCCGCTCAGTGATCAGGGTCTGTGGTGAGGGGATTAAATGATGCAATGTCTATAGGTCTCACCTGGACTTGTCATAGCAAAGTAGGGCATTTGTTCCCCAAAGAGGCTTGTTTTGACAAAGGTCAAGGAAGTGCCAATGGTCATCCTATGACAGACCGGAAGATTGGCTGAGACAGGGTCAACATCTGAGCATGAATGTCAATGTGTGTTTGTGCATATGGGTTTCCAACTTTCCTTTTGTCCTCAAAACATTAAAGACTTTGATCTGACATTTTTTTTTTTTTTTGTCTAGATCTAAAAAAATAATAATAATAATGTGTGGGGGGTTTTAAAGTAAAAAAAGAAAGAAAAAAAAAAGAAAAAAATAAAATAAAAGAAAAGAAAAGTGCAACAGTAAATTAAGGCTGCAACAAACAAATTAAAAACAAGCAAACATACAAATTAACAAAAACCTCACCACTCATACTGGAACAATGCTTTACATTTCTAATCTCCTGTGTTTCTTTTTAAATTAACACTTTCAGAGCTGATAATGTAACATTTATGAAAATGGTTTAAGAATGGTTTTTAAAACACATTGCTAGTTTCATCACATAATTTCAGCAGTCACAGTTTAATTAGTAGGTAGATGACGTGTGGCCCGAGTTTTGTATTTAAAGTATTGTATTTAATGAGTATGAAAATATTTAATCACTTTTTATGTAATTTAGCACCACTTGACTTTCAAACTGTAAATGATCTGAGAAACTATATTGGAGAAAGTGTTTATCAGAGTTCTTACATCTTTTAAAAGGATTGTCCAGGCACTTTCCAAATGAAAGCCATATGCAACCGTCAACACTCTCACATGAAGGAATCTGAGAGTGCATAAAGGTATGCTTGGCAATTTACACAGCATGGTTTGATACTGATGTTATCATTTAAAGGACATTTATGGCTTTTTTTGTTATCTGCTAGCAAAACCATGCAAGGCAACTGCAAACTGTAATGGTAGACTAAATATGAACACTGTAGAAGCAAACTGCATTTAATTCTACACTTTCTTGGTCTCATTTTCTTCTCTCTTTCTCTCTCTCTCTCTCTCTCTCTCCTCTCTCTTCATTCACATTTAATTTTTCTTTCCCCTGTAATGGGCTGTAATGAGGTAGTCTTTACAGTATGTCCATTAGGCAGCTGAATAGCCGGATATTGGCAGGTATAGAGAAAGCATTTCAGAAGTGAAATACTGACCAGTAAAAATGATGGCATCCTTGACAGTAAGTGGCTGTAGTACGGTGCTGCCTAACGACATGTAGCGTAGTACAGTACTTTACTATAATTTAGCACTTTAATTTACAAAGGCATGTCAAAATAAAGGAAACACCTTGCATTATGTGTATATGAAGAAGCGAAGGCCACCTTTTGCCAAGACAACTTGAGTTATTCTTGGAATATTATCAAAAACTTCTGAATTGAGACAGTACATTGGACATTATAGTAAAATGAGTCGTAAAGCTGTTTGATTCTGGTGACTGGTGTGATTTGAGTTCACCTTGATATTGATGCGACCATTTGGAATTGTTTAGCAGTATATTTAAGGCCATGACTGCAAAAGGGAACACCAAAAGACATAGTGTTTGCTGGTGGTTGTGGTCTCTTAAAATGGAATTATATACCATGGCTGTCATATGACCAAGGAGAGTGATGATTGGACATAATGACTGCAGTTAGGTGGCAGTGGCTACCATTGTAGTTTCACTTGTTATCTATGAGTATGTGCTTTCTGCTTTTAAACAGAGATTCTGTAGAGATTATCCTAATAGAAAAAAAGGTAGGCTATTCCACAATTTGGGGCAGACTATGGCAAAAGTTGGTCTCCCTTACTTTTTTAACTTTTGCCTGGAAACCTTTAACAGCTTTTGATTTGCTGACTGTAAAAACTTTGCAGATATGTTAACAGTCACAAATTCAGATAAATAAGATGGTGCCAGACCGTTTAAGACCTTAAAAACAAAAAGTAAAATCTTTAAAATAAACTCTAATCTAAAATGAACAGGGAGCCAATGCAGAGAAAGTAAGACGGGGGTGATATACTCAAATTTACAAGTGACAGTAAGTAGTCTAGCAGCTGCGTTTTTGAATAATTGCAAGCGTTTCATATAGAAATGACCAATATTTATATAGATTGAATAGCAGTAGTCCAAACAAGAAGATATAAATGCATGGATTATGTTCTCATACTCAGCAAGGGTAAAAAACAAAAACAAAAAAACGTTTAACTTTGGCCAGTAGTCTCAGCTGAAAAAAACACACACACACACACACAAAAAAACACAATTTAACAAATGCATTTACCTGCTTATCAAATAGTAGGGCAGAGTCAAAGACAATGCCCATGTTTTTAACATATGGTTTTACATAAGCAGCTAAGCTGTCTAACACTTGATTTAAGCTGCCAGAAAAAAAAGCTAATGATCCAAATAGAGTTGCTTCAGTCTTACTCTTGTTTAAAGGGTACATAATATTTCACCTAATCTCATGTTAATCTTGAGTACCTATAGAGTAGTACTGCATCCTTCATATATCCAAAAAGTCTTTAGTTTCTAAAAGAAAAATACAGCATTCTGTTTCTTTCCGGAAAAAGCCGAGCTCCTGGATGCGTGCTGTGGGTGGAGCTATAATACTGACGTTTTGTGTTATTGCCATTAACATATATTCACTTATGTGCTGATTTCCAACAAAAGACAGAAATCCGATGCAGTTGTACATACATGAATGGGGTCCTATATCACTGGGACCGCTTCATGTTTTAATAGCAAACGATGTGCAAATCAAACGTCGACTCGGGCCTTGTTAATAAAACATTCGTCACTCAAATGACCAGAACACACAAAGGCACTTGATACACTCTGTTGCTGCCCCGAAAAAACAAACTGCATCCACTGTTCATATAATGCTGTGTTCTTTGGGAAGCTGAACATGGTAACTTTCCCTCATATCCAAAAACAAACTTATTTGGAGGCATTGTCGAATACATCATATGCAGTGCTGCCAACGATTTTGAGGTGCTTTGATGTGTGCGGTCTCCCTCTCCTCTGGTCAACGTGTGCGCGGGCGCGCTTTTCCGAGAGAAATGCTCATGTAAGCAGTTCTGCTCTTGTCTACGTCATTAAAAAAAAAAAAAAAAAAAATCAAATAAAAAAAATCAGCCGAAACTTGTACCAATCCAGAAGTAAGATTTTCGGCACAGAAATTTCCAGTCATTCTTCTTCTTCTACTTTTTTTTTTTTACCTTGGCCACAAACAGGCAGTTAGAGCAGACAAACCAGCATTGTCATTTTGCTTGATGGGCACACATATTTTTGTGTCGTATGCATAAAATTTACTCTGTGTCTCTAAAGATTTAGCCCAAAGGGAGCATATATAAAGAAAACAAAATGGGAGCAGGAATAGATCCATGGGGAACCCCATAGGCAAGTAATAGCTTCATAGCATCATCAAGCTTCACTTTTGTTATTAAAAAAAAAGACCCTCCTCTCTCTCTCTCTCTCTCTCTCTCTCTCTCTATATATATATATATATATATATAACTACTGTGAATTCATCATAGTCAAGTCTTAATGACAATGCACCGCCTTCAAGGCCGGATTAAGACCAAATTAGGTTTGCACGGGTAGTTTTAAAAGTGCTGTATGTAGTATTGACACCAAGTGGTTGAACTACATATTGCAGTTCATATTCAAAATATTGGAGAGGTTTTTTCACTCGGCCCCCTCCTCCTCAGCCTCGAGGCACATGCAGGTTGCCAGATTGATGACACAAAATCAAAAAAGGATGAAATTAAATACTAAATACGTTGTGTTTTCTGCCAATTGGAAACCTGAGGTGCAGAAAAACTATTGGGTAAACTGGCAGTGGACGGGTTTCGCAAACCAAAACAATGACAGACATTCCGGCCCGGAACACAAATTTTTAAAGGATAATATCTTGGTGTAGAATAGTTTTTCAGATAAATTATGTTAACTTGGCATGTTTCTTAAACCTCTGCATCCAATCACGAATTCCAGCAGTACGGCATATGCAAATGTGACACTGAAGCCAATGAGTGAAATGTCCGCTCAGCTACTCATCATAGTCAAGTCTCAATGACAACGCCCCGCCTTCAAGGCCGGATTAAGAACAAATTAAACTGGCACGGGAAGTTTTAAAAGTGCTGTATGTAGTATTGACACCAAGTGGTTTAACTACGTATTGTAGTTCATATTTAAAATATTGGAGAGTTTTTTTTTCACTCGGCCCCTCCTCCTCAGCCCAGAGGCACACGCAGGTTGCCAGATTGATGACACAAAATGACAATGGATGAAATTAAATACTTGATGATGAATGAAATGAAATATGCTGTGTCTTCCGCCAATTGGAAACCCGAGGTGCAGAAACACTATTGGCAGTGGGCAGGTTTCACAAACCAAAACAATGACAGACATTCCGTCCCAGAACACAAATTTTCAAAGGAGAATATCTTGCTGTAGAATTGATTTTCATATAAAGTATGTTAACTTAGCATGTTTCTCAACCATCTGCAAACATATTATGGTATTTTTATGCTTTAGTAGAGTCAAAAAGGTACATACAGTGTGAGAATCAACAATGTAATTCTAAGGAAAGAGTCAACAATGTAATTCTAAATGTAATTACAGAAATTAAATCCAATTAAATCCAAAGTGCACCCAAACAGCAGACCTGTTGGTTATTGGAGGATCTTCTATTTCTGGTCTGTTAAATGCATTAGACATTTTGCAACGATCCTTCAGCGCGTGCTGAGTGAGCGAGCGCCTTAGGGGCCGTTCACTTATCGTGCCCAAAAACGCGTGGAAAACACTAGTCGCGCCGGTTTCTCCTCCTTTCCAAAGCGCTCGGGCAGAAGCGCTCATGAGGCGTCTGTCTTTGCTAAGCAACAATGACGTGCTCTCTCCATGAGACGCGGAAATTTCAGCAAAGGATAAATGGATTTGCAGCTCTAAAAATCGCTTGCAGTAGCTCTGCTACTAAATTTATTTCAAAATTGCAATCCATATACAACTGATCAGCTGTTTCTTCATCTTGGCTGAGCTTTCAACGTTGTTACGGGAAAGAATGAAGCTGATTGGTTAGTTCTTGTCACATGACCCGCGGTGCGCTTGCTGCATTCTGAAAAGTTGAGATGTTTTTACATTTTGCTGTATATAAAACGTACTAAACCGAACCGAACCGTGACAGTGTATTGTATCGAACCGAACCGTGAATTTTGTGAACCGTTACACCCCTAGTATATATATATATATATATATATATATATATATATATATATACAATGTAAAAATATGTATGTACACAATAAGTGTACTGTGCCAAATGATGAATTGAAATGTAAGTATATAGTAGTTAAGGCCACTGAATATAAAGTGGGACCGGAAAAATAATGACTAGGAAAATTTGTTCAGAAAGTATAAGTATAAAATTAAAATAATAAAAAAAAAAAAAAAAAAAAAATTAAAAAAAAAAATATATATAAAATAAAATAAAATAAAATAAAATAAAAAAGGGAGTTTTTCCCCCATTTTTTGTTTTTTAATTAAAATGATTATGAGCAATACGGCATTAAGAGTGGTAAGAAGATTAAAAAAGCTGGGCGTGAACAATACTTTTTTCAATGCTCAATCCTGTGTCCAATTTACTCTTTGTCTGTGTCTCATAGATTCTAATTTATTATAGTTCTCCATCATATTAACGATTCTTCCCTCCAGGGTGCGATTTTCAGCTTTGGCAAAATTTCAACAGATATCTTGCCTTTCCTCACCAGACTGCCAAGCAAGAGCAATAAAAGCTTTCTGAGAGGAATAGCTCTGAACACTGATGTGGAGGCTAAATGGCTTCCTGAGCTGTTCTGAGAGTAAGACAGAAAAATATTAAAGAACAAGGTGCAAGCAAATAGATAAGAGAGATTAACTGAAAGTGAGAGAGAAAGAGACAGTGGCATCTTATTTATGTTTATTTTCCTGTGAACTGCTGTTTTAGTTCACATGGAGCAGGACATGAAACACATCTTCTGAACTTCTGAACTACTATGCATGGTAAACCAAATTTTCCTTTCCTTTCCTTTCCTTTCCTTTCATGTCTGCGAACACTACACAAAAGCACTTCTCTGCTCCTAACCGCCCCCCAAAAATAAATAAAACACAATCTGAAACACAATATTAGTTGTATCTATAACACTGTCTGACACATGACAAAACCAAAATAATAACTCACTTATTCAAATGTAAATTACTAATATCATGTACTTACCAATAACTTATATCACACTGCACTTTCGTAGGAGGTAGACTATAAGTAAATTACTACTGTAAAATAAAGTGCACCCACAGTTTTTCATTAAGATTTTTCTTTTCTTTTTTTCTCTCTTTTTCTTATAGGGAGTGACTTTGGAATGGTGAAATATTCATATAGTATTAAGGAACTTTATGCCCTTTGATACATTTAAAGTTTAAAATGAGCTTGTTTTTTCTACCCCTCCCTCCTCCACTCTGCTATCCATTACATGTACTTTTAAAATAGTAATTGGACATTCAGATGAACATTACCCATCCCCCCATATTTACATTTGGACACATTTCTCTTTAAAGTGCAAATGCAGCAGGCTGAACTCACAGGGATTAAAGACAGTGGAGGGTTTCGCCCACTTCCTAATCCAAGGAATGAGGCTGCAGCCCTAACTTTGGCCTCCCTCATCAGCCATGCCATAGGCTGTGTCCCCGCCGGCAGACGCCAGCTAACCGCAGAGCATTATGGAAGTGGACTGCATTTTTGTTGCACTTAAATGGGTGTTCCTCTGGCGATCAATCGTGGGGTCAGATAGAAACGATAGCGCAGCATCAGAGGAGATGGAGATTGAGGGTAACGCTATACCAGACCAGGAAACAGGCGGGAAGTCTGACGCTACTGTGCCAAGCAGAAACGCCTAGCTAAGGAGAAGTTGGCTGGGCCGTGTTGAAGGAAACAATAAAATATTAAGGGTCACTGGATACCTTGTCTCCCCTGGCTGTAGGCTGGAAAACATAGGGAGTTAACCCCGACCATGTGCGTCTGGGACGCGTGTGTGTGTGTGTGTAGGGTGAAGGAGAGGTCAGTATAGATGATCTGAGAGGACAGGGTCTGTTGATGCAATTAAACTGTGGTGTGTAGAAATCTGGCTCTATTCAGCTGAATAGTATTCATTGAAGCCTGCTTATTTGATCACAACAACACTTCAAGTCAAATCATCAGACTATATTCATTTTCTAATATTCCTTACCTTTGTTGAGACACAGTATTCCAAAGACACATTTATTTTATCATTGCTTCTGAGGTTGATGTCCTTCTTAAATCTTACTGCAAGCACATGCATTTTAAGACCACCATAAAATATGTGGGATGCTAGAAAAATATAATGGTTAAGAATTTAGTTTGCTAACAGAAAAATTGCAGGTCCAAATCTAGCCATTCATTCGAACAATGTTCTTCCATCACCTGTCTCAGACACGGCACTTATAATTTTATTCAAGGGATGCTGCATGCCTGCAATTAGTGTTCTAAGATGGTTTGGATGAAAAGTATCTGCTGAATGGAAAGCATTAGGGGTGTGACAAGACTCTTATCCCACGAGACAAGACAAGACGAGACGAGACAAGATTTTTAGACTTTTTTTTTTGGAGGAATCCTCAATTATGAAATATATAGGGGAAAATAGTCTTTATTTAACCAAAAAAAAACAAAAAAAAACAAAAAAAAAAAAAAACATTATGCTGAAAATGTAGGTGTATTTTAAAAATTAACTTGTACTTTATGAAATTAAACTTCTATTTTAATGAATTATATTCAGCAATAAACCACATGTAAACTAGCGCTGCAAGATTCTGAAAACATTGATAATCATGTTTATATATATATATATATATATATATATATATATATATATATATATATATATATATATATATATATATATATATTGTGTGGGTGTTTGAATTGCCATCTTTGACGATTAATCTTGCAGCTGTAATGTAAACAATGCAAATTGTTTGGCAAGGATATTTTCACGTTCTCGCGAGACCTCGCGCTACAGTCACATCACTAGCAAGTAGCATGCAGTTCTATCTCAAAATGTATTTATCCTCAATGTATTTAATATTATAACTATCCTTTATCTTCTCATGCCATTATATAATTTTGCCATCCTTTCCTTGCAGTAATGTCCAGTTTTTGAGATGCTATCTATGCCAAACCAGATGGTTGGCTTCCAGCTTCAACATAGAGGTTCTATTTGTTTTATAGCTTGCTGTTACAGATGGCTTGCTTGTGAGACACTTTTGGCCATAGGGGACTACACGAAGGACTGAATGGGCTTGGCACTGAAATTTTCACTTCAGTTTTTGAGTCAATCAAAAAAGAACGGCAACGATTGTAGTAAGAACAAATATCATTGTGGAAGTGGGACCATTTATTTTCTCTAAGGCCAAAGTTCATTGATGTTTGGGGGTCAAATGTTGGAAGAAGACCATACGTGGTCTGACTTAAATAGAAACCATTATGAGTCACAGCCAGCCCTGGTAGAAGACAAACGGTGGTGTTAAATCTAAAGGGTAGGTCAACTTGGATACATAAGACCTAATACACTAAATAATAATAATAAAAATAAATAAAATACGAATGATTTCCATTACAAAACCACTATAATAATACTCCTAAACTCACATGCAGGCATTAGTTACATTTCTCAAACACAGTTGACAAAATGCCACAACTGCCCTCTTTCTAAAGTTCAATGAAAAACGCAGTTATAAATAAAAGCTGAAATTCCACTTTAATTAATGTCTCAATTAGATTGGGAACATTAAAGGTAGTAATGATTTCACTCTTTGGTCTTATCATTAACAGCATGCTCACTCTTGCCTGAGATATTTGCACGCTTCTGTGAATGTATTAGACTAGATTAATGAGGACTGTGTCAAAAGGTAATTCACTCTGCCAATTTATCCACTTAAAACCTGTATTATAGGCTACATTCTTTCTTTTCCATACAGAAGTATAGTTATGAATCCCTGGGCTCATTACATTATCTTTTGAAGTTTTCATTTGAATTTCCTTTTTTGGTGAGGAGTTTAATATAGTACAGTTTCAGGGAACAGATGACTATGTCTATAAAAGGAATGCGAAAAAATCAATAAATACATTTCTGTGAGTTCCTCTGATAACCCAAATAGACAGTATTTGTCAAAAGTGCCATTGAGAAGCAGGTGAACTTTCTTTAGAGAGTGTTTCACACAAGTGTATCACATTGTATGTTGTAATCCCAGATGAAATCAAAATGATACATAGGAGGTTTTATTTTTGCAATATAGTCTGTTATAGTCCTAAAGGCCTTCGGGCCTAATAATCCTTTACAGAGTAATCAATATTTACTGTGGGCCTTATAGTGCTTGCCGGTGACTGCTGATATTGAACCACGAGATGTCTTTGAACTCTTTAGAGACAACTGACGGATCTAACTTGAGAAACAACCAACATTTCCCTGCCTTCACAAAGTAAATTGACTCTGTTTCATCAACCAATCTATGGTTAATATATACACAGTGACTTGACTGAAGATGTTCACAGATGTCAACAAATCACAAATAGACACTTATTAAAAGAGGCTACTAAACCAAAAAAGGTTGAACCAACAAAGGGAACTGCTATACCAATGAATTCATAGTAAATCAGTGTTTTGTGTTTTCTGTTGACTCATATCAACCACTCACCTTCTTGAGAATACTACTGCCAGCAGCACACTGGCCACAATGATTTATGTGGTAAGTGATCTGACCAAAATCGATTTAAACTGTCAGCAGTAACTGGACATCAACCTTGGTATCATATCATGTGCGGGTTTTGTAATTCAAGTGACCGCAGTCTCGTCTTGCTGGTCACCTCTAATCAGACCAGGAGCACATGACCCTGATGCCCTATACAGCTAGTACTTATAAAAATCATGTTTCGCACTGACCAAGTAGTAGTATTGCATGCAGATGAAATGTAAGCTGTGGTTGAAAATAAAACCCCCATATATAAACAGTGAGATAATGTGCAGCAAAGTATGGCAAAGTTTGCTGTGGCGCCTGGAAGCAGTTGGGGGTTCAGTGCCTTGCTTAAGGGTCTAACCATAGTTGTGGTATTGAGGGTGGAAGAGGACACACACACACACACACACACACACAGTTGGTAATGTTAATATCTCTGTACAAGCCAATCAAGTCAAAGAAAAGCTAAAATAAAATAGAACCTAATATCTGCTTCAATTAGGTTTATTTCAAATAAAAACAAAAACAAAACTTTCATTTGGGATTCACACATTCTCTTGACATTCCCATAGATTAATTTGACATTATTTTGCATTGTTGTTTATTCAGTTTATTTAAGACCCCCCCTTAGACATTAGTATATTCAAACGCTGAATACAACATATTCGATAACAGATTTACTGTACTCTTAAATTTTAAGCAAACCTTGCTAAATGCAATAACTACCAAATGAATGCAGTGAATAATCACTGTTTCATTACTTTTTAAGACACGTAATTTGGTTTAGAGCAAATTAATAAGAAGCACATAAATAGTGGAGACAAACATACTAACATCAACTGAATATATAATTGTAATTGTTAATTTGGCAGTATTTGAGATGTTGTGGAAGGAGCTAATATTATACATTGAACAATCATGAGGCTAAACATTTATCTCCAACTGCAGGGTCCTGGTTGGGGCCTGATTATTTTGGTCATGGGTTGCCATTTGATTTCTGTCTGCCTACACATTTGCCTATTCAGGGGTAGAAATGGGTGAAACCTCTCATGCAGAACATATTCAGGGAGGGCATGTTTGTACACCGCTCCATATTTGCAAAGTACATACATAAAACCTCTCTACCTGGGGCATGATAAAGGAGACCCTTTGAAATCCAGACAAGCAAGACCTCTGCGCTTGTAGGACCAGATGTAGAAGTGGGAGTAGAAGGGGGAGTGTGAACGGTTTATGGCGGCAGACATACGTCTATTCTGTGGCAGTGCCACTTCCTGATAAGGAGACCCTGGAACTTGTTTATATGCGGCAATTTGAAAACTAATTGAAAATTCCTGCCTGAAAACTGATGCATATCAAAACAGGATTATTTTAGAAATAATCAACTGCCACCGTCGGTCAAGAGCTAATCTTCACTTTGTTGGAATTCAAATTGCCCAGCCATGTTTACATTGCCACAAGAGTGGGTCCAGGGCTATAATGGGCCTATTTAAAGGGTAAATGCATTCCAAATAAAAATAATAGCTGCAGATAAACCTTCCACAAACCTCCCAAAAACTTCCCATATTGGACAAAAATCTATGTTTTGTGTGTAAAAATTAAATTTTTTAAGGGTACTTTGGACTACTTCAGTAGACAGAGGAGAACGGGAAGTCTTACACAGTGAGTTTAGAGAAGAAGGTGCTGTTAATATTTGATGGTGCATGTGTTTTGAAGCGGGATGCACGTTCTCAGGGCTTTTGGCCCTGCTGTCGGCCTCACTCTGGCTCAAATTGCTGGTGTTTATCACTTATGCCTGTGCTGGCAACAAAAGTCGACACACTATCCCTGTTTGAGAGCTGTCAGTCAGCAACGGTGGGGTGCTAACACTTAGCACAGGATGCAGGGATATTGTTCTAAGTAGCAGAGACACAGACACTAATATACAGTGTCCCTTCCTTAAGGGCTTCCTCTGTGGGGATCAAAATAAATGTAAAGCGAGTCACAGGATCACATAAAAAATGTGCAACTTAACACAAAGAGGATATATATCTTTGTTTTAAATAAGGTTTTGCTGCAGAGAACGGAATAGGCAAGCTAGCATTTATGTTTATTTTGTTGATACGTTTACACGTTTAAATATCTCAATATTTGAATATGATTTGATTATTCAAATATTGATTATAATATGAATTATGATTACTCTGCATGTGTCTGTTGTTGATGTTCCAAACCAGAGTATGTGAATGGTGTGTAATCAGAAGAGGACCTGTATGAATTGAAAACTAGATTATTATTTTTTTTTTTAAAGCATACTGTCAGTGCGTCTTCTTCTCTAGTTAGTGTGATATAGGGAATGGGAGGGCCAGAGTGGAGCTGGGGCAGACTGATTACAGAACACTTTGAATTGGGAGAGTTGGCACCCAAATTCATACAAAAACTCCAATTTGTGGATTTCTTGGAAACATAAAAAGCATAGCGTTTTATTTTAGAACTATTTTCACTGATGAAAACAATAAAAAAATTACAAAAAATAAAAGTACAAACAAATAAATAAAAACAATAAAAAATAAAGAATAAACAGTTATGTGTATAACTGACAGCATGTACAAGAGGGCAAACACAAAACTGTGTATGTACAGGATATAGGATGACGAATCAAACCACAGCAAAAGCCACATAAAACAACAACTGTAGCACATGAGAGAACTTTGCTCATGAAAGAATGTTTGCCAGTGGTCATTTCATTTGTGTATGTTACAGTTTTGTTTTCACTTTGCTGTAAGTTCAAATCATAGATTTACAGACATTGTATTTTGGCTCATTGCAATACTTCAAGTTCAAGGCTTCTTATGGTCATTGGGACCAACTAATTCTACTGTTTTTATTTTGTTTATTTCTCTCTACAAAAGAGACACAGCAACAAGGTTAATCTAAACTTAGTTTTTGCAAAATATTTGATTATTTATGGAGACTCGCATTTGCAGTGTGATTTGTAAGTACAGCATTAACAAAACCCTGCATTCATTTGTTTCAGCTCTGCACTGTCAATTGTGTTAGCATTGTAACAGGATAATAGAAAGACAGACACGTCCACCTTTACAGAAACATCAATTGAAAAAGACTGCCCACAATAGACACCTCACTTCTTTCTTTTGATTTTATCTCTCTTTTTGACAGTGGCTAGGTTTCTGTCGTTTAAAGCATAACACTCTCCTGTGATCCACCATGAAATAAATGTTCCTGCTACAATAGCACTTCACATACTCTCAGAAGTCTCATATGAAAGAAATATCCAGTAGGAAAAGTAAATACAACAATTCTGCACATATCGACAGTGCAAGCAGTAATATACTGTATACAGTGCACTCCTCTATTATTGGCAACCTTGGTAAATATGAGCAAAGGCAGCTGTGAAAATAAATCTGCATTGTTTATCCTTTTGATCTTTCAGTCAAAATAATTCACAAAATTCTAACTAATCATTGAAGTAAAACAATTGAAAGTGGGTTGAAAATCTCACTGTGAAATAAATGCTTTCTCTGGTTCATTTTGGCTACAATTATTGGCCCCTAATTATTGCAGTGTCCTTTTCCCAAGATAACGGAGTTTTCTCCTATAATGCCTGATGAGATAAAAATGTATAAAAAGGATCATTTCTTCATAAAGAATCTCTCCAGATCTTTCAGATTCTTAGATCCATGTTGGTGCTTCTTCTCTTCAGTTCACGCCACTCATCAGGTCAGAGGACTGGGACAGCCATGGCAGAAGCTTCATTTTGTGCTCAGTGGCCCATTTTTGTGTTCATTTTGATGTTTCTTTTGGAATACTCTCCTGATGGAAGATCCAAACATGGTCCATTATAGGATTTCTAACAGAGTTAGTCAGGTTTAGATTTTTGGTTTGTTGGTGTTTGATAAAATCCATGATGTCATGTATCTGAACATGATGTCCAGGACCTCCGGCAGAAAAACAGGCCCACAACATAAAAAATCCAGCAATATATTTAACTGTGGGCTTTGGATACTTTTTACACTGTTTGTACTAAACCCATCTGGTGGGTTTGCTGCCTAAAAGCTCTTATTTTTGTTTCATCTGACCATAGAAGCCAGTGCCATTTGAAGTTCCAGTCATGTCTGGAATTTGTTTTGGATGAGCGAGGATATTTTTTCTTGATACCCTCCTGAGCAACGTGGTGATGTAGGGGCTGTTTGCTGTATTTTTTGCTTTCTGACCACAAGATTCAACTAATCTCTGCAATTCTCCAGCTGTGATCCTTTGAGTCTTTGGCCACTCAAAATCTCCTCCTTTAGTTGATTGGAACCTCTTAATTATTGCCCTGATGGTGTGCATGGGGATTTTCAATGTTTTAACTCTTTATTTCGGTTTTCTGAAGCTCTACAATCTATTCTGTTCTGCACATCAGAACTATATTGTCTGGATTTACTCCTTGTGATGGATTATTATGGCAATTAAGATTTTGTGTTCCCAAATTGGGTATATAATTCAGAGATATTTTACTCATAATAATTTCCAGGGTGTTTCTTGTGGCCAACATGCATTGGAGAAAAACGTTTATTTAACAACGAGTCCAACCATACACACACTTTCAGTTGTTTTATTTCAATGAAAGTTTAGACTTTTGAATGAATGAATTTTTTTAATGAAAGATCGAAAGGAAAAACAATTCATTTTCAACAATTTAAAACAGACAATTTATTTTCACAACCGTATTTGCTCATATTTGCCAAGGATGCCAATAATAGTGGAGGGCACTGTATATATGTATGTGTGTGTTGGTATTGCCATTCAAAATAATTGACTGCACATGCATTGCATAAGAAAACACCATTCTGAAAATACCAACATATACTGTATGTTACAAGCACATGCATGTTTTGGATGCTGATGTGCTGGTGTTAAAAGTTGGCTTCCTAACCAAGTTAACCAGCAAGACTTCCTGGGGTGACTAGCATCGTCATTTAAATTGTACTGGTTCACCATCTAGATTAGCACCAGACTAGAATTAATCAGCAGAAACAAGTTAGTCAATGAAAGGTGGGTTTTTGCAGAGCTTTTACAAGATAAAAAAAAAAAAAACAATTAAAAAAAACTGTGGTGGATTGACAACAAAAAAACCTATTTCCTGAAGCACAAGGAGAACAAGCTAGTTAATTAAAGGTGGTTATTTGCAGAGCTTTCACAAGAAAAAATGTACTGTGCTAGATTGACACTTCATGCTTACTGTAAAATATGTGTCCTGTAGCAAACGTACAGAACCAGTGGATAAATTATTTCATCCAAATGAGAGCCCTGACCTCTATCCCACTGATTCTAGTTGAGCTATAGTGCAAACCCTGATAAATGCTCTTGATGCATGCTGCATGTCTCATCGATTCACTGCAGCTCTAACCACACGTAAGAGAACTGCTAGGAGCTGAGACCATGATTGCATCATTTCCTCTGACTGTGGGTGGCAGAAGGTCACTGCACTGATACCAGTCATGCTCATGAGAATACTCGTACATCTCAGAATGACTGACACCTGGAAACGGCGTGTTCCTGCACATTTGATGCATGAAATGACATCTAAAATGACTCAGTCAGAATGAGTACAAATTAATTATAATTAGGATATCAGTAGTTAGTTGGGAGAGTGATTCAGCAGACAAAATTACCCAAGGTCAGTGAAAAATAAAGCTGAAATTTGAGCATAAAATATTTAAGTAGGTGTGTCCTTGAATTAAACAATTTATTAAATGTGGGTGCAGTTTGTGAAATGAGTTGGTCATGTGCAGTCTGTTGTTTGTTTGTTTCAAATTTATCTATGGTTTTGGAGTTATTGTTAAAAGTTGGCAGAAGTAATTCAGTTCAATTATAAAATCGAATACATTTTCGTAGGAGTGGATGACGCATGTTGTACTGTAAAATGAGTTCAGATTTCAGCATGTGTGAATAAGTCACTGGGTGGGAACTCACAGAACGACACCATCCTACACACTTGCAGATAAACAGGTAGAGCTTTACAGGAATTTTAGCCACTATATGTTAACATGCGGAAAAGACTAGTCTGTCACTATGGGTGTTTTGCTTGTTTCGATTACATATTTGGCTGGACTTCTAAAATTGTTGGCACATATGGCACACTGCTAATCTAGTGTTGTTGAGGTGTTTGGTACATGCTGTATGCTGCCAATTAGCATACTGAACATATTCAGTCATAATTATATAATCCTGTGCATCACCACTGTGCATGTTGTTTCCGAGAGTCCAACTTGTATTTGTTCTTAATAGAAAACATGCTGTCTAACTAAAATATGAAGTATATATAAAATGTTAAATGTATTTTTAAATTTGATGTCAACTATACGTAAAATGCAAGGGACTTCACAAATACGTAAAATGCAAGTCACTTCACAAATAATTATTACAAAGAAACATAAGCAAAATCTTGCTTTGTTTACAGTGAGTGAAAAAAAAATCAGGCAGTATAAGTTTAAACCATAAAACAACAAAAATTGCTTAAAGACAGTAAACATATTGTGGTTTGTGAGTAATGTTGGTTAAAGGGATAGTTCACACAAAAGTATAAATTACCCCATGATTTACTCAATGTCAAGGCATCCTAGCTGTATATGATTTTCTTCTTTCAGATGAATCCAATTTGAGTTATATAATAATAATTAGGGGTATCATGATATACCGGTATTGGCGATAACCGTGATATTCAAAGAAACAATTGTCGATATCATGTTAATTTAGTGTGTGACGATTTACCGGTATTAGCGATAACAGCAATATTTTAAATGACCACTTCTCTTATGATAACACCACATGTAAATACTCCATCGCCAGTACATGGTTAAGCTCCCAGGTGGCAGTATTCTGCTTTAACGCTGACACCTGTCACCTCTCCGAGGACAGCTGTGTTCATCAGAGTAAGTTGCCATTATTTTACTAGTCATAGAATGGGAAACACTATATAACCTGTTAACAGTGGTTTTCTGTGTTCATATATTTAAGTAGAGGGTGATTATTCTAATATGTACCGCATTTTCTTTACTCGTGTTTTTTTTTTTTTTTTTTTTTTTTTATCAAATACGGCCTGTGCGTAGTCACACTTTATTTCTTTGTACAAATCTATTAACAGTTACACGATTAAAACTGATCTTAAAAAACTGAGAAACCACACTGCAACATTAAACTTGTAAAATGTTACATTGGTTGCAGTGCCATGCACTTAATGCCTCATCTGCGGTCATTTTTCAATAAGATTCATTAGTTAACATTAGTTAATTACATTAGTTAATCTATATAAATAATAATGAACAATATTTCCACAGCATTTATCTACCTATCTTAGTTCAGGTTAATTTCAGCATTTACTTAAGCATTATTAAAATCACAAGTTGTGTTTGTAAACATGTATGCACAGTGAACTAATATGAACAATCAATGACTATTTGTATTAACGTTAACAAAGATGAATAAATTGTGTAATAAATGTATTGTTCATTGTTCATTCAAGTAAAAAAAAAAAAAACATCTTACTGTAAAGTGTTACCCTTAATATTTATTCATCATACTGCTGAACTTGACAGTATTTTCTCTCTTGTTATTTCATAGGAAATTCAAAGAAGATGGAGAAAGACAGAGTCTTGTGCCCTGCATTTATAAGTATCCTTATGTTTGTTGGGTAAAAAAAAAAAACTTAATTACAAAGTAAAAAATTAATTGACTGATATAATTTGCCCCTAAGGTTTCTATAGATATAACGATATATCAATATTGTGAATTCTTATGGCCAGTATAACCATAATATAAAAAGTCTAACACTGTGACAGCCCCAAAGTGCAAAGTGCCTGGAATAACTCTCCACATGTCTAAGAACTGACATAGCGGCTGAATCACTCCAATCGCTGTTGCTAGTGTTGTTCTTTGTAGACCAGAGCCTTGCCATGGTGAGGCTAAATACCCTGGTGGGGAAATGGTTTGCGGAGGATAACACTGGGAGGCCATCATAGGCACAGACAGTGGCTCTGTGCTTCTGTGAGGCAGGGTGAGTGATGCAATATTGAGGGAATGGCTCTATTTGTGTTTTTATTAAACAAACTGAAACATGATCATTGCTTTTGTCTCCTGTAGGAACAAGGCAAACATAATGAAAGATGTGGTGCTTGTGAGCAAGGCCTCCAGTGAGTTCTCTCCTCTTCTTGGCAGGTCCGTCAGTACAAAGGTTTGGCAGCCGAGGGTGGTCCGCTGTCATGGACGAGATTCCTCCTCTGTCTGTGACAACTTTTCCCGGATCCCATCCACTGCTGGGGGCGAAAATAGTGTCGAAGAGCTGCGGAGGCTCCTTAGTCATTCTCTTACTGGAGTGGGATGCAGATGAGAAGTGTGATCTCGATGGTGGATGGAATGGCTGCCGGGGCATCAGGTGACACATCGTCTTAGATCACTTTTCCAACTCTTGCCTACCGTAGCAATAGGAGCACAGAAGATGCAGGTCCACCACCATCATGCTGGACACCGGGGTACCACAGGGCTGTGCTGAGCCCATTCCCCTACTCCCTCTACACCCACCACTGCAGGCTTGTGCATGAATCCAATTCCATCATACATTTTGCAGATGACACCACAGTGATTGGCCTCATCAGAGACTACAATAAGATTGCCTAGAGGGAGGAGATACAGCACCTGGCCGCATGGTGTGCTGTAGGGCTGTCAACCAATATTCTAAATTCGAATATATATTAGAATAGTAAAAAAAAAAAAAAAAACTAATTTCGAAGGTGAAAATTAACATTCAAATAAAAAAAATGTGGAAAAATTGTCCACGGTAGTAGAGGCGTGGCTGTCTGCTTTGCGAGTGAGCGCGCTAGCGCCTGAGGGTTCAGCGACAGGTCACTGAAAGTTGACGTGTCTTGCAAGGAAGATGGCAGAAAGTGCAGAGCCCAACTCGACCGCAGTGAAAAGTAACACAGAAAGTGAAGTAACATTTTTGACCCACGAGATAAAGTTGTATGCAAGCTATGTAAGATACAGTTAGCATACCATTTGACCACCTGAACTGATGTCACATCTCACAAAAATGTCCACCCAAATGAGCATGGCATAATGTGTAGAACTCCAGCTAAACAGTCATGTCTTGACACTTAACATTACTTTGCTTCTCCCGCCACAAGCTCTTTGTCCGCAACACAACAAGAGGCCATAGCGCCATAAAAGGACATGAGACCGATCAGTATCGCGGATGGGGCAGGCTTCGAGGAGTTCTGTCAAGCAATAGAAGCGAGGTTTGATTATTTATAGTTTCATGTCAAGGAAAAGTTCCTTGTTTACCACAGCACAGTTTGCTCGGAGCGTTCAATGTCAGTTCTATATGCTGTAAAACTTCAATTAATATTAATAATATTTGTTTCAATCACTGAATGAAGCCTGCTATACTTGCAGCCTTAAATTGCTTGCACATAACTCTTGATCAGCACTCAAAATTTGTTTGTTCATCTAAACCGTTATGCGCAGAGAGTGTTAGGGTGAGGGCGAGAGAGGGTGAGGTCTGCGTTCTTGGCCATTAGTTGATTTCCTTATTTTTGTGTAGGTAATATGTTGTCAAATATTTACTACCTATACAAGTAGTTATGTCTCTTTGTATTATTTTGTCCTGTTATTGACGTAATGTGCGTCATTGACAATATGTGACAATATGTTCGATTAGCTCGAATATTCTTTTTTTTTTTTTTTTTAGGGAATATTCGAACGTAATTTTTGAGCAATTTTGACAGCCCTAGTGTGCTGACAACAACCTGCTCCTTAACAACAGTAACACAGAGGAGCTTATCATATGTGATCGAGAACATCCTGAGCAGTTGAATCACTGTCTGGTATGAGAACTGCTCAGTGGCTGACCGCAAGGGACTGCAGAGGGTGGTGAAAACTGCACAATGCATCACAGGGACAACACTTCCTGCTATTAAGGACATCCAGAAAAAATGCTGTCTACATCAAGCTTGGAGCATTCTTAAGGACTCCTTTCACCCTCACCATAGACATTTAACCTCCTTCCCTCTGGGAGGTGCTTCAGGAGCCTATGGACAAGGACCAGCAGACTCAGAAACACCTTTTTCCCTACACACACAGACCACTACACACTCCTCAACCTTCCTCATCACTAATTCTGGTTTAAAAAAAATAAATAAAGTAAAATAAATAGTAGTAAAAAAATAAAAAAATATAAAAAAAAATAAAACCTGTTACACTTTTTATTAATTGCACTACTGTCTGTACATCCAAATTACTGAATGATCCATTTGCATTTGGAATATTTTTCTATGTACCTTTTTAATGTCCATTGCACTAGTGTTTTGTACAATTTAACATATTGCCTTAAACATATGTTTTTAAGTTTGATATAAGGTTGCTCCACACTATGTTTGTTTGAAGCAGTGACATCAAATTATGCATCTTTCTGAGGTCGGGGTTGATCGATCTGCCACAAGTTCAGAGGTTGAATGTTTGAATTCAAGCGGTGATGCAAGCATTATTTCCATGTCCGATTTCAAAAGAAAAGGCAGGATTTTATGTGTTTAATGTTAATAAATTTTACCGTAAATATGGATATTTGTCTTACAAAAATGTACCAATTCACTTCATGAAGACTTTATTGACTCCCTGGAGCCATGTGGGACATTTTTATGATGGATGGATGCACCCAGATGGCACTTGTAGGTCTGCAAAATGTCTGTTAAAGATTGCATAATCTGGAAAGCATCTGGTGTGTACTAACATCTGATAGATGTCTCTAAGATGTCAATTTTACATACATTCTAAGTCATAAATATCTCAAAGACATTTTTTAAATGTTTATTTGACTTCTGATGGGAAAAATCCTATTGACGTATTGCAGATGAGCAAACGTTCTAAAAATATGTCTTGCAGATGTAAATGCAGATGTCAAATAGACCTCTCCATGATGTATGTGTCCTATCAGGACAATAAATTGGACTTTTATTGGACTATTGAATTATGTTACCCATCCCCTGTCATTATAAAGCTTGGAAGAGCCAAGCATTGTTTTTTAAAATAATTATATTCTTCTGAAAGAGGAAAGTCATACACACCTAGGATAGTAGTTTTTTATATGTATTTTTATACATTAAGTTCAGACATTTATCAATTTAACATTGAACAGCTATTTCTAACATGTCAGTATGAGAAGAAGAAACACATCAATACGCATACAAGAAGAAGAAAAAGAACAAAAACAAAAAGTAAAAGACAAAGAAAACACCTCTGAAGCACAGTCAAAGCTCATATAAAGACAACATCAGATCTTCTCGCCTTGATCGCCATGAAGGTTGACTCATTTTGTGAAATTTAATATATCATAATACATCACGCAGGACTTATGTATGAGTGAGCAAGTGCAAACAAATGTGCATGAAACGTTGTAGCAACCCTGGTAATATAATTAAAGGAAGCTAACAAACAAACCTAATTATTTTAGCAACAGACACACAGCAAGACTGAAACTATGCAAAAGCCTACAGATCAAAACAAAAATCATCCCCTGTCTGCGATGTTTTGATCATCTGTGAGTAATCTCTCCCCTGATATTTGAAAGTTACTTACATCACAGATATTTCACTTTTACTGCTCATCGTATGAGAGTACAGCAGTGATATACACATTGAATGTATCTGAAGCTTGCAGGCATCTTAATTATTTCATGTGAGGGCTAAACTCTCAGTGTGTTGTTATTGTAATTCCCACAACAGATGCACTGTTCTTCTCTCCCTGTCTCAGCATGTTCTCATTGTGTCGAGAGCTGTCGCTTCTGCTTAACCCAACGCTGTTTAACCTGCTCCAATTAATTCATTACACTCCCAGAGAAACCAAAGTATAGTATAACATTCCAAATATTCCACTGAGTCTGAAAATCATAACTTATGTTTTAAGGCAAAAAAAAAAGAAAAAGAAAAAAAGAAAACCTTTTAAGAAAGAAATTAAGAAATCTTGCCAAGTCTGTGCTGCAAATATACACTATAGTCTATGCTCATTCAGATTCTGCATCTGTGTCGCCTTTGATGAAATAAATAAATAGTTGGTCTCTAGTGACCTCTAATCTAGTCCTTTAGGCTGGTTATGCACTTGATCCACTACATTATTTTACATCACACAAAGGTTTTATTTGTTGAGCTATCAGCTATTGGAATACGATTTGTACAAACGGACATTGATGATGCTCAAGAGCTGTTCATTTACTGAGTGTAAATACTCTCAGAGGGAGTAAACTGTTCTCTTATGTGTACCCTCTGGAGATGCCCGGTATCTGTCTAAACAATGATAGCTCTTTTCAGGGTTTCCTCTGCAAGGCCAAATAGCTTGCCGGACTAAACAAACACTGTAACCCATATATCTGTCAATGACCGAGAAAGAGGCAAACGACAGAAAGCAGAAAGAAATTTCAATCCTGTGTCCGAGATGTGCACCTGTCTCTGAGGAAGAAGGAAGCAGTGGTGGAAAGTAGATTATTTCTACAATGAGGATCCACCAGGACAGTTTTGTACAAGAAGGCTCTGTTATAAAATCATGGGATAATGACCACAACTCCAGTTTGGGAAGAAGCCAAATTCAACTGAGTGGCCATCTGACTGGACAAACATTACTCAAGATGAACACAGCCTCTTGTGTTTATGTGTTTCCTGTCCTTGCGACCTGTTAAATGCCATTAGAAGCTTGCTGAATCTTTAAAACATTCACACACATACACACACACACACACACACACACACACACACACACACAATCTTGGCTGTTGCAGGATGCAGGGGTGCAGCCCTGGAGAGCACGTGTCAGCCTTGCAGCAGTAAGGCTTGTAAAAGTGTAGAGGTGCTAAGCCTTTGATGCTGTCCTTATGGAGTATGGCCCATTGCTGGAAAAGATAACCAGGATGGCCCTTTCCTAACCTCCAGGCCTGTTCACTACCAACAGGAAGTTTTTTATGCAGACAGAGAAGTCTGCTGATGGACTGGTTGTGAGTCAAGGAACAATGGGTAGGCGGGTGTTTGTTCACTTTCTACATAGCATGAAATACTCGCAACCCTACATAATACATAAACATGTGACTTATAACCCAGCCCATGATGCTAGTCTTGGATTGGATTGCTTCTGCACAGGCCTTTTAAATTTGCTAGTCCAAACCAGGAGCCTCTAATTGAGACTGTTGCACAAAAACAAAAACTAAATAAATATCATTAAAATGAACCAGTCTATAATAGAAGCACCTAATGTTGCAGAAAGTGAGTTTTTCACACAGCATAGGCTATAACAAAATCCAAAAGTGTGTCGGGTTATTAGAATGTATTCCCTTTGAACCACTAGATGGCACACAAATTTGCCACAACATCTTTCCTAAACATTCCTGTTTCACTTCTGTACACATGGAAATTTGACAGATCCTTGATGCGCTCAGGAGCAGCAATGCAAAACTGATTCTGACCTAATTTGGTTTAATATTAATGTTGTTGTAAATGTTATAGATTTATGCAGCAAATGGGAATCAATTAAAATACCAAATATAATTTGAGACAATTTTTTTTTTTAACAACTAAAAAATGCGTAAAATGTAATCCTGCTGCTGGAGCTAAAGACACAGTATTTGACATGATAATAAAAAGCTTGCTGACTTTAACTGTTGAAATTACATGGTTGAATTCAGGTGGTTAATATAATTTAAGTTGCGTGTCCACCTTCCAGATATTGCTGTAATATTATTAATCATATCTTATAATAAAATATAATATTTATTATTATTATTATTATACTGTAAAGCCATAATACATTATTATGGTATCTCCCTCAAGCAACATAAAACTTTTTTTTTTTTTTTCAGTAATTAACAAGGTTATGTTGTGAGATACACTCTCATTCTGCTCACAGGTTAGTGGGAAATGTATACTGGTTCTGACAACACCAGCACCAGCTCTATTTTTGAGAAAGAAAAAAATAATAATAATAATAATAAAGAGTATTTTGCAACCTCATTACTAGCCAAACCCAAGGGGATTGTCTTGGAAAGGTCTTCTGTTACACTTTATTACCAAACCAAACCAAAAAAAAAAAAAAAAGAAAAACACTGCATTCCCAACACATCAAAAGAGTATTACTTGTTGTTAAAGCTGTTTTTGACATTCAGCATAAGATGCTCAGAGACCAATTGTGAATATCTCTGTGGATTAGCCTTCTGGGTATCTGCTAGACGATTCAACATTACTGTAGTCTTTCTCATAGGGGTTCCACTGTTTGAACCAGCATTATGTTGCAAATAGTTGAAGATCATCGTGTAGTTATTCAACAGGAATGCAAAGGCTTTTGGTGGTCTTTTATTGTGGCTTTGCCCTGTGGCCTGGAGTCCTACATTTTTTTCAGGAGAAAAAAAAAATCAATTTAAATACTGTCACTGACACTGTAGAGCTACAAAGTGGCAAAGAATGTGTGGCATGCCAGAGGCAAACCCAATCGCTTACTTTAAGAAAATGATATGCCAAGCTACAGACTTGCAAAGGCTCAATCATAATTAAAAATGTCTAATTTATGCTGCGGAGAATTTCAGACTGCCCCTCTAAATCAGGCTGTTCTACTTGCCTCAAATAATTATGTAAAAAGCAATTGTTGTAAAAAAAAAATATATAAAAATAAAAAAAAAGGAAAAACAGGCATCCACCGTAAGTCACATGTATACTTACTGTTAGTTAATAAGGAACTTTGGTAAAATTGGTAATGCTAGTAAAAGCATCATGAACTAACAATATACAACATTTATCCTGCTTTCAATCTAGGTTAATGTTCATTTCTAATACATAAGTTGTACAAAGAAGTTAACACTAGTTAATGTATTATGAACAAACATGAATGAACAATGAACAGAAATATATCTGTGAATTAGCATTAACCTATAAAAACTAATACTGCACAAAAAAAATAAATAAAAGTAAATCTTGAGCATAACATAAACTTTGGTATGGAGTTGGAAATTAATTTGTATGACAACAGCACTGTTTTGTTTCCTAAATCACATTTGTGCTTTTCAGTTAATTATGTGCTAAACAGTGTGTTGTTTGAATGCCCGGTTGAAACTGGATAGTGAAAGTCCTAATATAAACAGTCTCTATTAAACGTAAGAATGGTTATACACTTACATACTAGCTCAGGGATAATTATATAAGCATGTAAGTAAATAAATAAATACAATTAAATTCTGCTAACATAACGCAGAGCTTAATATATATTTATCTTTGCTGCCACAGCAGACTTCTGAAGCCACCCGTATGAAATCATGAGATTCTTATGACTTTTTTTTTTGCCGTTTTATATGATTAATGGGACTTTGATAGATCAGCAGTCTTTTATTAGGAACAAAAGCATAAAAGGCTGATTGTGGAACTCTGAGGGGCAGGTGGATTGTTCTATGTGTGTGTGTGTGTGTGTGTGGCATTCTGTGTCGTGTCTAAAAAGAAAATATGCTTGTAAGTCACTGTGATTTGTGCTGGGTAGCTGAAACAGGCGGTGAAGAGAAAACTGGACAATGCACAAAGACTCGTGTCTTTATTATTTTTAGTTTGCTTACTTTCATATTCTATTGGAAACTTGTGTACTATTTATACTACATGCATGCTTACGTTCATGTTAAATACTGCTTTTTGCATGTTTTTGTTTGGTCAGTTGCTTATGCATATTGTGTTTTGCTTCATGTTTTGTTTATAAAACTGTGTCTGTCATAGGCAACTTGAAAGCAGGATGAGGTGCGTTGTGTTGCCAGGCCCATTTCAGGTGCAACATAGTAAAGACTGCTTTAGCACCAAGTTTTGGTGTCATGGTTATTGATTAATTATTGATTAATTGGTCATTCTGTTCAGGTGTGTGCACTTTAAGTTCCTGTGTTAGCTACTTTAGCTTGTTGGGTATCGTTTATGTCAGTGGTTCTCAATTCCAGTCTTTGTGTACCACTGCTCTGCACATTGTATGTATGTATGTCTCTCTTATCCGATGTCCTCAGTTCAGTTCATGGATCTCCCTCCTAACAAGTTGATGATTTGAATCAGGCATGCAAAATAATGTTTAATTTTACTCTATTAAAAAACTACATATCATGAATTTCAAAGAACATAATAATGTACAAAGTAAAAAAAAAACAGATAATTGTGCTGTATGGGAGTTTCACAGCAACACACAGCATATTTAATGCCACACGCAGGTTAAACACACAGGAAGGAACCTCCTGAGGATATGATACAACATTCATAAAACCCCCATCTATCTCTATCTTTCTTTCTCACTCACCCTCTTCCCTTTAGAACATTAGTGCCCCCCCCCCCCCCCTCCACCCCAAGCTTTCTGCAATGTAGCACTTTTACTGTCAATTTAAGGAACAAGAAAAAAAAAAACTTTAGCCAGACAGAATAAGCTCAATGATCATAACGAGAACATAAGAGTTTATGGTGAGGTACGGTTCATGTTAAATGTTCAAAAAATGGAACATCACACTAAATAAGTGTAACATAAAACACGTTTAAAGATTTAAATTGATATATAAATTGGTAGATCTTAAAAATAAGAAAGGATAATATCATAGATAGTGGAACTGGGTACAATTTTTGGAGCGGTTTTTAACATGTGTAGTGGTTATTGTTAGGTTGAAAAAACCTCCTTCAGTCTAAGTCTATAAAATGATTAATCTCTTAGTCAAATATTGTAGGCAGATTGTTTAGAAAAGCATATGATTTAAGGTATCAAATTATGAACAATAGTAATACTTATGACTGATTTAATAAAAGCCATTAAATAACAAAAAATTCTGATCAATTCAGGCAGAAGCCATGTCGACCACAGACTAAATATTCTACGAATGTCTTAGGATGTGGTTGGCCAAGTAGGCTGTTATCGATGGTATGTGTGCACCATGCATGTGTGTATGTTTACTGTCTTTAAAGACATTGTGGAAGGGCTGAAAAGTAAAGAAATATCTAAGAATAAATTAAGCAATCACCGCAGATGAGCCATTCCACAAATGCTTTATTTGGATTATTTACCTTTCTTTCACCATATGTTTCATGTAGTAAGCTCTGAGCATTATCTCTGAACGCCTCAGCTGCTGTACGACTTTCCGTGTTTGAGGGTGAGAACAACAGAGGAGGAGAGAGAGACAGAGACAGAAGAGTGCTCCATCTAAAGCCTCAACCACATCCTCTAACACATCTGTCAGTAGCAACTATGCTACCAACCTAAACTCTCACACACATACCTCTCTTTTTCTGTTTCTTCCTTACACACACATTGAAACTGTGAGTTCCGGGAAATCACATTAACATAAGTGTGACTGTTAACAAGCAGCCGCTAATCATTCACCATCTCAATGTATTCGAGCCTGGAAGGAGTTGACACAAGGTATAACTGCATCTCAAAGCATGCGAACATGCACACACACACACAATTAGACTCAATCATGTGAATTATACTGGTTGAACAGTATATGAAAAAAAAAAAAAAAAAAACTAAACTGGACAATAATCAGTTCCCTTATTACTGTAATTCCAAACGTGCTTGACTTTCCACTGATCACTGATGGAGATGTTTTCCAAGATTTTACCATAGGCCTACCTATATATATATATATATATATATATATAGTTATTGGGCCCCTCCTAAAAGCTTTCAATAGCTTCTTTGGGGTTTCCCCCTTTTTTTCCACACATTAACCTTTCAATAACTATTGTAATTTTGTCTTGATGTTGTGTGAGAAAAAAATGAAAATAAATAAATAAAATAAAATCATATATCTAATATTTTAGAGTATAATTATTTATTTTTAAAATGTTATAATCATTAGAATTAGATCAAAGACTGAAAAAGGCAAATTTATTTATTTATATTTAATTAAAATTTGGTTAATCATCAACAAACCAAATGGGAATGGATTACACAGAGAAGATTTCAAATCTCTTACCCCTAACATGAGCAATGGTAACTGTGTTGGTTGCTTTTAGTTTATTATAAATTAACAGGTCAAACACGCTAATTTACTTCTGTTTCAGTTTACAGATAAAATATTTGTTAAATAAAATAATAATAATAATAATAATAATAAGTGTAAAAAAAATAAAAAAAATAAAAAACATTATCCACATGTGACATTTTGAGTGACCTGTAAAGGGAAAAAAAAGCAAGGTGGACTTTTTGTGGTGTTCAGGGGGGAAAGCTCTTCAAAAGACTTTGAAATGCCTCTGCAGGGTAAAAGTCAACAGGTGGCATGAATATAATTATGCTGTAAAGGTGCTTGTCTGCAAGATGTTTTAAACTCTGAGCATCCATTGATGCATATCTCACCATAATCTCACAAGTAAAAAAGCTAGACAACACAACCTCTTTAGATGAATTCAGAGACACTTTTTTCAGAGACTTAATTTCACACACAGGAGGCAACATTACAGTTTAGTTTCTACCTTACAGAGTAGTTGCCATGTCGACAAAAGGCAGCAAGCTTACCAGGTTTTGAAACAGAGTTAGTCTGGTTTGGGTGTGTTATAAATGTACTCTCAGTGTAAAAGAGCACAAAATGTACATGTTTCAGGATCTTGTCCAACAATGTTGCTTTGTGAAACCACAAACTCCTCCGCTTCACCTCCTCAATCATGACTTATAGATCAGTGTCACTTCCTGTTGGACTGGTCCATTATTTCATTCGGGGGTGTCAGGTGCCCAAAGTGCAATAATAAGCAGACATGCTATTGTTTTTTTTGTGTTTTTTTTTTATTATAGTGATAATTGATTTATAAATGCCGTTTTTAAGAGTGGGCATCAAGCTGAGGAACTGTGTGTATTGTCCACTTTGCAGCCTATTCTGGTCAGGAACCACCCACTCAAGACCCTTTTCCACCACAAGAACTTTCCACAGGACTTTGGGCCGGAACTCCACTGCAGGAACCAGTGCCCGGTTGCATGAAACTCCTTAAGCTAAGAAATCCCTTAAATTTAAGGTTAAGGGTACCCTTAGGGAAACTTGGGTTGCAAGAAAAAATCCTAAGGGTTTCCTTAAGGATCTTAAGGCTGTTATTAAGTTTTCCCCCTTAATTATCTAAGTGTTCCCTTAAGCGTTGCAACAAAGTCCTTAGTGACCATTTCACCTTAATAAATTTAAGGGACCAAAACAGCTCCCTTAAGTCAACTTAAACTCAAAATATGATGGCTGATTTAGTGTTAATTGAAGAAGAGGAAACAAATAGTAATACAAGTGTGATTTTAGCAAGGGTTTGGCTTTGTGGTTCGTTATGTTCTGTTTACTGTAAGAGGTAGTAACTATAGCAACCGCAGCGATCTTTGCCGTATGTTGTCAGAAACTACTGTGAAACACTTAGTATAAAGACATAGGTAAGGGTGACAGTTAAGAGGTTTCTTGCAACGCTCTTAATGAAATCCCTTACCTCAGGGATTTTTTTCTCCCTCAGGGAAACCCTCACTTAAGGAGTTTCATGCAACCGGGCACAGGATCTAAATAAAGTTCCAGGTAAAAAATTGCCCCTCAGAAAGTCCCTGTTCTCGAGGTAGTAGTTTTTCAAAGGTCTGAAACTTTTGGGGACGGGACTTGATCGCTGAACATGCTGATTGGTTGAGTTCACACAGCATTGTATTTCAACCACCCTTTGCATAGTGAATTTTTGTTAAAAAAAAGTTTACATATTACAGTTATTGTGTCATGAAATGTATTTTTTTTAAAACTCATGTGGTACATTAATAAAAACAGTGCCTATTTGAAAATGTGCTTATCCGATTTCGAAGATGGGAGCTCCACGCGATCAGAGGGTGCAAAGTGATCATGTATTCTGATGATACAGAGGACACAAGTCCAAAATTTGCATAGTTGGTATTGAAACGTGGGCAGACCTACGTCACCAGACTATATGCCTATTCTTCTCTGTACTTTAGAATGCAATGGAAACAGATGAGCAACAGGTCTGGGGGGAAAAAAGACCCTGAAGTCCATGATCATCTCCACAGTTTTGAACATGCTCCCAATTGTTAAGACGGCACCAGACAGCCAGCTCTTTAACCTCTTGTCTATAACCAGAGTCGTCACTGTCTTGAATGAGGCTGATAAGTGTGGTGTCATCTGCAAAATTCACGAGCTTGACAGAGGGGTCTTTAGAGGTGCAGCCACTGGTGTAGAGAAAGAAGAGCAGTGGGGAGAGGATGCAACTCTGGGAGGCGCCAGTGCTGATCATATGGGTGCTGGATTAAAATTTTCCCAGCTTTACTGGCTGCTGCCTGTCTTTCAGGAAGCTGGTGATCCATTGACAGATGGAAGTGGGCACGGAAAGCTGAGTTAATTTGGGCAGGAGGAGGATTGGGATGATAGTGTTAAAAGCCATGGTGAATTCCACAAACATGCTTACCTGACTGGTTACAGATAAACTGAAACCAGTCTTTCAAATGATTTCATGGCCACAGATGTTGGAACCACAGGTCCAGTAATTTGGGGTTTCTTTGGGACGGGGATGATGGTGGAACATTTGAACCATGAAGGGACTTTGCACAGCTCCAGTGATCTGTTGAAGATCTGTGTGAAGATTGGGGCCAGCTGGTCAGCGCAGGTTTTCAGACAAGCTGGTATCACACTGTCAGTTGTTGATTCACCACAGTGCGGGGAGGATGGTGGCTTGTAATTGGTTATGTCTTTCAGACCTTTCCACACTGAAGCAGGGTAACTGGAAGATAATTGGTTCTTTAGCTTTCCAGAATAATTCCTCTTTGACACTCTGATCTCCTTTTCCACTGTGTATTAGGCCTGTTTATATAAGAATCTGTTCCAATTCTTCTTCTTCGTCTTCTTTGGACTGACAAAGCAGTCTGCGTTTTGCAGTGAACCATGGTTTGTCATTGTTGTATGTTAAATTAGTTATAGTAGGAATGCATGTCTCCACAGAGATTGATATAAGAAGTTACAGTCTCTGTGAGCTCTTCCAGATTGGAGGCAGCATCTTCAAAAAAACTACAATCAGTGAAGTCGAAACAGGCTTGTAAATCAGGCTCTGCTCCACTAGTCCTTAACAGAGGTTTAGCTGATTTCAGTTTCTGCCTGTAGGTTGGTATAAGATGAACTAAACAGTGATCAGAGAGTCCCAAAGTTCCCCGTGGGACAGAGCGATATGCATCCTTTACTGTGGTGTAAAAATGGTCCAATATATTGCTGTCTCTGGTGGGACATGTAATGTGCTGTCTGTATTTTGGCAGTTCATGGGAAAGATTTGCCTTATTGAAATCCCAGAGAATGATTCAAACAGAGTCAGAGTATTGCTCTGTCTCTGTGATCTGATCAGCAAGTTTTTGTAGAGCCGATTGAACGATTGGACCTCCAGTGGCAAATAGAATGGTTTACAGTTAATGAAGAGCACTTCTAGATTGGGACAGCACCATCTTCTTGAACACTGTTACATCTGTACATCACCGTTTGAAGATGTAAAAACATGTCCCGCCGCTGTGAGATTTCTCCATTGATTCTGCATCGTGGTCCGCTCTGAACAGCTGGAAGCCTGGCAGATGTAGCACGCTGTGCGGAATAACGTCATTCAGCCATGTTTTTGAGAAACACAGAGCAACAGAGTTTGAAAAAGTCTTGTTTATCCAGGAAAGCAGAAGTCAGTTTTGTTGGGTAGAAAACAGAGATTCGCAAGATGGATGCTAGTCAGCAATGTTCGATATCCACATTGACTGAGCTTCACGAGCACTCCAGCTTGCTTTCCCCATCTGTGCATCCTAAAGGGTGCATCCACAAGTGCAAACTTTGGTCTGTTTCCAAAAGAATTTATGAATTATAACAATTTAAGTTTGAATAGTATAATTTCAAGTCTTTATTCAAAATGGGGGGCGGGTGACAGTCCAGAGGTTAAAGGGATACGACCAAGAGCTTAGCATCATACTAAGTCTTGACCTGTCACACAGGGGCTACCGCTTGCTCTTGCTTAAACTTGCTGATGGAACTGTCTCAACTGTCATCAAATAGGTATCCTGAGTGTACATAGGTGGAGTGGTGCCCAAGATGAACGGGGCTTTTACCAGCTCAAGAAAGGGCACAAAGCAACTGTGTGAAGCCCTTACCATAAATGTTTTTAGAAAAGAACACAGAGTACTAGAGTGCGAACTTACCACAGTGTGGATTTTAGAAAGTGCCCAAAGATGTCCACACTTACGATATCATGGATTTTAGGGTAACGTTCTAAGAGGATCTCGTGGCACTCTGAAAGAGCAGTTCATAGATGCAATGTCTCCAAACCAATATATTTGAGTGTCATCAACTCAATCTATGGTATAATGCTTCAGAGACTAGCTATAAAAATACAGCTGAGAGAAGGGACAAAAATCCAGCTCTCAAATGAGAGGGGAACTTGACCTTCCACGTGTTCCACTGCTGGAACAGCTATCAGTAATTTACTTAGCCGAGAGAGCAACACACCCAGTTCTCAACGAGAAAGAGGGCTCAACCTACAGCATGTTCCAATGCTGGAATGACTTGATGCAGGTTACCTAGCTGAGGGAGGATAAACCCAGCTCTCAACAAGAGAGGGGGGCTTGACCTACAGCATGATTTTTAGAATCAGAATGGGAAGTGTACTGCAAGCTAGCAAAAATCTCAGGTGAGTTGGATCAGAGAGGTGGAGGAAGGGCCTAGTTCACCTGACGCTGCTGGTTCCAGGAGCTCTGGAAAACGGAGAAGGCAACCCATTTGGTAAAGGAGAGCGCTGCTAAACTACCATGAGAACAGCCTATGGAGCAAGGAATTAAACTCCTCAGAAGCCTTCCCCGACACTAGCCTTCTGTGCCCATCTTTGGTCCTCAGACCGAGATGGACCAGGACTCCTAAGATGTTCGGCTTCAGACCTGGATTTTCATGGAATGAAGGATTGAAGACAGCTGAACGTGCCTTTACCTCCCTGAAATTCTCGACTAACGTCTTGACAGAGGTACCGAAAAGTTCGGAAGGTGAAACAGAAGCATCAAGAAGAAAGCCCTTTTCATTCTTCCCGATATCTGCCAGATTCACCCACCGATGTCTCTCCATTACTACCATGGCTGAAATAGACCTGCCCATGACAGAGGCGGCCTGCTTAGTAGTATGAGAGCGAGATCTGTGGTGTGGCACAGCTCAGCTACTTCATCAGGAGAAAGGCCTTTGCCTTTATCCAGATCTTTCAGTAGATCAGCCTGATATGCCTTGAGTACCGCCATCTTGTGCAACGAAGCCACAGCCTGACCAGCTACTTCCTATGCCCTGCTATTTAAGCAAGATATATGCTGAAGGGGCTTCAATGGCAAGAAGGGAGTAGTAAGAGAGGACGTCTCACCCATAAAGAGATAGCTAGTCAGCGTCTCTTCTACAGAGGGCATCTTATCATAGCTTTTTGCACATCGCCTTGATACTGGCATAACTCATATGCTGGAATCAAAGGATGTGTGAGGAAAATGGCCTCTTCCATTCCTTCTCAATCTCTGTATGGAAATCAGGAAGAAATGGAAGACTCATCTGAGGTGGTGGGCTATGGCCAGAAAGATAATGCTCATGGAGACAACCTTGCAGCGTCACTTTCTTATCCCACTTCCACGGCAAGTCCAGGCTCACCGTGACACAATCCATGATTTCCAACAGCTCGTCATAGGCAGGGATTGGGAAGGCCCAGATTCTTCGCCATCCTCAGACATCTCCTGCTTTTCCTGGGCTGAACCCAGCAGAGCACTGGCCCCCGGATCAGACGATGTTAAGGAAATAACATCATCCTCCAGCAACTCTCTGGAGCGCGAGAGAGAAAGCCCCTCTTTAAACTCATTGGCCAGATTCACCTGCGATCCCCATGAGCTCATTATCCTCCTCCAGCAGTGGGTCCAGAACCGTGGGTAGCAGATGGCTGCCCCTTTTTCCACGAAAAGAGAGACAAACGAGAGTAGAGCTTTTTCTTCTGAAAATGCATGCAAAATGCCCCCCCCCCCTCCACAAATTGACAAAGGTCGCAGAGATCTTTTGTCTCATCAGGTGTCAAATAATGACGACATGGATGCACACATCTTCTAAACATTTTGCTAGTGCTCACCTTTTTGCTTACCAAATTCAAAATGCACACTTTAAACAAAACAGTCAGTGAAGATGAAGAACAGGATGATGTGTTCTCCAGGCGCCTGTTTATACTATAATCACACCGGTAGTGACGTCATGGGCTGACGCCGGCCAACATGCTGTTGGAGTTTTTCAATATATGCTTCTGACATGGGTCATGACGAGGCATTCCCCATAGTGACCCCTAGAGGACACAGTTTGAAGTTCTTGAAAGGGAACTCATGAGATGGTCCCACTTATTTTAACATGCAAAAAAAAAGAGAAAAGCTTGATTATGGAAATTGAGAAAAAATGGATATTTTATGGCAAATACCCAAAGTTAACAACAAAAAATAAAAATAAGTGTGAAGACCTGGGTATTGATTGGGTTTTTTCCAGTAGAAGACGGATGACTCCACCTCCCCCTCGTAACCTGGTTGCATCCGTGACACCTGTGCCCAATTTCCCTTTCCTCTTTAAGAGAAGCAAGATCGATGGCAGAGGGGTTTGATAATATTTCTTTTTGCATACTTCATGACACCACTTCCACACATACCCTTAGAACCCCATTACTGACTTTTGAATACTACCGTACTACGTTTTGTATATTTGTCTCATCTAAATAAAACGTTTCTTTACGAATTGGCTCTCTTATGTCCCAGTTTTTGTTGCGTCCCCTTTTGAGTCACGGGACGTAACAATAAGGATGCAATCTATGAAGTTCTGAAAAAAAAGTATATGTTTTACATTCATTGCATGGGCAGTGCATTGCAAATGCTGAAGAGCACCCTAACATAAATAACTCATCCACAAAATTTTCTGTTTTGAAATTTTATGTTCTGTTTTGAATGTTCAAGCTGTGATTTTGTTGCAGAGTGCAACCTTTTTTCTTTCAGTGTGGACAGAAAATTTGCTTAATGGTGGAATATAATTGTGTCATTATGTCTGGTGTTCAAGGTGAGTAAACATTGAAGTGTGTTTAACAGAGACAAAATTCTGGAAGACTGCAGCAAGAAAGAATACATATGATATGATATGATATTATATGATTATATGTAAATACAACATTCTGGAATTAGCATGTCCTCAACTGTGCAAGCATCAGACACTAACATATAACTTGTGAAATGTTCGAACTGTATCTAATTTAAGACGGACCAGCACAGACTCACACACACTTATAACAGTCCCATGGGGCACAGAGGGCAAAGCTGGACAACTCAGCTGAGGCTTTTTATGACAAATATTGATCCTCTTGCCAGGGTGCACCGCAAAAACTCTGCCTAGACAGACAACAAAAATAATTGTAACCATATCACAACTTCCTGCCAGAGGAAATTAATCTCTAGATATGAGCTAGTGTGGACACTATTTCGGTTCACTGTAGGGGGCTGAATGCAGGAGACCCAAGCACAGGACCCTTCCCTGGAGATGTGTGAGTGTGGGAATGTGTCAGGATGCTGCAGATTACTGTAATAAGAGTGTGTAAAGGTTTTGGGGTGCTAGTACTAGTGTAATGGACTACCAGCAAGAGTGTATGTGTCAGAAACAACATCATTGATGGATTACAAGAAAAAAACTGGAGGGCTGGTGGGTATGTGTACAGGAGAGAGAATTACAGTGAGGAAACTGATGGGTGAAAGGTCACATTGTCTGAAGACAGATAGAAAATATCCATCCATTTCAGATCTTTCCAAAACAGAAGAACTGCTCACAAATTCCCATGGGTAAAGTACAGTCTTAATAAACAGTTTAGAAAATGTATATTTATACACACATATTTTACAGAACAAACACACATGCACAACAACTCATGGTCAGAGTTCAAGAATACAACCTTACGGCTAACTTAGTGTACTTCTGTGCTCTTAAAAGCTTTCACGCTGATTATTTACAAGTGTGCCCTCTACCCTGCCATATGCTTCAGATTTTGTTTAATTATGATAATACTGCAGTCTTTGTCCAACAAACTCCATTTAAGTAATAACTATATTTCTATAACTTTCAGGGCATTTTTTAAGACCAGACCCCATTTAATTAAGTCAAATGTCAGTTAGCCTGCTGTTTGAAATATTTTGTGCAATACAGAAGAAGAAATGTGTTTATTTGGTAGTTGTGATGGTTGTGCAGAGGGAGCAGTGGCCATAGCAGAGGCTTTATTGCTGGTAAAACAAATAGATTGTCTTTAATTTTGCAAGGAATAGTTGTGGTCTCAGTAGGAAGTTATAATTTACAACTGAGTAACAGGACTCAGCAGTCAGCTTGACAATCATACTACAACAATGTGCAGGCTTAAGGCCTATATAAAAAACAAACAAACAATGAATAAATAAATAAAAACTTAAAATACAAAACTATTAACACCAAAAGTGAGCGACTGAATGAATGAATGAAAGAACAAATAAATAAACAAACAAATGAATTGATTGCAAACTATTAATGTGTAAGCAAAGCAAAAGGGCAGATTACAAAATGTGAATCTATTCACATCAAATGTGTGAAAAAACTTATTCACACCAAGTGCAAAGCTATATATATATATATATATATATATATATATATATATATATATATATATATATATATATATATATATATGTAAACGTACTTACAGCCTAGCCTGTAAGTCAGAAGCACCAGACTGTCCTTGCAGAAATTTACTTTTTATAGAAACCATTTTATAGAAACAGCCTTTGTGTGTAGATGGCATTGTAGGCTACCGGTTCAGGAAACAGTCCCCGTCCTCCTTCAAATGGGCTGTACACATCTTCATATTTTGGTTGAAATTTTCTGGAAAAGTGTTTTAAATACAATTTTCCCACCAACTTCTAGTTGTGTCCTCTTTTGGAATGCTAAACAAAGTAGTTTTGCTTTCACCATGAAACAAACAAAGAATTACCAAAACATGGCGGCAGTGCAACAGCGAGAATTAAAGTTATGCCTTTTTTCTTCGCTTGAACATTTGGGTGGTGCTATGCAATTCTTCCCACACCGTGATGTAGACATATGTGGGCATGTTAGAATGAGCGTTTTAAGAATATCTCTTTGGATTTGAGACTTCAAGTCAATTCAAGATTCAAGATTTTTATTCGTCACATTATACTATTAAATAGTGCATATATAACCAGCAGTGAAATGTGAGTCAGGTCTGCTCCATGGACAGTGCAATTATTAAATACAACACAGATGAAAAACATACATAAATATAGGTATGAAAGAAATAAAAGTAAGCAATAAAATATAAGAATAACATAAAAAAAAATTATACTGTAGAATTAAACATATGATAGAAAATAATGTGCATGAAAGTATACTATGGTCTTAAAGGGGGGGTGAAATGCTCGTTTTCACTCAATATCCTGTTAATCTTGAGTACCTATAGAGTAGTACTGCATCCTTCATAACTCCAAAAAGTCTTTAGTTTTATTATATTCATAAGAGAAAGATAGTCTGTACCGATTTTTCCCGGAAAAACACGACCGACTGGAGGCGTGACGTGTGGGCGGGGCTAAAGAATCACGAGCGCCAGTAGGCTTTTGCGTTGAGAGCATGTGGAAGCTGTGACATTACCATGAGGGAAAAACAACCATCATCCAAAACAAACCATGGCTTACAGTCAGATTCAGCCGTTTATTTGTGATCCAGAATCAGATCCCGAGGCTGAAACTGAACAGAAACTAAACGTTGCAGCAGCAGCAACAACTCGCTCCGAGCGGAGCTCGAACCCGGGTCTCCGGCATGGGAGGGGACGCACTAACAAGGAGGCAAAGATATTTTAAGCAGTTTTACTCACCGCCTGCGGTTCCAACACACGATCGTGACCCTTTTTCGTTGGGATTGCATCATCCTTAAAGGGGAGGTGAAATGCTCGTTTTCACTCAATATCCTGTTAATCTTGAGTACCTATATAGTAGTACTGCATCCTTCATAACTCCAAAAAGTTTTTAGTTTTATCATATTCATAAGAGAAAGATAGTCTGTACCGATTTTTCCCAGAAAAACACGAGCGCCTGGAGGCGTGACCTGTGGGCGGAGCTAAAGAATCACGAGCGCCAGTTGCGTTGACAGCGTTTGGAAGCTGTATCAGCTGTGAAGGCTGAAACTGAACGAGAGCAGCAGCAGCAAGGACTCGCTCCGAGCGGGGCTCGAACCCGGGTCTCCGATGGGAGGCGGACGCATTAACAAGGAGGCAGAGATATTTTAAGCGGTTTTACTCACCGCCTGTGGTTCCAGCACACAATCGTGACCCTTTTTCGTTGGGATTGCATCATCCTTAAGAAATAAACGATACGCAAATCCGTCGTCAAACTGGGCTTTGTTTGTAAAACAAGCATTTTAGAAATGCAGGGAACAAACACAAACACTTGCACAACTCCATTCATGCTCTGTAAAAATAAACTCCATCCACTGGTCCCTTAATGCTGTTTTATCTTTGGTAATCTGTGAAGGGTTGTCTTGCCCTGGCAACCAAAAACACACTCCTTTTGTGACATTTCGCGACGCTCTCCCTCTGATCAGTGCTCTGCTATATGGGAGCGCGCGCTCTTCCGGCAGACGCGCCCTTAGGACCCATATAAGGAAATTCCGCTCCATCTAACGTCACACAGAGCCATACTCGAAAAAAACTTTCCAAAACTTGTGACAAACCGGAAGGAGTATTTTTGGAACAGAAATACTCCTTCAAACGTACAACTTAATTTTTGAAACTTTGTCCATGTTTAGCATGTTTATCCAACTCTTTAACGGTGTAAAAAACTCAGTATGCATGAAATAGCATTTCACCCCCCCTTTAAGAAAAAACGATACGCAAATCCGTCGTCAAACTGGGCCTTGTTTGTAAAACAACCATCTTCGAAATGGAGGGAACAAACAAAAACACTTGCACAACTCCGTTGATGCTCTGTAAAAATAAACTCCATCCACTGGTCCCTTAATGCTGTTTTTTTTTGGTAATCTGTGCAGGGTTGTCTTGCCCTGGCAACCAAAAACACACTTTTGTGACTTTTCGCGACGCTCTCGCTCTGATCAGTGAAATGTCTGTGCTCAGCCTCGCTATACGGGAGCGCGCGCTCTTCCGGCAGAAGTGTCCTAGGACCCATATAAGGAAATTCCGCTCCATCTAACGTCACACAGAGCCATACTCGGAAAAAACTTTCAGAAACTTGTGACAAACCGGAAGGAGTATTTTTGGAACAGAAATACTCCTTCAAACGTACAACTTAATTTTTGAAACTTTGTCCATGTTTAGCATGGGAATCCAACTCTTTAACAGTATAAAAAACTCAGTATGCATGAAATAGCATTTCATCCCCCCCCCCCCCCCCCCCCCTTTAAATATTAAGTGTACAAGGGGCAAATGTGCATATGCGCATTATACTGTAGTCTTAAATATTAAGATATACAAATGTGCAAGAGGCGAATGTACAAACAGGTTGTGACACTGTCAGTATGTCAGTGTGAGGTAGAGAATGATGAATATCTTACTGATTAAATGAATATTAGGGGAGACGAGTGTATGTTAAGAGGGTGGTTTTGAGTTTAGAAGCCTGCGGGAAGAAACTCCTCCTAAGTCTCTCAGTTTTTGCCATCAGGTTATGGAAATGCTTATCAGATGGCAGCAAATTGAAAAGATGGTCAGTGGGGTTGATGGAGTCCTTGATGATTTTAACAGCTCTGGTTTTGCAGAGTTTGAGGTAGATGTCCCGCAGAAAGGGGAGAGCAAACCCTAAGATGCACTCTGCTTAACTCACAACTCTCTGCAGAGCTTTGCAGTCTTGACTGGAGATATTCCCATACCACACTGATATACACTGAGTCAATACACTTTCTATGGCCCCTGAATAGAAAGTTTCCAGGATTGCTGGTGAGAGCCTGAATTTTCTCAGCTGTTGCAAATGAAATATATATTTTTTTTTTTCTTGAGGATTGCACAATGCTCTACCACTGAGCCACAGGAACATACAACATATTTATTTATCACGAGTGGTAATCAAATACGGTTTTAATGATAATTAAAAGATGAAATGGTAACACTAACCGTGGGGAATTTTATCATGATTTATCATCAAATCGTTGTTATCGTTACATCCCTAAAAGAGAGTGACAGCTAGAAAATGAGAGAAGGTAAAGGTTCATACAGACCTCGTAAGCAAAACTGAAAGAAACGTAAAAAGATACAAAGGAATTGTAAAATCTTTGAAGTATGTGTTAACTGTTCTTGTTATTAAATATCTGAAAAATCCCTTCTGCCCTCTCATACCTGATTTTCTTTCAACATCACAGAGACACATTTCAGTTGACACATATCAAATTCAAAGCAAGAGGAAAAGGAACCCACAGGAAATGTTATTGGTTAGGCAGTTCTTAGCTCTTCATTGAACCCCATGTTTTGTGGAACTGAAGTGTTTGTGTATTTGGAGGGTATAATTAAAGCTAAACACACTCAATTCAATTGAATTCAATAAAATAAAATAAAAAAGCATCCTGCTATAAAACTTACAAGCACCTAACAAAACAAGTCCCAATTACTATGTAAGACATAAGTAAAGACATGGACAGTCATGGCCAAAAGTTTTTGCAGTGACATAAATTTTGTGTTATACAAAGTTTGCTTCTTAAGCTGTTGTGGTTGTTCATTCACATTGTTGCCTTCCTGTCACGTATCACACATGCTCACTTCAATAAGCCGTCATAAATTGGGTTATTGCGTTTAAATGCTGTGCAAAATTGGAATAAGAGGCAAAAAACTACCTGCTGTGAACGGTTTATGCTTAAACATCGTTTATGACCTTACTTTGATAAAAGAAATCCGGTTACCACATTTACATGACCAAGTGCGGTTTTGGTTTACTAAGCATAATCACCTTAAGAACATGCATTCAAAGCAAATGCATTCAATGAGTACTTATCAGGTGAAATCACTATCACACTAATTCGATTTTAAGAGCAGACTGATTGCTATAAAAGAAGGGAAGAAGTGCTTCTAATCATTGTGTTCTTGTTAGTAATGATTTCCTCAAAAAAAAACATGTTCAGCCACATCACAGTGCATCAAAATGGCCTCACATGCAAGTAATTTACTGGATCATCAAGAACATCAAGGAGAGAGGTTTGACTGCAGTGAAGAAGTCTTCAGGATGTCCCATAGTGTCAATCATTCGTCAGGATGTCTCCTCCTAAAGAGTCCACTATGGAATCGGGGCACCAGCAGTGCAGAGTTTGCTCAGGAATGGCAGCAGGTTGGTGTGAGAGCATCTGCACAGACAGTGAGGCCAATACTTTTGGACAATGATAGGGTGTAATGAAGGGCAGCAAAGAAGCCACTTCTCTCCAAAAAAATGTCAAGGACAGACTGAAATTCTACAGGAAGTACAAGGATTGGACAGCAGAAGACTTTTTTCAAAGTCCCTTTCTCTGAAGCTCCCCTCCGACTGTTTGGGACATCTGTAAAATCGATTGTTTGGAGAAGAAAAGTTGAACACTACCATGAGTCCTGTGTTGTGCCAACAGTGAAGCATCCTGACACCATCCATGTGTGGGGTTGCTTTACAAGCAAGGGAGTGGGCTCTCACATAATTCTGCCCAAAAACACTGAAATTAATAAAGAATAGTATCAAAACCTGCAAGAGCGATCCATGAGCGATTTGGTGATTCATGCATTTTCCAGCATGATGGAGCACCATGTCACAAAGCAAGAGTGATAAAGAAGTGACTCAAATCGTTACATTGACATTTTGGATCCGTGGCCAGACAACTCCCTGGATTTCAATCCCATAGAGAGCTTGTGGTCAGTCTTCAAAAGGCGAGTGGACAAGCAGAACCCCACAAATTGCAATCAATTCTGAGAACTAATAAGACAAGAATGGATCGCCATAAATCAGGATTTGGCCCAGAAGCTAATCCAGTATTTTTTATTTTATTTTATTTTTTGCTAATAAAATCCTTTAAAACGGATGACATGCCTATCATTATTTTACAGTATACCACAGATACATGTGGAAAAATTAAACTACAAAAACCGAAGCAGAAAATGTAGTAAAACATAAAATGTGTCACTCCCAAAATTTTCATCCAATTTATTCCATATTTATGAAATAAAATGTATCCCGTGCATAATGTCAGGGTTTCTGCAGTTTATAAGATATAAGATTATAAGTCTAAAGGTATTGTCCTGCGTAGGGTCCTAGCATACTGGGACAGGAAGGGAAACACTTGTGAGCGGCTTGCCAGTCAATCACAGGGCTACACAAACACTCACGCATTCACACACTAACTCTCACATAAGGACATTTAATTGTCTGTAATTGACATGTCCTACTATGGAGCAGAGGAAACCCACGCCAAAACAACTCCTCTTCTAGAAACTGTCTTATTGTACATGTGTGTGTGGTGACAGTGCTACCATGCTGGAATCAAATATATGATAATACCGTCTGTTAACAGATGAAAACTAAGGCCTTTCTGTATTCTTTGAGATACCAGAAGAAATGCCTCTATAATATGCCTCTTGTCTCTCTCTCTTTTTTTCAGTTTGTAATTATTTTGATTTTCAAGGCTGCTGTGACAGGCCTTGCAGACAAACACTGAGGTAGTTCTTTACTGTGATGTCTCACAGGTGGTTGGTTTATCGGTGTACTATGAGTGTGCCACTGTGGTAATCACCAGTTATCAGTTTGATCTGTGGTCTTCAGGACACAATCCCTTAACCAAAAAAAGATTCTGACTTAATAAAAAACCAGTGACCCCTTCTCAGAAGAAGGGTGTCAGTATCATGATTAGACAAACAGTGTTTTCATTGAGGTTTCCTTCTGAAATCAAGCACACAAACCACCACACACACCATTTGCTGCAGTGCCTGGGGAGCAGTTGGGGGTCCGGCGATTTGCTCAAGGGTTTCAAGACATGGTATTGAAGGTTGAAGACAGCATTGGTAACTGCATAGAATTATGCTCTACCATTTGATATTACTTATTTTAATGCTTTTTCATTTTATTTTGAACACATGCAGGTATGAAGATACATCATATAGTCTTCCTGCTTTGAGCATGATTGGAGTCGAGGGGGTTGGGGGGAATGGAATATTAATTTTCTCTCTGAAAAGAAGATCCCCACAGGGGAGAGAGATTTTCTGCACAGTCTGCAGTACACTGGTTCATATCTGGAGGTGTTTCTCTGGGCTGGGGGTTCTTATTAGACTCTTGCAGGCAACAAACAATCTTCTAGATTGGACTCATGGTGGAGGTTGATGCTAGCATGTTATCTGTTTTAAAAAAAAATCCTTTGTAACACTCGGAAATTGTGTTTTATCTTTCAGAACATTACATCAAACTGTTAAAACAGTTTTCTTTCTCAGCTTTTCAAGCATGTTCATAGGATATCTAAAAGAGACCCATGTACAATCTTATTTGAAGGTTTCTTTTTTTTTTTTTTTTTTGCCCATGTAATATGCAATAATGAAATCAGATGTTGCTGATACAATAATAATAATAATAATAATAGAAACGTTTATTATAAATAACAAACTATAAAGTATTTATTTAATAAAAACTTTATAGTTAAAGATTCTTTTGTTAGTTCTGTTATTGTGTAAAATTGACAAAATGTCATGCCTGTTTTAATCAGATGCTGTTGCATTAAATGAATACAATGGAATGTGAATGCTGTATCATGCGGACTTTAAACTGTGTAGTTGAGAAGAGGGTGAAAAGAGTGAAAACAAACATAGTGATACATTAACACTTTCATTTCACGGATACATTTCACAGTATGTAAAGTGTTTCTTTGCAGTCAGATAAGATAAAACAACTCTTAAATCATTACTTGATCTCTAACAGCACGTAAAAAGAAGACGGAAAAACGGTCTTGGACAGAGCTCATCATTCGGAGCAGTCTGGAAAATGTCTTGAAGAGTGACGCACGCTGATGTTTTTTTTTTTTTTTTTTTTTAGCTATTGCATCGTAGGTTACTGAGTACTCTTGGATTTCCTCTTCCACCCACTCTGACGGCTTGAAACCCAAGTCCAATTCAGCGATGAGCGCTACACGTTCCACAAATGCATATGAAAACCTCTCCTTGAAATGGCAAAAACATCACTTGCTTATTCATGCCCTGACCTATGAAAAGACACACTTCTAAACTCTGCTATATCTATTCTGGGTCAACAACATTCATAACGTTATAACAATGATTCAAATCAGAACAGTATTAAATGTCAAACTACACCATCTTAAATAATTCTGAAACTGAGTTTTCTTTCTTGTGTTGACACATTTCCTCTTAAAATAGAAAGTGGTGGATTGGGACATATCTAAAGAGTCATATGTCATTAAGAGTATATGTTCTCATTCTATAATGTTATTGGACAAAAATACTATTTTTTCAAAGATAAAGGAATAAAAAATAATATATGCTGCTTTCTAATAAATTGTTCATTTGAGCCCTACACTAGCATAGAGATTGCATCAAAGCTAACATGTCATGGACTAAAAGCCAAACAACTTAAATTATGTTAATTAAGTTAATTTGACACCACAAAGTTTTTGATAGAAGGGATAGGGCATGATTTTTCCCTTTCTGTTTTTGTAAATGTATTTTACATTTACAAATCCAGAATGTGAGTTTGGACACAAATATTTAATGCACTTGAAATTACTGAAAAATATGATGAAATCAAAAGCCAATGTGACCATTCAGATGAGCTTTGGTGGTTTCCTTTTTAACGGCACCCATGAAATCAACATGCCACATGAGTGTAGAGCTGTCTAGCCTCTAACAGTGTGTGTCGAAACACTTCCTGTTAGAAAACATAATTTTTCTAAATAAAATTCACACAATTGTTGCAGATGCTGTAGAAATCAACCTCTGCAGACAGGAGATATGTGTAAGTCTGCGGCTCTAAATGAACTTCAAGTGCTGCAAGTACTTAAAATCCTTTTAGAATCTGCAGTTCTCTGTCCATAAACTGCAAAAAAGTGAACGTTTATCCTTCCAGCTGTCAAACTCAAATGGTGCTAATGCCATAATACTTGGGTTGTGTGACACACCATTTATTTTCTAATTATAAAATTGTTAGTGCTCACTAATAGAAGAGTCATGGCTGCCAAAAGCCCGATTCGCATGAGAAACTGCAGAAATCTATGGTGGCTCATTGGGATCAAATTGTACAGCTTGTTCTAATGTGCCCTTCATTGTAGTTTTGAAACACAAACATTATTTGTCACAAAATGCATTTATGAATCCTTCACAATAGTCTGCTGTAGAGTGAAACCTTTGAAGTTAACTTCAGTTGGCATGGACTGGATAAAACATGCATTGCATTCATACATCTAAAAAAAAAAAAAAAAAAAAAAAAAATCCCAAACTGATTCAGCTATTGACTGATTTGTGAATGTGAGTCTATTTAAGTTTCTTTAACTATAACGTTTTTATTAAATAAATACTTTATAGTTTGTTATTTATAATAAATGTTATTTTTATTATTATTATTATTATTATTGTATCAGCAACATCTGATAAATTTTTGCTGCAGCACACGGGGAACAGTTGGGGGTTTGAAGACGCTGTGTTCAGAAATGCTGTCGATCATATAGAAATGATTAAAATGTAATATAGAATTATTCTATCAGATATAAGTGTTTGAAGACTGTGAAAATGTTTCAAAGATTTCACCCCAATAACCTTGAAAACCTTGGCAAATCCAGTTATTAATTCTTCATCAAAACTATTCATTGTATCAAGTATTCATTGGCCAGCCAATCAGATTGAAAGTGATGACTTTCAGTTCTTGACATGTTTGTTTACAGTATACTTCAGACAGTCAGTGACTGGATTGTGGGCAGGACATGGGCATGCCATCTGAAGTTGAGACTATATTAGTCAGCTGCAAATATGGCTTGACCTCCCCCAAAAAATCCAACAAAAGGTGGTGGTTTATAGTAGCATCAGATGCACTTAAAAACCTACTAAAAGTTTACAGAAAGTTTGACTCCAAGAAAGGCCCCATTTTCCTTTGTGTTGCTCCTAGACCAGAAATACTGGTGCCTGATACATGTTTTGGCCATGTAAGATTCTAATTATCATATTTGCACAAGTGATTACAAGTGCAATTATATATTAAAACAATTGGTTACAAGCATATTATTGTAAAAAAATACATACAATTTATAAGTCCTTATTTCTATGACTTTCCAGTACTCGTGTGCTGGATGGCATTTGATACATAGACAAATTTCACAATGTTCCTGAGTCCTGTGCCTTCCATTAGTATTCCTATTGTACCAAGTTGGTTCATAAAAGTATGAAAACCTCCAAGCATTAAGACTATGCTTTTCAGGGGACTATTCATGCTGCCTGGACAATTGGCTGTCCAATTCCTGCAACATTTCGGCTTTTCTCCTTACCCACAAAAAGATCATTTAAAAGTCTATGGAGAGTCTCAGGAAAAAACGAAAGGGCAGAGTCAAGCTCAAGGGACTTTGTGCTTGGGTACTGATCCATAATGGATAGGACATTGGTCTTGATATCAATTTTGATCAGTTGAGCAGCTCTTTGAATAATCACCTTTTTTTTTCTGGGATTCCTCATCCTTTTCTTGTTTGCTGAAATAAGATTGTAGGATGTGTGATGTCTTCTCTCTCATTGTCACTATGTCATGGAGGCCTTCCTATTCAGTGAAATGTACATTATCGTGGTAAGGTTCTCTCAATTTTCTCTTGAAGTATTGATTTCCATAAGGTTCAGAGTCCGGGTTTATCAGAGATTCCTTCATTTTGTCTTGAAGATGTATAATTGTCAACTGTTCCTCATGTTTACTACTGAGGCAAGAGAAAATGTTCATGGATGCCTGCTTCTGATCTTTATTTCTGGGCCGTCCAGACTTTCTGCGCTTTGCTTCTGGGTATTTCTGGAACTGTATCAGTATGTTATATCTGTTATGAAAACTACTACTGCATAAGTGGTGGTAAACACAGTCTGCAGCATGTAGATCATGGCCATAATACTTGATCCTGCCTTTTACAGTGAAAGCCCATTGATCTGCATGATTGTCACAACAATCAAGAATGGACTCTGTGAGCGTATCAGTCTTAACACTACTTGTGTCATTACTTCCATTAGTTATCGTAGTCCCACAGAAAAGGCAACCGTTTTGGCTGTTGAAAGGACCAGTTGATACTCTGGCTTTATTTTCGGTGGCTCAGCTTTATTCTCTTGTTGGTTTTTATGTTTTTCTGTTTGTTTTATATATATATATATATATATATATATATATATATATATATATATATATATATATATATATATATATATATATATATTTTATGCACTTCTGTCAACATTTTGAGTGTACTATTTCACCAGCATAAATGTCTACGTCATCGCTTCTTTGTACACTTCCATTGTTGATTCCATCATCTGCCTTCTGATGAATCTTAACCACATCAGAGCCTCATCTCTTAAGTTTTTACAGAAAATGGGGCAAGTTTCTTGGTTTACAACAACATGACTCATGGTCAAAGTTGCATTTGGAGTGTACTTTTTCCTCAAACTAATTCAACAACGTCATGCTCTCTTAACACACTCACATTGTTGGCCTTTTACATGTGTTAGAAATCTGGGTGGGGGGCTGTGGTTTAAGAGGTCAAAGATTGCTGTAAACTGTGCTGCCAACAACATTTCAATGAGGCAGGCAATATCAAATGTCAGTATTCTCTTCACCCTTCTTCTGAATTGCTGAAAATTGTGAATTTAGTTTTGTTGGCTTTAGTATAATGACACCTTAATACTCAAAAACAGCTATAGAGGATGCATTACATGTGTATTAACTTATTCAAATTGAAATGATTGAACATTTTAGATGGTTCACACACAGGCCTCTGTTCGGGTTTATTCAGAGTTGTTTATAATCAAAGTTACACCGCTCCAATTTAAGTTGAGTGCAGTAACTTTTAGTTTAAATGTCAAGTCTGTGTTTTAGCAAGAAAAAGGGTATGTGTCCAAAAACACATACTGAATAGGAGTTACATTACATAGGCTAAATCGTTTACCTTTCTGGTTCACCCCAAACAATGAAAAAGCCTTACAGTAATCTCACAAAATCATGTATTTCATATGTAATCATATCAGTGCAATTTAGACAAGTCAAATGGATTCATAGACCCAGACAACATGGGGTTAGACACCAAGATTACTTGGCTAAGACAAATAATGAAGGAGTTAGGATATTTTAATGGCTTCCTGCCCATCTTAGACACCATCTTCAAAATGACACATTTCTAGTGGTCAAACTTTGGTAAAATTTAAGTATGTTATTAAGGACACCTAATAATAATAATAATAATAATAAATAAAATAAATCATTTAAAAAAAAATTACCCTGAGAAACATTTTGTTAGGGTTAGATGATTGTTTTTTTTTTTTTTTTTTTTTATTAAAAAAGTATCTAGATCCACAACACACGTAGATAGCAATCTTTATCTCTGGGTAAAATGAATGATCCACTTAGAGTGACTCAGTGAGGCATGAGCTTTCCCTAATCTTCTCTCTTATATATCAAGAAGACGCAATTTTCAGCTAAATGTCATTACAATGTTTTTGCACAAGTATACCAGCAAAGTGGCTCCATAAATTAATTGTGGTTGGTTTTGAGGAGATAATTTCCCTCTGTTAAGCAGACTGTAAAAACACATGGCTTAAAATGTAATTACATAGACTCATAGACATAGACTCAGGCAAATTTGTCTACTGCTCAAATATACTATGAAGCTGGGATTCATGTAAAAAAAAAAAAAAAAAAAAAAAATATATATATATATATATATATATATATATATATATATATATATATATATATATATATATATATATATATATATATATATATATTTTTTTTTTTTTTTTTTTTTTTTTTTTGAATAGCTATTAAGCACATTTCACATGTCAGCTCACCCAAATTAAAAAAAAAAAAAAAAAAACGGCAAGCACTTCAGCAAGTCCTAGCAAATATGTGTGACAGCGTTTATGCTCAAATAAACTGTGGGCATGAAGTGAGTTATTAAGCTGAATATTTCAAACAACAAATTACTAATACAGAGGATGAAAAGAGGGGATGAAGAACAGGAAGTGACAGGGTGCTCAAATTTCAAGCACACGTAATAGATTAATGTGCCATTCAAATACAAATTTCTGTATTAATAGCTAGGAAAATCCCATATTGGGAAATAAACTTGTAAAACACTCACTGTAACATAATGAAATATTGATAGTTAAATGTTGTTTGCAAAAGTTTATGTTGTCAGAAATCAGGCTTATAGCTATCAAAACTTTAATTACTTCCACTGTTAAAATGCAAACATAATCCAGAAAGTAAAACTTTTTTTAGACCTTGGGAAGTTTTATAGAAAACTGAAGCAAGTTCAAACTGACTTTTCTAGAATGATTATTTATGCAATTAGATGCTATGAAGTTTTTCAGTCCTCTAATGGTGACGTTCTGGTAAAATGCATGTACAGAACAAGACAAGGCAGGCTGCTAGATTCCCAGTAGGAGGCCACATAGACAGCTCCAGGAACAAAATTCAGCAAATTAATCAGAAAACTGCAAGAACGAAAAAAAAAAAAAAAGACTGAAGTTATCGGTTTTACCTGTCATGGGTAGAGTGACATTACAGAGGTGATACTAGAAATATCTCCTGTACTGTCATACAGTAGCATGCATGCATGTGTGTGTGTGTGTGTGTGTGTGTGTGTCTGTTTAGAACTCTGGGTGCGTCTGCATGAACAGTGAATTAATATAGTTTATTTATTTAGCAAGAGGGTGTTCAGTTTAGACTGCTGAGAAGGCCAGTGGCCTGTTTTCCTGCGCGCAGCTAAAATAGACTCCTACAGTGGACAGCCACTCAAACTCGGCTATTTACAGAACACACAGACACTGCATATGTATACTGTTGCCAAGGCTATTTGTGTACACACATTCACACTGAAGTACACGAAAATGCACCATTTAATATGAAGCTGCAACAAATCTTATTCCTCAAATATTTAAACTGTTAGCAAAAAATGGTTACCTTCTCTACATACACAGTATGGCTGGTTGTGACATGATTGTACAGAAAATGTAAAGTAGCAAAAAAATCATCCTGCGCTTTGCTTCTCTACATTTAATGACCCAGTGTAAAAAAACAGTTTACAAGTATGTTAAAAAACAACAACAACAAAAAACAACAACAACATGCTAATTTTATTTTTATAAGTAACTAAATTAACAAATAAGATCTAAGTAAAATGTACAATTCACAACAAGAGCAAAATTGTATTTGCAAAAACATACAAGGGAAACTTATATAAAGTTAACTTAAATAAATACAAACACAAAATTACTCTTCATTTAAAGTACTCTATAGTACTGTGAAGTGAAAGATGCGACAAAGAAGAGACAGTGTTGACCACAGATACATAACTCACTGACAGCAGCACTTTCAGCGCTAACCGTTAATAACACTTATGCCTGCATATTGTCACATTAATGTAGCAGCGGATACCAGCAGTAGTCACTTCAGCGCTGACAAACACAAGCACACATTTCTAGCGACACGAGAGAAACAGCTACATAACACCTTCGTCCATTACAGAAACATTTATTTGTTTTTGTTTGATTACTAATTATTTTGATTGTTACTGTCTCTCTATTTTTTTTTTTTTTTATCTTTTCAAATATGATACAGATTTACATATATTATATTTATTTCACATGTTTATGCATTTATATTTACCTTGATGTGTTTACCTTTACATATGGAACTTTAGTTGCTATACGTTTAACTATTTTTACAAGTAATTGAAGTATAATTGACAAATTACTTTAGAATTATTATGCATGCAGTCTCTCAATTAATATGGGCTGTATCTAATGTTTAATTAGATGCAATGGGGAAGTCGTGGCCTAATGGTTACAGAGTCGGACTCCCAATCGAAAGGTTGTGAGTTCGAGGGCCTGCCGGGAATTGGGTGGGGGGAGTGCATGTACAGTTCTCTCTCCACCCTCAATACCATGACTTAGGTGCCCTTGAGAAAGGCATCGAACCCCCAACTGCTCCCTGGGCGCCGCAACATAAATGGCTGCCCACTGCTCCGGGTGTGTGTTCACAGTGTGTGTGTGCTCACTGCTCTGTGTGTGTGCACTTCGGATGGGTTAAATGCAGAGCACAAATTCTGAGTATGGGATACCATACTTGGCTGAATGTCACTTCACTTTCACTTTCACTTAAAAATGTAATTTATTATTTATAATATTTAAAGAGGAATTTCAAAGTGAAATGTTCAGTTCACATCAAAAGCAATAATAAGCTGCATGTTTAAAACTTTTACATAATAACTTTGGTTATTAATAATAATACTAATACTAATATAACAAAATGTAATGCATTTATTTATATGTGTGTGTTAAGAGGAATGTTTCACTTGCAGAAGACATATGCAATTAGAGCAGTTTTAAATTAACATGGGGTTGTAATTACGGTCAGAGTTTCAAAATCCTTCATTGCATGAATGAAGATTAAATTTAAAGTCAATTTAAAGCTATTTATATATTTATAAAAAATAAATAAATAAAAATAAATAAATAAACACAGCAAATCACCAACAAATCAGACCTACTCTGAGATCATTCTAGGGTTAAATACAGATTTAAAATAATAACAAGAAATACAAACCCGATTCCAAAAAATATTGGTACACTGTACAAATTGTGAAGAAAAACAGAATGCAATGATGTGGAAGTTTCAAATTTCACTAGTTTATTCAGAATACAACATAGATGACATCAAATGTTTAAACTGAGAAAATGAATTTTTTAAGGGAAAAATAAGTTGATTTTAAATTTCATGGCATCAACACATTTCAAAAAAGTTGAGACAAGGCCATGTTTACCACTGTGTTGCATCCTCTCTTCTTTTTATAAGTGTGCAAACGTCTGGGGACTGAGAAGACAAGTTGCTCAAGTTTAGGAATAGGAATGCTGTCCCATTCTTGTCTAATACAGGCTTCTAGTTGCTCAACTGTCTTAGGTCTTCTTTGTCGCATCTTCCTCTATATGATGCACCAAATGTTCATTCTGCAGTCTGGCCATTTCAGTACCTGGATCCTTCTTCTACACAGCCATGAATTATTAATTAATTAGTAATTAATGCAGTATGTGTCTGGCATTGTCATGTTGGAAAATGCAAGGTATTCCCTGAAAGAGACGACGTCTGGATGGGAGCATATGTTGTTCTAGAACTTCTATATACCTTTCAGCATTGATGGTGCCTTTCTAGATATGTAAGCTGCCCATGCCACATGCACTCATGCAACCCCATACCATCAGAGATGCAGGTTCTGAACGGAGAGCTGATAAAAACTTGGTTTGTCCTTGGCCTCTTTAGTTTTATAATTAGAAGAGAAAACTTCTGCGCTTCTGGATGATGTTTAGATATGGCTTCTTTTTTTGACCTATAGAGTTTTAGCCAGCAAAGGTGAATGGCACGGTGGATTGTGTTCACCAACAATGTTTTCTAGAAGTATTCCTGAGCCCATGTTGTGATTTCCATTACAGTAGCTTTCCTGTATGTGATGCAGTGCCATCTAAGGGCCCAAAGATCATGGGCATCCAGTATGGTTTTCTGGCCTTGACCCTTACGCACAGAGATTCTTCCAGATTCGCTGAATCTTTGGATGATATTATGCACTGTAGATGATGATAACTTCAAACTCTTTGCAATTTTTCTCTGAGAAACTCCTTTCTGATATTGCTCCACTATTCTTCATTGCAGTATTGGGGGAATTGGTGATCCTCTGCCCATCTTGACTTCTGAGAGACACTGGCACTCTGAAAGGCTCTTTTTATACTCAATTATGTTTTCAAATGACCTAATAATTAGCAAATTGGTCCTCCAGCTGTTCCTTATATGTGCATTTAACTTTTCAGGCCTCTTATTGCTACCTGGCCCAACTTTTTTGGAATGTGTAGCTCTCATGAAACCCAAAATGAGACAATATTTGGCATTATATTTCAAAATGTCTCACTTTCAACATTTGATATGTTCTATATATTCTATTTTGAATAAAATCTAAGTTTATGAGATTTGTAAATCATAACATTCCTCTTTTACTCACAATTTGTACACTGTCCCAGCTTTTTTGGAAACAGGTTTGTAGTTTAATAGCTATTATACTGTTTTTGAAATTAAATATTTGCATATCTATGGCAGGAAACACTGGAATCTAACAATGCCTTGTTTTTTTTTTTTTTTTTTTTTTTTTATTTTAAATAAAGCATATAAATAAACCTAAATAGAAAATAAAACACTTATTGAATAAGCATGTGTCCTATTCTCTGTACTAATCTCCTGAGTCACTGCAATTTATGAAATAAATAAGTTAAATCTGTATGTGGGTGTGTGAAAAATAAATAAATGCAAATGTTTAAATCATTCAGTGTTCAGATGATCCCTGTTAGTAATTGTTAACATTTTCATAAATAACAGTCATTTAATTACACATTTTTACTCAGCGAATGTAAATGTTACTGATTGCTATTACATTTATTTTGTAATAACACTGCTCTTGATTTAGATGATTGTTAACATTGTATGTGGTCTGTTTCGGTCTCTCTCTTGTTCTCTTTTCTGGTTGTTCCTTTATCCTCTTCCCAGCTGAACTGCAGCAGGCCTCCGACTGTGAAGCTGAAACTAATTTTTTCTGTGCTTGTGTGCGGCAACTCGGCTGGAATTAGGAGGGATTTGTAAACATTAGCCAAAGAACAACACGGACATGTTTGAGTGCCTTAAGAGCACTGCACTACAGAGTGAGTGTGGGTTGTCCTGCGCAAGAGCATTCATGGATGTGGAGTGTGAGGTTGATGAAAGGTCCATCTGAGGAGAGACAGACTGTCAAATACTAGCAGGAGAGTCTTCTTAAGAGAGAAGATATGAGATGAATTGTGCTAATAATGACTTACAGACACACACAAGCGCGCACATGGAAATCAGCAGTGAGGGAAAAGTACGCTCCCTATCTCAGGGGAGTAAATTTAAAAAGCCATTTTCACATGCACACAATAGATCTTCTCAGGTTCCAAGCACCCAATGTGACTAAAATTGGTTTTGGTGAGTAAATCGAATTTTACTGGACAGTTTATGATAACTTTTTAGGACAAACCAATATTTACTTTAGCATTAGTATTATTTAAAAAAAAAATAATAATAATTATAAAAAAAATAATAATAAATTGGGGCAGTTTATGAAGGTACTTTTTGTGTCTATTTGTTAATGAGCCATTTATGGACACATCAGTGTTTTTAGTAAAAAAAAATGACCCTAAGATTTGCACAACTGCAAAAAGTTGTATACAATCTTTTCGGATTTTATTTGAATTTCATTATTATATCTGAAAATAAATAGGAGTTGACTTTGATAGTATGGGTTCTGTTGTTTAATATCAATGTTACAGTAATGTGCCAAACATGAGAGTTCCCTGTATAGTTTGCCGCATTATTTGGAAGAGATCAGACCAATCTGTTGACATCAGCATCCACAGATAATATCCTGAATAACTGGCTATTGGTATTGACAAATAAATATAGTATCATGTTCATAGCTAGTATATACTGTATATATTGCTCTATGTGACTATATGTAAGTGAATAAAACATAATAGTTGCCAATTTAATTTAGTATGTAGTTGTCCCTGTGATCGGTATAATGGAATATGTATGATTCAGCAAATGGCAGATGTGTTGTAAAATCTTATAGCATCAGGCACATATAATTTCCCGTAACACTTTTTGTTGCACAGAAGCTGGATCAATTTACAGTACTGCTGGACTGGGGTGTGTTTCTCATAAAACTTGCTGCTTAACCACCATAGTACAATGCATCATTGAATTAATTAATTAGCTAGATGCATCTGTTTCCCAAAACTGCAGTAACATGATCACATCTCTTTTAATTGGACTATGTTGGACCTACAATATAGGACTGTTTTAATGATGTCACGCTTAGGTGGTGGAGTAATAACTTCTGCTAATTAATCGATTTAAGATAGCAATTTTTGTCAGATTATTTAACCATGTTTATGTAGTACTGTATGTCAACAAGTATTTGCATAAGCTATACATTTGGTTAATTCAGTCAGTATTACACAACATAATGTTCTGAAATGTTCCTGTAACTACTTCACTATTTTGAAGCCAGATGTTTGTTTGGTTTTTGATGTTTGATTCTTTGCAGCTTCTCTCTTCCATCATTCCCATTTTAGAAAATTACGACTATTCAAATGGTGTGCTGTTTGTAGACACATTAAAATATATAGATTGAAAGGTATATACAGTATTTAAATGGAATGAAAAATATAGAATGTACTTGCAGGTTGAGTGTGAACCAGCTTCAGGTTAAGGCTAAAAGTAGCCTATTTTATTACACCTTCCACTACGCGTACATCATACGCTCGACCCTTGTCGTGAACACGGCTGCTTGAGCTGGGGATTGCAGTTTATACATTTTTAAAAATCAATATTATTCTTACACTAACATATTGTTTCACTTAAGAATGCCTTTTTTTGACACCCCAGAGCCATGTGAAGTAGTTTTATAATGAATTGGTTAATGAATGGATGCAGTTTTTTGGCTTCAAAAACAGGGGCACCATTCACAGCCATTATACAGCTTGGAAGAGCCCATTTTAAATATAACTGTGATTGTGTTTGTCTGAAAAGGAATGTCAGATACACCTAGGATGCCCTGAGGGTGAGTAAATCATGTGCTAATTTTCATTTGAACTATCACTTTTAGCACTCTCAAAAAAAAGTTTTACTCACTGAAGCTGTCTACACTGTAAAATAAATATTGTACCTACACTATATGTACATCTGACCTCTACAGTGTAGAAATTCATCAGCAAAAAAAAAAAAAAAAAAGAAACCTAAAAAAAAAAAACTTTGGCTTTTCAACAATTAATCTGAACTTCTCTGATTGGCCATTGCATTCGTAAGCTCAACAGAATTGTGTGCGATTGGTTATAATGCACAACGCTGTAGAAATATGTGAAAAAGAAGTATGAGGCAACATGAGAAGATCTAAATTGAATGATAATAATCGATTCAATTGTGACTTACTTTTTAGTCAGCTAACCAATCACAGTAGAGGAGGGGTAAACTAATACCACACCATCCAACTGTCACACCCTGCTTCACATTTAACTTGTTGGCATCTCCAGCACACCACTGGCTAAAACAGGACACTCACAGTGAAGAGTCTGATCTTACAACATGTAAGAACTGAACCGTAAAAAGTCAAGTCAGCTCTGGCCCTTTTTTGTAGATTGCTTCTGTGTTGTTGTTTTTTATTCAAGTGTAACGTTTATGTGAATCCCAAGGTACTGAATCAGACATTTTCATGTCGCAGCTATAAATAAAGAAGGAGAGTTGGTCCTTTTTCCACCTTAAGTTGATTACTAGTGTCTTGTTTTATTTTTTATTTTTTTGTTTTGTTTTGTTTTTCAGCATTAATTTTCAAATTATATGCTTCACACCACTCGACAAAGCTGATGACCTGTTTCTTTTATTCCTGTCACAGCAGACGGCCCTAAAAATCAATCGTCTTAAAGGGATAGTTCACCCAGAAATTAAAAAAAAAAAAATGATTTTTATCTGCTTATCTGTACAGTAGGTGACTTTGTTTCTTCAGTAGAATACAAACTGAGATATTTTTCTCAAACCGTTGCAGTCTATCAGTCCTAAAATGTAAGTGGATGGGAATCACGGCTAAAACATGCAAAAAAAAAAAAAAAAAAAAAAAAAAAAACATACACAAACAAAACCAAATTAAACCCAGTGGTTTGTGACAATACACTGATGAGTAAACACACAAAACGATCAGACTGTACAAAAAACAGAACAGTATTTATATAGTTTTTTATTTATTTTTTTTACCTCTGATTCAAGCAATGTCCGAACTGTTAGAACCCTCCTGAGCACTTACTGTTGTGCACATGATGCGTCTTCTTCTTGCTTTATGGCACATCACAAACTTAAAGCAAGAAGAAGAAGCCTCCTTACGCGCCTGCTTGACAACATAAATAGGAGGACAGGCCAAGGAGAGTTTGAACAGTTGAACGTTAAGTGAATCAGAGGTAAACAAATGATAAAAATACTGTTCAGATCTTGTTTTTCTTTTTTATATGTTTTAGTCGTAATTCCAATCCACTTACATTATAAAACTGACAGACTGCAATCGTTTCAGTTAAAAATCTTGGTTTGTGTTCTACTGAAGAAACAAGTCACCTACATCTTGGATGCCCTGAGGGGTAAGCAGATAAACATCAAATTTTAATTTTTGGGTGAACTATCCCTTTAAAGAACTGGTTTAAGCCTCCTCTCTGTTATTTCCTAAGGTGTTTGAAGCAAATTATCTCACTTCTATCACTCCAAACATCTCTCTAACTATTAAATAGTCCAAATGTTAACATGTACAAGCTCTGAAAGTGATTTAAAAGGGATAGTTAACAAAAAAAAACAAAAAACAAAAAAAAAAAAACAGTTATTTAATAACTGTGGTATTGTTCTAAAGCTGTACAATCACACAACATGATAATGGGAATGAATGATGGCATTTAAGCTTTGAAGACAATTAAAAAGTGTTATAAATCATGCGACTTGCCATATTGAAAGCATACGGTAAAGTTTGGAAATACACACACTCAGATGGAATTGTTATCCAGCAAAAATGTATATGTAAGGCTTTGTCAAAAAAATAAATAAATAATAATAATAATAATAATAATAATAATAATAATAATAATAATAAAATATTCAAAAAGTTAACTTTCATCAATTGATAAAATTTTGCGTAATTAAGTACAAGATAAGTAGTAATTATATATATTTATACATTTTTTTATCGGTTCCCAGTGATGAACAAGACAAAGGGAAGTGAGTTGTTTTGAAATTCCGAGGGCGTGCAAACAGTTGCATTTTTCATACTGCGTACCACATGTAAATGTCCCATTTTGTGGGCAGGTTTTTAGTATGCACTATTGTGCTCCCGTTAAAGCCTGCCTCCTCAATTACACCATCTGACTTTGTGACCCAAACGGAGCACATGAGAGCAATTAAAGAGAAGAGATGGTATCAGAATTTACACTGGTTGCATGACTCCAAAACCACACTCCATAGTGAGGCTAACCAACATACACAGAGAACAAGCCAATAAAAGTCTGGAGTGAAGGACCCTGTCTTTCTCTGCAAACATAAGCCCTGACCTGCTCATGGGGAATAACTTCTGATGGGTCTTTATAACTGAATCCCTCCAGTAATGGCTTTTCAGAAGGGTGACAGCAAGGCTAACCTATAATTAAACACAGAAAGAGCATTCTTTTGGCTAGTAAACCATTACTATGAAATGAGAGATTGAGAGAGAGAGCTAAAACATTATATATTACCCCTCTGTCTTTTACCAACACATACACATACCAATCATTTAACAGCAAAGAGCCACTGAGCCTTGTAAACACTAGTTATGTCTGGCCTAAAAAACTCGAGGCAGACACACTGACTCCATACACCCCACTGTTAACTTTTCTTCTTCTTGAAAAAACACAACCACAGTTTGCGACATATAAATGCAAAATGCACAATTGCCCTGGAACAGGAAAACAGTATTAGGACAAGCAGTGTTACAGAATATAATTAGCATGTATGTATACTGTATCATCCAATAAAGCCGGTGCCAGCACAGGACTGAAGAGGGGCTGCCTCCAGTAATAAAAGGGGGCCATAATGTAATGCAAAGTATCCCCAGCTACATTATACAGTTCTTCTTCTTTTTTTTTTTTCATCATTAAAATCCCAACACTGAGCTGATGACGGTCGCTAGAAAGAACCACACAGCATCACACATACTGTAGAAGGATTTGTTATTCTTTACAGTATCTGGTGATCTGGTGGAGGTCACCCTTTCCCAGCCGCAACAGCTGCTGCTATAGCAGACAGTAGAAAGGACACAAATGACTAATTAAGACCTTTGATTAGAGCAATTATAGTGGCACTGCAGGGCTTACCCTACTACTTCAACACACACTCACACACACAGAGGGAAAGAGAGAGGGAAAGTACATGGGATGTAGGCACACACTCTGGATGATAAAACCTATGGGTGAAAAGGACTGAGAAATATTGCTGAGAGACTGAACAAACCCTGTAATGCAGCGGTTCTCAATTCCAGTCCTTTGCATATTTTGCATGTCTCTCTTTGTTAAAACACATGATTTCAGATAATCAGCTAATTAGAAATGAGCTCCGTGCATGAACTGTGTTCCTATTGATGTGGTCCCTACACAGTGTTCATTGCTCCCTGCTCTCCCGGCTCTCTACTCCCTACACCCTGAGCAGGGGAAATCTATTAAAGATTACCACACTTCAGAACATTAATTCACAGCTTTGCGCTCCGCAACGTCTTCATATAATCTCTGTAAATACGTAAATACAATTTAAATTCATGTATTGCACACTTCAACACTTTGAATGGAACATATATGTTCGCTTCAAACTGCAATCATGGCGGAATATCCGGTGATGTTTACTTTGCAGGGCACTTATACGTTCGAATAGAACAAACGTCTGAAGCCATAAGAGAAACGTACAATATGTGCAGAGCAAGGAGGCACAAGAACTGGAATTGAGAACACCTGCTGTAATGAATCAAACCACAGGACTTTTGGAGAGGCAATGCTCACTTACAATACAGACTAAAATGATAAATGATAAAACAGATGTATAATAACATTATGAAGCAAAAACAATTCCTATCTTCCTTTTTATTGTGTCTCACTTATTTTGTGGTTATGGTTATGTTCTTAAGTATTATGTGGTTACTGTATTATGGCAGACACACTGTAGGATTTATAACCTGATAAAAAAAAAAACTATAGTTTTCGAAACATTAGAGATACATTTTGATTACTTCATCAGCTGTGATTTCATGTATTGAGGTGTGTGCTTTACAGAATGCAGTAACTTTTAATTATATGTAATTTTATATATATATATATTTATACATACATATATATATATATATATATATATATATATATATATATATATATATATAAATATATATATTTGGTGTAATGAAATTTGTTTATGTTGTTTAAGGTTAAAAAAACACATTATTTTCCACATAATATACATTATTGCTTCCCCTCTATGCCCTGCATTCTGAAACGCATCGTTTTTTTACAAAGCTCATCGGTCTGAAAAGCGAGGTGTGGTCTGATTGGCCAGCTATCCAGTGTGTTGTGATTTACCAAATGTTTCAACCATCGAACAGAAATGTTACGCCCCTCAACGTATACTGTTATGGCGTGTCCTGGTCAGAACACCAGCATGACATGAGAAAATCAATAAAACCCATTACAAACGAGGCCGTTGTTGCATCCAATGGGGACATAATTACTGATTATAACGATTCAAAGAAAGCCGATCTGGAGATCCACAGTACTAAGTTGATGTATTTCCTCAGCGATGAGCACGGATCAGCTCTAGGCATGACAAACCGGATACTGTACTCTTTTGGAAGGCCACACAAAGTAGTTTCACTTTTAAAATAAAACACACAGATTCTCCATGACAGCGAAAATAAAAGGTATGCCTTCTTTTTTTGTGTGAACACTTGGGCACCATTTTGAAAATTTTCCCACACAGTGACAGAGAGATGTGGGGGTGTGTTTAAACTTTCTATTTTAGGGGGGCATGGAAAAGTCTTAACTTTTATTCACAATATCACTTTGGATTTGTAACTTTAGTCTTTGCAACTTTACAGATCTTCTTTATGCACAGAGAGCTTGTAACACTCCAAAGAGAAAGGAAAATTTGACCCCTTAAACTTTCATTGTTTAAACTGATTTAATAAATAAATAAATATATATAAACTTTACATGAATGTATAGAAGTGGCTGCTTATAATAAACCAATGCAATCTTACCTGATGCTAATTTTAAAATGGCCAGTGTTAGCAGTTTCTTCATTTTGACTTTCACTATTATAACATCATTATTATATTGTATAGTAATAACAGTTCTTATAAATTATCTAAATTATTACATGGCATGGAGATGCTCTGTTACAGTGTTTGTACACTAATCCAGTTACTGCCCTTTAAAACACAAAGCCTGCGTATTATATATGCTCACATATGAATCACTGAGCAATAGAGACTGTGATGTGAGGGGCCATTACCTGGTGGTAGTTATTAAAAATAGATATGTTTGTGCTGGAAACATTAAATGTGGGCTGTAAGTAAGGTGCACTTAGGCAAAAGACAGTAGATGAAAGCCATTTATGAGATTTGACGCATTGCCATCAGGCTGTATGAATGAATGTGAGATACTGTATTCCTGCAGCTCTGGGGTTTCTTTTGGCACGAGATGCAAATGAACAGAAAACTGCAGTGGGTCTCTCTCTCTCTCTCTCTCTCTCTCTCTCTCTCTCTCTCTCTCTCTCTCTCTCTCTCTCTCTCTCTCTCTCTCTCTCTCTCTCTCTCTTTCTATCTCTCTCTTTGCCTGCCTCCCTTGTTAGGTAAAACAGATGGTGCTTAATTCAATAACAACACATTCCTCTATGTTATCCCTATTCACAATTTTATAAAATGTGATTTACATGTTAATCATAGTGTAAACAAGCTTGTGTCAAAACTAATGAATTCATTTCGAAAAATGTGCAGGTTTTCTCATCTGCAGACTGCACTTTAACCATGGAAAGTTATGAAATGACATTTTCAACAGAAAAATCTCACTTTGCTTTGCTGGCTCACCATAATCAGCAATTTTTCTTTCTTTCTTTTTTCACAACATTTCTGAATCTTCTTTTTTTTTTTTTTTTGGACTGTCATTGACATAATCAGATGAACAATTTACCTTTTCACAAGCCACTGAAATGAGAATAGTTAGACAGTATTAGATAAAACTACATTACATTAATAATAAAAAAAAAAAAAAAAAAAAAAAAAAATTCAAGATTATTAAAAAGTCTAATAATAAATTAAAAGTACACATATATATATTTTTTTTTTTTTAATTTTTTTGCAGATTTTCTATGGTCATCATTGGCAACATTTAACATTACAACTATAGGGTTTTTATTTCTTTCTTTCCATAGAATCTAAAACATTGTCTACTTCTGCTGAATTCAAATAATATTTTGTGGTCTACAAATGTATCTTTGTGAGTGCAGTCTCTGTGATAATTCAGGCCCTGGAAAATGCTTCTTCACGTTCAGAAAATTATTATTTCATTTTTTTTTTTTTTTGTCACATTTAGTAACATTTTGTGTCCCACTTTGGTCTAATGATATCATAATTAATTTGTCCTTTACGTAAAATGGTCAACTGATTGTTGCCGCTGTTGTGTTTCCTGTAAAAAGTGTTGAGGTCAGTGTGTTGCAAAGTATCTCATGAGTGATTTTTTTCTCATCAGCTATTGCCTTTTATACAGTGCAGTAATGACAAGCAGTTGGACTTTATGGATATTAATAAGTCATGGAAATTGAGAGTATTTGAGAGTATCATTTTCTGTACAACTGTCCAAATGTACCTCCGAATAATGAGTTTGTGAAATGAATTAAACTATCTAAAAGTTGGTAGACCACAGCTCTATAACACATGCCACAGAGCGCCTGTCTAACCCACTGCTGAAGGTTCATGATTACATCTCTCTAATTGGTGTCCCATTACCCTGCAGGCAGACAGGTTCTGGAGAAATCTACAATGACCTCACATTTCAACTTTTGGCTGGAAATAGTCTTGACCTTAAAAAGAGCACAATTATTACCCAAACAAAATGCATGTAAGGATACTGTAGAGAACAATAGTCGATATTGTACTAAAACAGCAATTACGAAGAGCTAGTTTAAATAGACTCACTGAATAATACTAACAAGCAAATGATGGAAGTAGAGAAGCAGAGAAAGAGGGTTGACCACGGGCAGTGCTTGGGGGAAATGGAGACAAAACTTCTCCTTGCATACATTTTACTAAATTCTGCTCATCAGCACGTTGGGTGAGATCAAATGCATGTTAAGTTGTTAAGTTTTTATTATTATTATGTTTGTAATAATATTTTTTCTATAATAATAACTGTTATATTAATGAACATTAAAAAAATGATTATTTGTACTATACATATTTGTATACTGATATTTGTATGTATTTTTAATCATAGCCATTTAAAATATATAGAGAAAGGAAAAGGTTGATAGGCACACATACTTTCCCTTCATTATGCATACTGGTCAGTAAAAAACAAAAACAAAACTGAGTCTAATGTAAATGTTACACTTTATATCAATCAGTCAATACATACAAATAAAAGTAAACATACAAAACTTGTGAAAGTTACTGACCTTGTCCTTACTACAATATTAGGATAATGTATGTATCTCTTCGGTTTTATTTCCTTGACACAATGTATTTATTTTTACTCACATTTGATGTTTAAACCTGAAGGAGGGCATGGAGACCAAGGGCCTTAGGATTACCTGGGAGTCAGCCGGCCCAAACTCTATGAAACATCAACTGAAAATGCATACAGGTCCCCTACCTTCTTGATGGAGGCCAGTGCAAGCTGGATTCTCTGAAGCTGAAGCTAGAACTAATGGCCTCAAGCTTAAATGGGAGTATCTCAATTACACAGCTAAAGACACAATTTCAAATTCAGTGTACTTCGCTGTATTAAAGAAAAGTCACTTTACTCTCTGTCTCTCTTGAGTCCAGTTACCTTTAGAAAAGGAAGTAAGGCTGTGCTACACAACACACATACAGATCAGAAGCTAAAGGTCAGAGGCGGTTAGCTAAAAATAGACTCAGGTTAAAGACATTATCCAAAGCATCATACTGTACTCTGGACTGACTGTACACAGATATCCATATTTTTAACCTTAAAGCCAAAATACAGTGTCTGCTGCCTGCACAGCTAAAAATAGACCATCAGCCTCCGTCTCCGGTTTCAATTGCATGGAGCAGGTGGCTGGAAGATCGGGCGGATACAGCAAGTCTGGGTCATCTTGTCCTGCTAGGACACAGAGTGACCCTGGACCAGCATTGAAGTGGATGGGTTTTTTATTAATTTAGCACACTTGGAGTATTTGGACAACAATGACTGAGCATCAATAAATAAATGAATAAATACATACATTTTATGAATTTTAGATCTTTGTTAACATTTAATATTAATTATGTGATTGGATACAGTAGCATAATGGATGTTCTGTTTTAGTTTTTATGAGATTTGAGAAATCTTGAGAAAAAAGTATAAAAGTGAAGTAGCCTGGTGCACACATCTCAAAACCATTGAAATGTAGATCTTGTATTGATATTATTATTATTATTATTATTTATAATGTATGCATGTGTACGTTCATATAACCTTTAACCCAGCGTTGGTACTATTTTCACAGGCAACAATTACATTTACAAAAATCTTGGTACTAATATCACAACATATAATCAAAAGTGCACCTTTTTATTTCAAACATTTCAGCATTTCTGCCTGAACCTTCTTTCTTCTCTTCTTCTTCTACTTCTTCTTTTCCCATGAGCAATGAAATTAAAATGAAAAGTGCAAGAGAATCGGACTGCAGCATGTTTCTAGATTTAGTTCCAGTCACAGTCTCAATATAATATTGAATTGAATTAGCATGTATTGAAAATGACATATCATTTTGGAATATCATATTGATAGTTGGTGAAACCCAACCTTTCATCAAATACGTTTAGTTAGTTAAATTCATATTTACACAAGTACCCCAAATATAGTAATTATCAGAGCTGTTACACTGAAAGTCAGGGGTGTTGAAAAATACAGAAGTGTGGTGGGTGTGATATATGGTGTTTTTGGCACCATCGTTGGTAGATGACACTTTATCAGCGAGACTGACCAGTATCAACCGCCAGTCACGCCTCGTTTAGCCCTCCCTACAGCCGATGTCAGACTCACAACACCTCAACACGAGTATGGGTGTGTGTGTGTGTGTGTGTGTGTGTGTTTGCTCACACTGTCCTCTCAGGAATTTGGTCATTTTCTCCTACCTCAGCAGTAACTGTGTCCTTTTGTCCCCCCACTGGTGTCTGAACTATTGCCACATGCAATGGAGGAGTCAGGCCAGCCCATGGGACATATTTTCTTCAATACACACCAAAGTGTGTATCTGTTTATATAATCTAAAAACAGCTTGTCAAGTTACAATCACCTTGACACATTGTGCTGTTGAACCTGTTTATTAAAGTCAAAATTAAAATTATCTGACAGCACTCTTATAAAAAATGTTATAAAAAAAAAAGGTTCCTTTAAAAGTTATTTTTGGAATCATCAATGCTATTAAAGAACCTTTATTTTACATTAAGCGTGTTATCACGATCACCAGCTGGAGTGCCCTTGATAACCAATAGAGGGCATTCCATCCCATACCTCTGTCACTGTCAGGCTATTATGTCCACACGAAGCAAGAACTTTCCCTATCCAATCATTTTTTTCACTCGTCTCAAGAAATAACTGTGTCTACACGAAACCACAAAACTGACACAAAACGATGCAGTATACATGCCAGACCAGTATGTGGCGCTGTAATTCTGCCAAAGAGATACACTAAAAACAGAGAAGAAGACTTTGACTATGCACATGATACTTGCTTGAGTGAAGTGACATTCAGCCAAGTATGGTGACCCATACTCAGAAATTGTGCTCTGCATTTAACCCATCCGAAATGCACACACACAGAGCAGTGAACACAAACACACACACTGTGAGCACACACCCGGAGCAGTGGGCAGCCATTTATGCTGCGGCGCCCGGGGAGCAGTTGGGGGTTCGATGCCTTGCTCAAGGGCACCTAAGTCATGGTATTGAAGGTGGAGAGAGAACTGTACATGCACTCCCCCCACCCACAATTCCGTCCGGCCCGAGACTAGAACCCACAACCCTTCGATTGGGAGTCCAACCCTCTAACCATTAAGCCACGACTTCCCACTTGAGGTATACAAACCAACATGGAAAAATGCATTGATTAATCTGTGTTAATGTTAATTAATAAAAAGAAAATCTTTCAGTGTTTGTCCATGATTTTATTTCTGTTACGTGACATAGTAGTGTCTGACTAGGGGCGAGACGTGGGCTGATGTCATCGTTTGAGAAAATATATGGATTCGCTGTCCAGATGAAAAATCGAGGGTGTTTTTTTTTTTTTTTAAATATCCACTCTGGGTTTAAAACGTAATATATATCTGTTTCACTGTCCCAGAGCGCTGGATCCATGTGGATGAATCGCCATATACGAATTGTATGCATATACAGCAAAACTCGAAATCTTTTGCCCGGACTCATCAGCACACATTGTTTGCACCTGTGTCTCGTTAACCCTGTCTGCTCACCCTATATAAGCCTGGTTCATTTTGTCCTTCATTGCTAAGCTTTGCTTGTCTCATCTGCATTTCTAGCCTAGTGTCCCAGTTATCTGGTGTCTTGGTTACTGGTTTGTTTATCCTGACTGTTTTTGGATTTCCTTTTAAGTTTTTTTTTTTTGCCCTTTTGCTTTTGTTTGGACTGATTGCCTGTGTTATGACCTTTGCCTGTTTTGGACTTTGATTGTGACTTATCCCTTCAGTAACACTGCATCCTCAACCTCTGTGTCTACGTGCAGTTCATAACAATACTTAATTTATATTCTCAGGCATAAATTATTGTGAATGTGTCATCTGTGTATGTTAATTAAAATATTCATCATTTTAATCTTTCATCACAATGCTATATATATATATATATATATATATATATATATATATTGATATATATATATATATATATATATATATATATTTATTTATTTTTTACCTGTAAACAAATGTTGCTTTTTCATCTGTCTGGATATCACTAACAGCGCCAAGCCTGTTCCAACTCCATTCAAGAATGTGTCCACTGTCCAAATCATGTCATTTTTGATTGACAAACGTCATTATCAATTCCTAAACCAGTGTTGTACTACTCAAGATTATTTTTATTGATCTGGGTCTTGTCATAGACTTGGGAGCATTTGGACTTTGGACTACATCACTGCCTTAAACATCCAAAACAGAATAAACAACACAGTGGGATTTCAACAACATTCTTAACCACGAGTCGTGTGCAAAAAAAATAAAATAAAAATATAGATATATTTTCCATGCTAAAGTCAAGCATCATTCTCTTTTCCTATTGACACTTAGCTTACATGGGAAAGCTACTGATTGTTCACTTATGTTTTCTTGTAGAAATTAATAAAGCCAAAAATGACCTTTACTAGAGGAACATACTGGTCTCAGTCCTAGGCTTTGTCAAAACCATTTAAAGTGTTGCTTTTTCAGCAAGTATAATGAAATGGAATGACTGGTCCAAAACCAATGTTTGTGTAACATCCTATATACTAATGCCTTCATTGTGTCCGTTTCTGATGACATGATAACCCACAATTATGTGAGTGTGATAACAGACGTGGTCTATGTAAGACACCTACTGTATCATCATGTGTTTCACTCCTGTGTTCTCTGTTTCCTGTCATTCCTATGTGTTTATCCAGCCCATTTCCTCAGCCGTCTCTAAAGGGCACCTAATTCACAGCCGCTCTGATGGCTGTTGAAAACAACAGCACTTTAAGCACTTCATTGAACGCTGATTTGTCCTTGTCATCTCTGACAGCGCCGTCTCATTTCTCCCAGGCAAAGTTAAGTGAGGCTGGAGCCAGGCCAGCCCTGATCCTGTGCTCTGCTTAAGTACAGTGGGGATGGTAACACAGAGCATTATGGAAAGGGTGGCATGGCATTAACATATCCTCCTCAATATGCAGATTAGTATGAAAGAGATGGAGGACAATGGGTATCATAGGTTAATTTACCTGAAAGTGGAAACATGAGACTCTTTTGTGCTGTACAATTTATTTGAGCATCCAGACTATTCCAACAAAGAAAACTGGCTCAACCATTGAGTGTTTAGGAAACAGGTATTAATAATAATAATAATAAATAAATAAATAACACATTCACATTTAAAATAAATAAATACTGAAGCGATTTAATCACAAGCAGTTTTGTATTATAGTGAAATTATGTTTGAGGCAAAGTGACACCAACAACTGAAGCAAAACCACTGTTCAGTAGTCCTTAATAATAATAATAATAATAATAATAATAATAATAATAATAATAATAATAGTAATATATCCTTCAATCTTTGACATAATTCACAATATCTGACATCAGCAAAGTGATATAGTTAATTAAAATTTTAGTGCTCATAGAATTCTTAACAACTATTTTTGTTTGTTTATTTGACCTTTTTGAAATTTTTGTTGAATGTATTGGTAAAAAAGGAGACAGGAAACGCTGCATAAGACACCCACATATATAAGCACCACTGCACACCACAATAGTGTGTTTATGTATAGTCTATTTAGAGTATGTTTAAATATGACTCAACCATTCAGATTAGGCCTAAAACTATCCTTACACTCTCTCTCTCTCTCTCTCTCTCTCTCTCTCTCTCTCTCTCTATATATATATATATATATATATATATATAAACCCAGCATGCAGATCAAGATCAAGAACAAGATCTCTGACTCTTAGTTTTGTTCTAGAAGGTAAATGGCCTTTGAATCAATCATGGTCGGTCGGGCCGCAGTGAATATGGAAAACTTTGGTCACTAAAAGCCCTTTTATGATTCAGCAATGTTCTGCACAACCACCTTAATCCCTGACAGCTCAGAGAGCAGCCTCTACCCAAGAGCGAGGTGCATGAGGTGCTCCAGTGAGATGTCATTGGTGTAGTCCTACAAGAGTACACACTGAGCCTGGAGAAAGATGGATTGTGCTTCAACTGGGCTTTTAGAAATTCATCACGCCAGCACTGAGAGATTGGCCTATGGGAAGGTGAATTTACACTAGCTTTTAGTCGGGTGTAAAGTAAAAATAAAATAATAATAATAATAATAAAATAAAAAGTATGTCGTACAGCAGTTTAGGAACCACCAGCCTTGAAATACACTTTTTTTTTCACCATTCTATTTAGTTATTATATGCTTTAGCATTAGTCTTCCATAATGGATTCCCATACCGTACCTATGTTGTGTACTGTAGTATGTCAGAGATACAGGTGCAATTATTTTACCTCACTTATCAAGGTCAGGCTTAGAGAACTCATAGTCACAGATGAAGGAACTTTCTGGAAGACCTGACAAAGAGAGAGAAAGAAAAGAGATGTCATAATACACCACAAACTAAATGGAAATTGTGATCTCACCATGACTTAACACATTGCTTATAGAGTCTTTGTGGAGAGTTTGTACTATAAGCTGAAATAATCATATATTCCATAATAATTTTGTCAAAAATTAACAGCCAGATACATAAAAACTGCAAGTTGTTCATATCTATCTATCTATCTATCTATCTATCTATCTATCTATCTATCTATCTATCTATCTATCTATCTATCTATCTATCTATCTATCTATCTATTATTATGTAGACTAAGGTGTTGTGTGAGTGCATAGTCACTGACATGCATTGTATGCCATTCCACTACAGTATAATGTGTACATTACACTCCAAATTCAGATTTTGTCAGTCATGGAGGGCCATAAGATGTTGAAGATGAACTGAATTTCAGAGATTATTTATTTATTTATTTATTGCCTAAATATCTTAATTACCGATCTGAGAAAAATATGTAAAAATAATTATTATGTTGTCTCTAGATAAAATTAATCACAATGACCAGCATCAAAAACATATTTTTCCTATCAAGATACTTTACCGAATACTGACAGACAAATATTAGAGCATTCATATTAAAAGCTTAGCACTTTTTAGGTACACCGCAAATATAAATGTAAAAAATTGCTCAAGTGTGTAAAAAAAAAAAAAAAAGCGCATTATTGACTGATGATTTTATCACACAGAAAATGCCTGGGAAATGCTTCTCTAAATGAATATTTCGGAGGATTTGTTTGACATGCTATACACATTTAACTGTAAAATATTTTTTTTTATTCAATTGCACGTCAATGCCCAAATGAAAGATTAAGTACATACTCTGAATCCAAAACTTTTCTCACTTGCTCTCTGTACCATACATGCATCATCTTCATTTTTATTGCATCTGTGCATCGCTGGAAAACCCCAATACTCTGACACACAGTTTCAAAGTGTGTGCACATCTTTCCGAAAGTTCTTTCAAGTTCTTCCTGCGTCACTCACAAGCCAAAAGACTTCCAAAACTGCTCTATCTATCTATCTATCTATCTATCTATCTATCTATCTATATATATATATATATATATATATCTATCTATCTATAATGACGTAATGTACATTAAGTGTACATGACATAACATGTAAACTAAATACTTAAAAAGCTTCAGTACAGCCTACAATGTACATGGATACTGATGACTGTGTAATTGCATCAAGTCAACTATTTAAAATAATGCAAAATTGGTGGGCGAATTTGTTGAGCAAGCTGTAAGTTGTTAGCTGATTAAAAGTGAAAATGGATGAAAGGTAGCCGGGGTACCATAGGAAGAGTGTTATGTCTGTATGTTTGTATGCGTTTGACTTAAAGACTGGCACAGGAAATGAATAAGGTCTCCCCTGAGGGTAAACATCTCTGTAATGAATGTACGAGTGTTTCTACGTCTCGTTCACTGACCTCCACGCATTCTCCGTTCACACATACACACTGAAATACACCTTCGCTAAAGCCTGAATTTGCTCTTACAGAGTCTCAGTAAGAGTAGAACATTTATTGATTCAATTTAATGATTTTTATCTTCACACATTAAATAATGATGAAAAAAAAAAAAAAGAATAAATAAAAGTATTTCCAAAATGAGGATAATAACAGCTCAGTTGTAACAGCAAGACTGTGAGTCACATAAAGTGTAATGTTTTAGGACAACATTAATACATTTCAGATTAAAGAAAGCAGAATGTTGAGTTGCAATTTGTGCTTTACATAATTTCTTCAGTGCAAACAAAGTTTAAGGAGATGTTTAGGGCTTTGCCAACTCAAAGTAATAAAATTGAACCGTTTTCTCTTAGTGCACATAAGAGAGAGATTTGTAATAAACTGCAGTTTACGCTTACATGCTAAAAGCCCAGTCTGGACATAACTGTAGCCATACAGATTCATGATTTATAATTTTTACACAGCTCAAGTCAGCCCCTTTCTGAGTGATCAGTCACTGGGAAAATAATTTCAACTATCCCGTTATACTCTTTCGCCCGCTCTCTTGTTCTCTCCTCCACACGTCTTGTTTCAGGAGAGGTGGATGACAAAGCCGCCTCTTTCACATGGAGGAAAGGCGGATAATTAGTAATTAAAGAGCAAGTCTCAGAACAAACGGACCACTGATAATCTCGATAAAGATTAAATTATATTTTACTTAACCTTTCTTAGTGTGCAGCTTTGCTGTATGTCTGGGTTTTCTAAGAATTTGATTTAAGATATTTTTTAATGAGGCTTTGTGCACTATTACTTTCCTTATATCAGTGGTCAGATGGCACATGTCTAACAGTGGAAAAAGTCTTGCACACATACAGGATGTGAGTGTTTACTCTGACCGTCAAAAAACCTGTTCACTACAGTGGTTCTAAACTGATTTGCCTCAGAATTTCACATTATAACACTAAAGGTAAATTGTTTATCAAATGTAAAAAAGGAAAATAAAATAAAAATTACATAAAATCAAACAATCTACATTTTTTGATATAAATATCTAATGCTTAAGCCCAGAAATATGTCAAATTATTCATATAAAAAGATAAATAGGAAAATTTATATTTTTTGTAAGAACGAAGCAAGTTTGTGAATGTGGACTGATTTTGCGCAGTATTTCAAAGTGTTGTTTTTTCCCCCAATTATTATTATTATTTTTAATACATATTTATTTATTTTACCATTTGCATTTATCACAGACTTTTCCCTGCTGTCCGCTGTACTATAAAAACAGACCTAAGACTCACCGGTTAAGAAGCACTATACACATACTCATGTACCCGGGCTCATACAACTGTTCGCTCTTATAAAAATGCATGTCTCGGGCGGATGCATACATGCTGGTCATTGATAACTGCAACTATTTACATTTGCAGTTAAATGACTCGATTTTTGCAATTCCAGACCCACACAAACAGCTTTTCCAGAAGTTACAGGAACTGTTCTGTGCACTGTGCAACACAGCAGGAATAGCTTTTGTCAAGAAATTCACAAATTTCTCTTGTAGCCACTAAATAAAGGCTACAAAGGTGACACCTACGGTGGCGCTTTAACTTCAGTCTAAACATAAAGCAAAGTCTATCGCATAGAGATGTTGTCGAACTTTGGAATGTTCCAGCGTTGTCTGCCATAAAATGCTTTATTTAATCTGTAGCAAACATTGTGAGCTATTGCCTGCAGCTCTGTGGTCCTGTGGTCTTTTCCAGATAATATTTGTACATTTATGAGATAGTGTTTGTAGTAATATTGCCATACATCTTGAGAATATTAGCGATCTGTGTTGTTAACAAATGGTTGTCCTTTGAGCCAAACAACTATATGATAAGAGAGATTGTTATTTAGTTTCATTTTGAATCTTGTGCCAGACAGTCTGTTTTTTGAGACGCCATGCATGTTTTGCGAAATGCATGCACTGGACTAATTAAATCTAACAAAACTTATGTTTTATTCAATTAATGATTGTTAAAAAATAAATAAATAAATAAATAAAAACATACGTAATAAAACTTAACAAACATAACATCACAAACAACATCCAGAGAAAGCAGACTTTAAGTGGCCCAAATAACATTTTATTGCATATCATATAATTGTATGAAATTAAAATAAGCATATATGAACATCACATATGGTTAGTGAGTAAAATAATTTTGCACAGCAAAATATATATGAAAAAAACAACAGTTTTAAAAAATTTATTGATGAACTGTATATCCTGTTTTTATACAAGCAGGGTATCAATCCCTGACCATAAATCAATGTCCAGACATTTTAATATCAATTACTACATTATCGCCATGTAATGAATTTATTAATAACAAAGAAAGAAAGAAAGAAAGAAAGAAAGAAAACAGTCCTGCTTGACAATATATATCTAAATAAGATTATATGCTTTAGTTTTCAGCAAAGCCATGATGGGTGCCTGTTAAATTAGCGTTCTAGATAGATTCCAATATGTGATCTATAATTTGCTACAAGTTTATTGCAACTCAATTCCAAATAGGTCAGATTTCATCTCAGATATATATTTACGTTTGATTTTTTTTTTTTTTTTTTCTGAATGCATGATGTTGAATTCTGCTTAAATACTTTGGTTTTAAAATACAGTAAATGGCAGGCTACAACTGGAACTACAACTATCAAACTGTTGTTTTCATTGCAAGTACATGCTGCAAAAAAAAGCTCAAATTACACATGATAAAAATCCAGCTGTATGCAAACTTGGAGCCTTCCCAAAACGTCAAACAAAATGATCAGGCATTATCTAAAATCTAAGTCACCTTCTCCGTGTCAACCTGTGGCATGGGCTACCTCTAACTGTTCTTCTATGATGCAAAAAAACAAAAAACAAATATGTAGTTCATTCCAGAGTTATCAAAATGCAAAGATTTGACATTAAATGCACAAACCACGTTTAACAACAACACTGTTTAAGTCCCAGAGGGAGAATTCCTTTTGGAAACAAGGTCCTTGTTCTCTCCCTCGCAACACTACTTCCAGTTGGCTCTCAACAGAGAATTAACTGCATGGAAACCGTATGGATCAACTTTTTCATTGGGAGGATGATGCATGATGCTCCTTTCACTTTTTTAGTCCGTACTCCAAAAAAGTGATCGGGAAATGAAAGAAATGTATGAATACCATGCGGAGCAGAAGTTCTTTTCCAAGTAGAAGTTCATTTTCAAAAGCATAAAAAAAAAACAGAGGAGGAATAAAGAAAGAACAAAAAGACCATACATGTCCAGCATGCAGGCACTTTAACAATGTCTCTTTATATAGTTCTCATGTAAAGTCACAAAACTGCAAGCGGAAGGCATGGGATGGTAATGGGGGAAGAATCCTTCGGCTTTGGCAAAAGCAATATATATACATATGAAAAATATCAAACTTTTATATTTGGCAAGAAAAAAAAACTGAATGAAGGTCAATATCATGAGTGTATATGCATATACATCAAAATATTAACTGATTTAAAGAATGATACAATGCATATGCAGAATATATATATATATATATATATATATATATATATAGTTTCACAGCCAGCCTCCATAATTCAAGAGCTGACTTCAGTTCTTAAAAAAAAAAGAAAGAAAAAAAAAACTTTAAAAAATGTGACTGATTTCTTTTTTATGTTTTATAGGGAACTCACATGAAAAACTCCGGGGATGAGGGGTTGTTGTCGCTGCTCGACGAGTTTTCTCGGAAGCCGCTGCTCACGAGCTTCTCGTACTTCTCTTTGTACGCGTCTCTCTCACGCACCAGTCTCGAGATCTCTTGTTTGAGGTGGTCCACCTGCTGCATGAGCTGGGTCTTCTCGCCCTCCAATACGTGCCTCTGTTGGACCCTCTTGTAGCGACACGACTGGGCATAGCCTCTGTTTTTGAGGGTTCTCCTCTTCTGTTTGAGTCGGATCACCTCCTCTTTGCTGACGCCGCGCAAGTGGCGGTTGAGCTCCCGCACGGACATGGTAACGAGTTGCTCGTCCGAGAAGCGGTCATCCAGGTGGGAGTGCTGGTGGTGGGTGCTAGAAGAGTTGTTGCTGGACTGGACCCCGGGAGTTTGGTGCTGCTGGTGGTGGCTGTGGTGATGATGGTGGTGGTGGTGGTGAGGAGCCCCGTTCTGCGCTGCAGCGGCGGCAATGACTGCGGACACCACCGCGGCGGCTGATCCCATCTCCTCTCCGGGCATGGTGCCTCCCGCCCCGGCTGCGCTACTGAATTGCTGCCCTCTAGCATAGCCGTCGAAGCTCTGGAGCTGATGTGTGCTGTTGATCAGCGCTTCAACCGCATCCTCGGGGCTGAAGCCCAAAGCCTCCGGGTTGAGCTGCTGCTGATAACCGGTCATCCAGTAGAAATCATCTAGGTGCGCCTTCTGCTCGCTCCCGGAGCCAGGGCTGGGCGCCGAGAAGCTTGGGGAAGGGGGAACCGAGCTGCAGGGCGTGCTCATCGGGGTGGAAGACAGGGAGCCCCCGGCGATCAGACGGCTGCACTGGCTGATGCTGCGATCGGGCTCCAGTGGCTCTTTCTTCACCTCAAACTTCATCAGATCGAAGTCATTAACATATTCCATGGCCAGGGGACTGGTGGGCAGGTCGGAGCTGCTCAGTGCCAACTCTGATGCCATCCTCTTGCTGCTGACCGTCCTCCAGAGCGGGTGAAGAGCTGCTGTCAACGCCGGCTGGATCGGGAGAGAGTGAGCCAGCTTGCTGTTTTTTATGGTTTACTTTTAGCAGGAAAACAAAGACTGCACAGGACTTTTCACTGCGCTTCTAACTCCAGATTATGAGCTCTCGTTGGCACAGTCTATTGCAAAGAAGCATCGGATCTCTTTCTCCTCTCTTTACAAGTGAATTTCGGCGGCCTTGGGTTTCAAACATTTAACACTTTAGTGACTCCTCGTGAGCAGACATCATCGTGGTCAAACGGGTGAGTGTAACTTAAAAGAAGTGCGCAAAATGCTGCTGACACAGATCGAGCTGAGAGAGCGTTTTTAAACTCGACACACGACCGTACAGTTTAAAAGCATTGCTGAGTTTTATAGCTTCAGTGACGGATCGGAGCGAGCCAATAGGCTCGCTGAATCTCTGAGGTCGTTAACATATCGGCTCGGAAACGAAAACTTTTCTCGTCAGCTGACTGTCATTTTGGAAATGCAAGAGGAAAGAACTGAATGGATGTCGAGCATTTAACTCTTTCGTCATTCCCTTTTCAAAATTGTAAATTAGTAACGCACGCGTGTGTGTGGAGGGTTTTTATTTATTTACTTAATTATTATATTATACAGTTAGCAGTATTGTCGAATAAGTCAACTGATTTGTTTTCCACATAATCATTATAAAACAACTATATATATATATATATATATATATATATATATATATATATATATATATATATATATATATATATATATATATATATAGGCCTAACTATTATTTTTTTGCTAAACCTGAACATCAACTCTAAGCTATAATACAACATTATTATTGTTAGAAAGAAAATAAGATGAATTCAATTTATACAATTATTTGCAAATAAAGTTAAGTGTCTTCTTGGATAAATGGAACTTTTGGAAACTCAACAGTGCCCCCTTTTGGATAAAAATATAATTCTGTGTGCATGTAAGTTTCTAGTGATTTGCACAGGAGCGAGTTAAATCTGACAAAACCTCCCAAAAGTATTTTTGGAGACATCCAACTGTATAAAAACTAAAAGTTTTTTATACAAATATAAAATGAAGTAAATAGGCTATAATTTTAATTCAGTAGTTATGTTATAGTATGTATAACTTGCTCAGTGTTAAAACAATAGAAGTCAACAGAATTGTGTGTGTGTGTGTGTGTGTGTGTGTGTGTTGGGGGAGGTGGGGGATATACCTAGCTCTTGTATAATGTAATCAGACCTATTGGAAAGTGAAACTTTATATTCACGTTTATGTAGATATGAATGAATGAATGAATGAATGAATGAATGAATGAATGAATGGGATATATGGCATTACAGTTTCAACAATACAGAGTGAAAATAAGGAATCATTTGTAGATGTACTTATACTGAACACAACAGCATTCACATAATATGTACTATGAGAGACTGTCTATTCTTTTCAGAATGGACAATCAGAAGGAACACATTGCATAATCTACTGTAGTTTATTGTACAAGTGATTTATCAAATACCTAAAATGCGCATGATCTGTTAACACTATATTTTAAGTAAACTATATTGTTTAATCTGACCAAATCAATCTCACTATATCAGTTTAAGTAATTTCTAAATAAGTTAAAAATAGATCCTAATAACTGCACATTTTCACTCAAAACTGCACTCTTTTCACCCTAATTCAGACATGAACTACAATAGGATGTAGTTCAGTGATCAACCAACTGATTCAAGCATAGATCAAGAAAACAGCCATAAAACTTCTTTATCAGGTCTTTGTGATCTGCCTCGTCTAGTCATAAATTAAACTACTCCTGTTTATTGCTCTTTTACTGGAGGTCAGGGGTTGATTACGGCAGTATTTCTTAATGATTTTTCTCTCCCTTTTATTCTTTAAGTATTCAGTTAGCATGAGTACAGTATAAAGTAATTTTTGCTTTGCATAATATAATTGACTGATTAATTATTGATGCCGTCTTAATCTTCAATTTCATGATTCTTACACTCTTGGTTTTTCCAGGATTTGAATTAACAGTCCAGTGTCATGCTCTGTAGAATAGTAAAAACCGTGCAATGATAAGTTGCTAATTTAGGAAAACTCTTAGGCTGGTGATACACGGGGCAAGATTTTAAACAATGTGGCTGGGCAACTTTGTGAAACTTTGCCACAACCTGGTGGGACACTGCACCCACGACTGATCTAAAGTATCCAGATAGAAATCTGTTACCCATTTTCAATGGGTAGGTGCCCAAGCAACATTGCTCAAAAAAAGTTGACCAGCAAAATTGCTCATAAAATTGTGCATGATCAACCTTATGTGACTTATGTTAGGTTTGACACTGTACCAACCATTTCATACCCTGCACAAAAGCCTATAATCATTTACTCAGTATCTTTTCTGGCAAAGTCTGCGAACTCATGTTAGGGATCTTTGGTATTTTTAGATGTTGGACTGAGACGAGTGTAATGATCTGTCCAACCGCTGGCAATGAATGATTACATCAATAGCTGTTACTGTATGTGTATGTGCACTGCATTTGCATTAGCCTAACTCTGCATTTGCTCTTTATATGTTCTGACAAAGCAATGGAATTGCTAAGTTTGTTGAACTTTAATTACATTGGTGCGTGTGTGTGCGTGTGTGTGTGTGTGTGTGTGTGTGTGTGTGTGTGTGTGTGTATATATATATATATATATATATATATATATATATATATATATATAGATAGATAGATAGATAGATAGATAGATAGATAGATAAATTAAAATGAATAATGCACTTTAACAAATAGTGTTTACTATTTCAGAAAAAATAAATAAAACATCATATCAGAGAAAAAAAAAAAAAAAAAAAAAAAACATTTGAAAGAAATAAAAATCAAACATTTGTTTGGAATAAAGTCCTACAAAAGATTATGCAGTGACTAATGACAAAGTCTGGCAAAAACTGTGGCTCTTAACAGCACAGACTCATAGGAGTGAAACATTTTGCTTTGCTAAATTTAGTTTCAGTGTTAAATGAATGACTAAACCTTACACTGTGTTTTAACAAGTGATTTTCCAGGTGTCAAGCTATTTTTCTGACCACACAGAAAATGAAAATACTGACTGATACCACACAATCAATTGTAGTGTGTAATGTAAAGCTGTGTGGTGTAGGATTTTGTACTGATGAGATTTCAATAATTTTGTCCACTGATTCCATTCAGTATCAGATAGCATTTGAATATTAGATTGAAATTTGAATAATATTACTGCTTATTTACATTATTATTTCTAATATAACAAGTTACAATCTGCAAATATCACAAAACATACATACATTTTATTTATTATTTATTTGCTATGCATTTTGTAAAGTACATGGTGTACCTAATGTAAACTGTAATTATTTGATATAAAATTATGTGTTGCTTGCAATGACTTTACATATGGATAGAACATTTCCTACTTCTTTTCAAACCACACAAACACCCACACTGTGTGCTTACCCCACAGTTCAACCACAAGTGCAACAAAATGCCTCTGCAAATTACTGTAATCTCGATTATGTCAAAGCACATTGGTGAGAAAATGAAATGCAAAAAAAAAAAAAAAAAAAAAATAGATCAAGGACTTCTTCAAGAAGAGGATATTACTCCATGACCCCATGTCACTTCATTTGCAATCGCTCAAAAGTCCAAATCATGACAGCCCTCATTCCTAATCAATAATAATAATAATGATAATAAATAAAAATAAATAAAAAAACAGGTTGGAACAGTGAAATTGAGGAATATGAGACTTTCAATACATAAAGTGAAGTCAAAAGAGAAAGAAGGCTAAAACTGAATAAACTGTGAGTCAAGAGCAAGTAGGAAGCGATCCAGAACAATCGACCAAGGGTGGTGTGCAACACAGGCTTTTTGGAAGAATATCCGTATTGCTGTTGTCCATACTATTTGTTTGTGTATTTTTATTATAATTTTTTTTTTTTTGCCAAAAGTGACATACAATAAGCAATTTGTCACAGAACCAAGCAAAAATTGTTTACAATGGCAGGTTTAATAGAAAGGCATACATTGAAATCATACAATCACCGGTAGGGGTGTAATGATATTTAAACCAAACCGAAGTACCTCGAAACATCACCCACACTACGTACCGCGGTATCTCGTGGCGTGCTGTGAAACTCTCTTGGCCTAACCCACCCCCGAAGAAGCACTTTAAATGCTACATAAAATTGTAATGAGAACAAGGATATGCCATGTTTCAACACTTGAAAATAATGCGGACTATGGTGATTCAGGGCACAGTGTGAGCAGCACAAACAACAATGCAGAATATTAATAACTATGACTGGGATTGCCATATACATAACATTATCATGAGAAAGCATTTATAATAAAACACTGCAGATTTTTCTGTTTCTGTTTCTGTGCAGCTCAAATCAGAAATGCAGAACATTAATAACTATGTCATTACTATATAATAAGTGCACTAATGTAATAATGTTGTTCTTAGGGTTTAGCTGATGTTTTTGTCCATGGAAGGAGTTACACATTCTGACTATTTAACTTAGTTCAAGTTCAATTGTGTTTGATTTTGTGCAAAACCAAGACCTGAATTTTGTTGTGGGATTGTGGGCGTTGTGCGTAATTTTACACATTCCTGGGAATTCTGTGATCATAAAGCGGGCTGTTAACAAATCGGATGGTTAAAGAAAACGTACATATATACTGTAAAAGCGCAGAGAGCAATGTTATGCATTTGACGCCTTTCCTGTGGCATTGTTTCTAAGCAACAGAATAAATAGCTGCTGGCTTGATGATGCAAATGAACTGCGGTTATGACCCAAATAAAATAATATGAACACAGTGGGAGGGGGAGCATTCTCGGGTGTGGACCAGGCAAGTGAACCAGGTTTGAAAGCACCCTGAGTAGACCTACTAGGTCCCATTCAAGACTGAGTCCAAATGTCCCCAAATCCATGACAATAAGAATGTGTGTGTGTGTGTATTACACATACATAACATTATTATTTATAAGGATTATTACGAACACCCGGTCAATTTCTCATTATTGCAATTATCTAATCAACCAATCACATGGCAGTTGCTTCAATGCATTTAGGGGTGTGGTCCTGGTCAGGACAATCCCCTGAACTCCAAACTGAATGTCAGAATGGGAAAGAAAGGTGATTTAAGCAATTTTGAGTGTGGCATGGTTGTTGGTGCCAGACGGGCCGGTCTGAGTATTTCACAATCTGCTCAGTTACTGGGATTTTCACGCACAACCATTTCTAGGGTTTACACAAAGAATGGTGTGAAAAGGTAAAAACATCCAGTATGAGGCAGTCCTGTGGGCGAAAATGCCTTGTTGATGCTAGAGGTCAGAGGAGAATGGGCCAACTGATTCAAGCTGATAGAAGAGCAACTTTGACTGAAATAACCACTCGTTACAACCGAGGTATGCAGCAAAGCATTTGTGAAGCCACAACACGCACAACCTTGAGGCAGATGGGCTACAACAGCCCCCGGGAACCACTCATCTCCACTAAAAATTGAAAAAAGAGGCTACAATTTGCACGAGCTCATCAAAATTGGACAGTTGAAGACTGGAAAAATGTTGCCTGGTCTGATGAGTCTCGATTTCTGTTGAGACATTCAGATGGTCAGAATTTGAGTCAGAATTTGGCGTAGACAGAATGAGAACATGGATCCACCATGCCTTGTTACCACTGTGCAGGCTGGTGGTGGTGGTGTAATGGTGTGGGGGATGTTTTCTTGGCACACTTTAGGCCCCTTAGTGCCAATTGGGCATTGTTTAAATGCCATGGCCTACCTGAGCATTGTTTCTGACCATGTCCAACCCTTTATGACCACATGTACCCATCCTACTTCCCATGGCTACTTCCAGCAGGATATAATGCAACATGTCACAAAGCTAGAATAATTTCAAATTGGTTTCTTGAACCAATGGCCATCACAGTCACCAGATCACAACCCAATAGAGCATCTTTGGGATGTGGTGGAACGGGAGCTTCGTGCCCTGGTTGTGCATCCCACAAATCTCCATCAACTGCATGATGCTATCCTATCAATATGGGCCAACATTTCACCTTGTTGAATCAATGCCACGAATAATTAAGGCAGTTCTGAAGGCGAAAGGGGCTCAAACACAGTAGTAGTATGGTGTTCCTAATAATCCTTTAGGTGAGTGTATATGGCATACAGCTAATGCAACAGGAGGCTCCTCCAAATTCTAGACCAGGTTTATGACCAGTCACAGTAGAAGGAAACATTTCTAGAGAAATTTGCCAATGCAAAACTCAACATTGATAGATCTGAAAGTTCCAAGGATGTTTTGCTGTCAGTCATGAAGTACAGTTGAAAAAAAAAAAAAAAGAAAAAAGGGGGATTTTATTAAATTATGAGATGATTTATTCAGTTTTTACTTCTGAAATCCGTACATTTAACAGTCTTGTTAGATGTATTAATTTCTCAACATATTGCCATATTGACTAATTATAATTTATGCATATATATATATATATATATATATATATATATATATATATATATATATATATATATATATATATATATATACTGTAAAATACTGTAAAAATGCTACAGAAAATGATTGCTAATATGTTAACAGTAAGTTGCCATACAGAGGAAAACTGTAAAATATCTAGCCAGCCATTTCATATAATTTTACAGTAAAATGCAGTTAATTGTTAATTTTTTCGAAGTAAAAAAGAACAAATAAATGTATAAATTTACAGTCAAAAACTGTAACCCCGATTACACTCGACATAAAAAAATTTGAAAGTACACACATTTTATTAAAATAATCATGTTTTAATAGTTTTTTGTTATCAGTAGTGTATTTTAGGGTTTTATGTTACATCTGATGTTTTTTAATGAATGTTTATTGTATTATTTAATTGTCATGTGTGTTACCATGATGGTGTTTTATGTTAGCGTGAATAACTCTTCTGTATAATATTTACTTCAAACTACTTGTGATGAACTTTGATTCTTCTTGTGGCTCTCTCTTTTATCACCTACATCATTATGGTGGTTGTCAGTATATGTAAAAGTTTATGTTATAAGACAGATTTCAGTAGCAGTGTGAATTGTTGCATTTACTGGTTTACGTTCAAAATGTAAATTACAGTTTTACACTGGTCACTTTACAGTTCTGTGATGTTTACATGTTTTTTTTTTATTTTTTTTACAAAATTATTGGCAACCACAGCTGCCAAAATTATTTTGTATGAAATGTTTCCCAGAGGTTTACAAATTGTCAAAAATACTGGCTCAATGATTTCAGGGAGTTAGTGGGTTCACCTAATGGACCTTTTGATATTTTTGCAGGTATAGCTCACCAGTTGAATAACAAACCACATGAAGCAACACTGCGGTATAGTTTGTGGACTTAATTTTCCTCCGGCTGTCACCTACACAAATTTTTAAGGCATCACAGGCTTATTTTAGATAGGCTGTCTCAAACTGTATGCAGTGTAGTTGCTGATATGCATTGCTGTAAGCACAGCTCTTTTTGGTGGAGAATCAGTGAGGACAGCAATAGCAAGGCTCAGCTGCTTATAGAATCAGATAATAATCACTTCCCATGACTCTCAATTTCACATAAATCAAGTTTTGATGACGATGGTGGGCATGCTTAAAAAGGTGTGCTTCAAAAGAAATGCATAAGTGAACATCGGCTAAAGGTTGTACGTCATCAACAAACCTGATTCAGCAGTCATGACAGACTGTGAGAAGTTTGAATATGAAAAGCTTGTATAACCTTTTTTTAGTGTCCAGTGGGGCATCTCATTCTCTGTCTGCAATGAATATAATAATAAAAATGTGGGTTACAAGGTGGAATATATTTGAAACTTTATTAAAAAACTCATGACAAAACAAAACAAATGGCACCTGTTAAGTTCACACATATTCTCTCTCTCTCCACTTTTTTTCCCCATCTTCACATAAGACCATTTTCCCCTCATTAAAGGTTCAGGGGAAACAAAGAAAAGAGAAACTAATATCACTAGAAAAATAATAACAATAATAATAATAATAATAATAATAATAATAAACATAATTATAAATAAAATATTTGAAAACACAATATTTATATATTATTATAAATTGGTAAATTTCCTCAGAGATTTTCATAATTTGTTTTGATCAAATGCTTAACAGAGGTCAAAGCAAATAATGGACATCCTCGTAGTCTTGTAGACAATAAATTGTTGTACAAATGTGAAAATACAGCTTTACAGCTCTGCAGTGATTATTGCATATGTTACAATAATCAATAATACTACAAGTTAACTTACATGTCATTTACATTTCTGTCTCTGGCTACATCTACAATGCAAGTCTTAATGCACAGATCTGATCTTTTGACAATATCTAATTTTTGGGCCCTTCTGTTTACATTCACTTTAGACATGACGGGTTATACAATATCTGTGTTTAAATTAATTCCCACCCAAAAGGATTGTCTGCAGTTATGGCTTTATTATGCACATGGTAGACCCTCGGGTTTGACATGGCCGTGCTATTAAAATTATTTATATAATTCACGTTGAGTGGCCATTATTATTTACCAGCATGGACGATGACTGTCATGGATGTTTTTCAGGACTGAACGTATAAATAACAGAAAAAAAAAATGGTACATTTCATTTGTTAGGCTTATTTATCTACAGCTAGTCAGAGGTATAATTCTTTAGTGAAATTAACTGTCTTTATGGGCAAAAGTGTCCATCCATGCATTGTGAGTTCTGGGGGAATCGGATATGTCTGTTCAGACACATGTCCAATTATCGGATATGTATCTGATTTAAAACCACATTTAGAAGTGTCTCAGATCAGATGCAAAAAAAAAAAAAAGTCAGAAAAATCGGATCTCGTGCGGATTTTTGTGTTTACACATGTAAAACAAATTCCGATCTGTATAAGATGTGAGCAAAAAAAAAAAAAAATCTGATATTTTTGTGCCAGTGTAAACACAGCCTATCAGACATTTTGTGACATTATGTGATATATTACAGGCATATGGATAAGGTCACGATCCTGTAATTTTCAGACAATTGCGTTTAACCTCATATCTCATCACAAATAAACAGAGCTAAGATGTCAGATCTTCGCACGAAAATGAATTTCCTTCATCTATACTTAGTAAGTAAACTCATGCTACTTGGTTGTTTTCTGATTCAATCAATTGTTTTCTCATTGATTTGGAAAACCAAGATAACAAAACCATAAGGGGGTTTGGGGAGGGGTGTGTTATGTGTATGTGTGTGTGTGTGTGTGCGTGTGGTGGTGGTGGTGGGGGAGGGGGGGTTTAACTACTAACTGCTCATTTAAGTTTAATAATACATTTGACAAAGCATTATATATATATTTCAACTACAGTCGAAATCAACTGGGAACCTCTTTTGAGCATAATGATAATAATCAAAATTAAAAGCAAAAAATAGAGAGCTATTAATGGCACATTTTCAGAAATGATGTGATCTAAATCTGCAAAGCTTCTGTTCTGACCTATATTCACAGTCTGAGTTGTGGGTTGACCTGTGTGAACATATATGTGATCAGTTCAACTGAAAGAGAGAGAAGGAAGTTGGAAAACAAGTACGTGAGTGAAGACATGACACTCGTGACAGAGTCTGAAACTATTCTTGCATGCACAGTGAAGAGGATGTGATGTTCAAACGGACTATCTTCATGATCATATATGACAGAAACAGAGAAAAAAGCCTCTCAGTTGCGGTTGCATGAACTGCTTTGGTTTTGTAAAAAAAACATGTTTTGCAGCACATTGCATGTGAAGATGTGAAGCATCATGTCAAGTCATCCAAACCAATGTGTGTTTTTTTTTTTTTTTTTTTTTTTTTTTTTTTTTTTTTTTTACCAACAGCAGAAAAGCATGATGGAGAGTACATGCTAGTGATTTTTATGTTTTTTTTTTTTTTTTTTTTGAGAACTTCATGAAATAGGGTTTAATGACTGGAATGAGTTAAAGAGACCACGGGAAAGCAGCTAAGGAAAAGCAAACATAGATAATACATAATTTCATCCCTCCAGCTCCTTCTATATAGTCCTCAGTTTACACTTACTTAGTCTGAAGTGAATCCAAAGCCTTTCTGTTGATAGAAATATGTGTTCATAAGACAATTGCAGATTGTTTGCGCAAAAGAAAAGATTTAACTAACAAGACTGGACTCGCAGGAGACACATTACACTTAAATGTTCAATTAAGTTGAATACCATCATAAAATATATTAAAAAATACATTTACTAGACACTTTCTATTCACACTTCTTTTCAAAATATAATCGTAGGAAGCAAAAAGTGCTTAAGGGTTAGATAGTATATTAGCTTAGCATAGCGACAAAACACGTCAATTTATAAGATAAATACAATGTTACTGCTCTAAACTCACTCTATTATCTCGGTCAAGTGTTTAAAATAACATAAACTAACCTTATACTATACTATGTGATTGTTTTAAATTAGGTATGTTAGCTAGCTAGCAGTTACAACGTTTACATTTCCAGTAATTTCGGATCGTGCTCAGGTTTTTACTGGAAAATCTGTGAATCTCTGTATTGTGAATCTCTAAACTATTGAAAAAATGTTCACTGAAATATCAGTGAACGCGCGCAAGTTAACCTTAATGAAGTTATGTGTTTAGATGAACATTAATGTATAATGAGTCAAGAATCAAACTACCAACACAGAAAATAATGAACTAAAAATCAGAAATCTTAAACACAAGGCAAATTTACATTTCGAGACAACACGAGAAAATCCAGCCATGCATCACCTCCATTATGACAGGCCAACTGTCCCTCTCTGATTCAACAAATAAAACAAATAAAACATGTTGCTCTTCCAAAGCAGTTCATTAATTACATGGATTCATTATGTACATTTTATTTAGAAAATTGTTGTTATCCTTGATTTTTAATATTACAAGTAAAACTTATGATGGTTAATTTAATATATTTTCCTTTAAATTATTATTATTATTATTATTTTATATATATCCTCTAACACAATGAGTCTTGTTTTACAACCACGTTTAGCCATACATTGTTATAATGTTCCAAGAGAAAAGGTTTAAAACCATTTAATTTATTGAATTATCCTCAAAGCCCTAAAATTTTTCCAGACCCTAAACATCGAAACATCTACTGTAATTCATGTGAAAAAAAAAAAAGGAAATAAATAAAGAAACCCATGCCGTTATTAATCAAAGATCTTCCCTTAGAGTTTACAGAGGAGCCAAGTCGGATGTTCCTACACTCTGTTCAGCAAAAGGGCCCTTGTGGAATCTCAATTTTCACCCGGCTTCCAGAATGTGGGCAGTGATGTGAGTAATTACATTAATCCATTTATCATCCACTGCCTGGGCAACCAGGGAGACTACAGCAGGGTAAAGACCAGAGGGCAGGCATTATGACAGACATGTCCTGCTATTATTGACATCCAGTTGGGGTGGTTTGGTTGTTCAAACACATTTTAAGGGCACTGACTGGATATAACAGCAGTTTGGCCTATTATTCAAGTATGTGACCATGACTTTGTGCCCTTTTAACCCATCCGAAAACAAGCAGCAGTAAACCATCAGCATGACACAACCATGAGCAAACTATCAACAGACACAAAACATTTGAGGACAAAGAGGAGTTAAAAGGTTTTGGGTCAGAAGAGGTTGACCACAGTAAAGCCCCTTTCACACTGCGTTTCCGGCAAATACACGGGTAAAGTGTTCCGGCAATTGTTCCCGGGTCGCTAGATTTTGCACTTTCACACTGCCAATGACCCGGCTTGCTTTCACACACAACCCGTAAAGATCCCGTTTCGACACATGACATCAGGGCTTGAAGTGTAATGTACAAGTCAAAAACGTTAGGCACGTTATACTTTCACTGAAGCTGGCGAACGATCTCAGCATCAGCGCTGAAAGTGAGGAACTAACTGATCTCTGCTTCATTACAGTTTGCACATATTTTTTCGTCGCAAACTTTGATCTTCCTTCAAAACAGCCGGTAAATGAGCCGCGCGATAACATGCATCATCACTACGACACGGCATTAGATCTGGCTTTTGTTCACACAGCGCTCATCCCGGGATTGAAAACGGCAATGTTACTAGGTCCCCGAGCCGGGTTCAATGCCAGAATCAATCCCAGGACGTGTTTGCTTTCACACAGAAGGTGACCTGGCAATGTTCCGGCAATTTGCCGGGTCCGACGTGCAAAGGGGATTAAGTATTTGACAGGAACTGTTGTAGTTGCACTTTTGAGTTTTCCAAGGTTTATGAATGTAAGAATAAGAAAATATTCTGATACATCCAATTTGTCCTGTTTGAAACACTCACACAGAAAAAAAATTCTGTAAAATTAATCATGAAGTAATTCATACGTAAATGGCCACACTGGACTGAATGCAACAATTTAGATTAAGGTTTTATGACCCATTTACACAGATTTACACTCAATTAGTTATCTATGTGTTAAAAAATAACAGTGGACAGTGGTTTGTGAATGCTAATGATTAGCCTAAATAATTTGATTGGATTCATCCCATCCTGTCACCCATGATTTGTCTGGATGTGTATTCAGAGCCACTGAGCAACAGACTTTCATAAAAAAAAATATAAAAAAAACACATGCTAATAATGCGCAATAAAATAATTAACAGTGTTAACCAATTAATTGCACTAATAATGTTAACCTGCCGAGCCCTAATAAATACACACACACACACACACACACACACACATACACACCCATACACACTGTAGCTGTCTGAAATATATATTAAGTCGTGCTAAAGGAATATATTCAGGAACATTCAAAGTAGAGCTGTTTTCATTTACCACAAGAAAGCGTACCTTTGATTTAGTCATGGCAGGCCTACACAAGTGGATCTGTAATGTCAGTAATTCAGATATGTTTCACTGATAAACTTATAGTGGTTTTGTGTGCAGGAACTGTGTATATATGCCTAAAGATGACTAACCGTTTGGTACCTATCAATGACTGTAGTTTATAAAAATCTGCTTTCTCATTTGCTTTCCAGGAGATTCTTGCCAGAGTAACCACATTGCCTGTTCAGTAAGTTGTGCAGCTTTACTCAAGGTAAACATTCATTCTCGATCAAACCAGATATGTTGTACCATTCTGACATTCAGGCATTATTCATTGTATTGTTGGATTGTTTGACCTATTTTTTTCTCTATGATGTCAGCGTTTTAATCAGTTTTACTGTTGTCATGACCAAGTAATTCTGAAAAAAAGAAAAAAAAAATAGAAAAAAAAACACTAGTTGGTGTCATCAAAACAAGGTCAATTTGGGCAAAAACATTTATATACCAAGTTAAAATTACAATTTGATCAAGATGCTGATGTTTATTTTTACAATAACACACAGATTTGGGTGTACCTGTGACATGCATGACATCCTCTGACCTTTCTTCTCACACCCCAGGAGAACTGTAATAAATCATCCTTTAAAAATAACCTTCTGTGTTGGGTCATTTAATGATTTACCAGCCACATGTGATTATTACATTCATTACTTGACCAGATAGTGTCTACTAATAACAATGATTGAGAGAGCCTCCTTTTTATATGCTAGCTAAAGATTTCCAGTTCAAGTGCTGTGTTGTATCATAACATATTGTATTTGTATTTAATTAATTTAAAAATCTCTCTTTGATCAAATTACTAACCAAGTTAATCAATGCTTTCCAAATTAATAATAATAATAAATAAGTTGTTATGATTACTTGTGATAATTAAAGATATGTTAAATATATTTCTGTGTGCTTGCTTGTTTATTTATTTGTATGTTTTATTTTAATAATTAATTATTAACTGGATTTCCAAAATAAAAATATTACCTAAATGAAACATAGCTGAGGATTCACCTGAACTATAAAAGGGCAAGTAATAAACTATAAAAATGATAGATTATGCTTCTAACAGTGCTGAGGTCATACTCTTTAACCATGAAACACATATTGATAAAACATATATTTGAAATGCACTGTAAGACACTTTTAATTGCCGGAATGCATGCCATGTAAATTCTGACTGGTGAAATAAGCATGGACTCAAAAGGTTACACATAGTAAATTTCTTTTTTTATCAGAAATACAACCAATAATCTGATGAATTCAAGTGGACTCCTGCTGAATTCTTGTGGTTAGCTGTGGAAATTCCCGTTTAAAAAATTCAGGACACCTGCACTATATATTATGTCGAATCTCCTTCCCCTATTTCTCTACCAGAGAACAGCTGCCTTCCCCAAGGGCCTACAGACATACCAGCAGATTAGTGTAGTGGGCATTAGTGTGTTACGCTCGAACCCTTTTCCCTTTTTGTTTATTCTCTATCTATCTGTCCATCTTGGTTGGGATGAGCAGTGCAGAATGAATGTACGTTTGCATCTGCCAATCTTGTTTGTGTAATCTGGGGAACTCTGGAACTGTGGCTCGCTGAAGACAGTTTTCCATGCTCTCCTAAAGGAAACTTGTTAACAATTAACCCTATTGTTATTTCTTAACATTAGTTAACTATATGTTATTGTGACCTGACATGACATGACTTGTGTTGCCCCAAACTTGTAATTTGTGTGCTGCATTTCTCCCATCCAAGTGCACAGCAGGTTGCAGTATTTATTCATCTGAAATTTAACATTTACTTTTTTATTAATGCACTATGAATTAACATGAATAAACAATAACAACAGACAATTAACCACTGTATTTTATGTATTACTCGCTGTTAAAGTGCTACCGGAAACTTTTATTGTTCAGATGTTTCTCCTTCATATCTCAGAAGACTTAAGTGAGTTGTCAACTCTATTAAGTTGTCAATATTGTCTCCTAAAATGTAAAAACAATTGGTCACGGGGCTTTTTTTTTAACAGTTTAGTATAGGAAAAGCTTTTTTAGTGGTTTTAGTGTTTTGCTAGAAGACTTAGTGAAAAAAAGAAAAGAAAAAAAAGACGTAGATTATAAAGATTACAAAAGGCTGATCTGAGTGATCTGTTAGTGGAGGATGTGTTTATGATCAGATAGGAAGGAAAAACTGCCTCGTGCCTGGGCGGACATCCGTTAAAATGGTCAAATTTTCTCAGAAACCTGGTGTCGTCTGGGGCCATTGTCAGTGTATGCCACATTATTTGCATGTGTTTAAATGTCTTGTTTGTGCACATATGCATGCAATTTTGGGCTGAACACAAGGTGTCTTCTTTTTAGGGTTAAGGCTTGGGTGAGAGCAGGGTGGGAATATTTATTTAAATATACAATACATACAAAATAATAAAAAATAAAAACTGCATACATACATAAATTATTTATGGGATGCCCTCATTTTAATTATCTATATGTGTCTAAGACTTTCCAAGAATCATTTTGCCTCATTCAAAAGCCAGTCACTCACTTTAGAAGCCTTTTTACAGCATGGATAATCTACAATCTATTGGAGATAAGCAAATATATACGCCATCAAATAAAGGAAAGAGGGAGAAAAAAAATCTGACTTTCTTTGTTTTCTAAGAAATAAAATGGCTTTAGTAAGTGTGATACATTTCTAAGTAAGGTTTCAAAACTGAAACACGTTTACAAATCAATGTGTTTCAAGAGTGTATAATCACAGTGTTCAGCCATTCTTTTCAAAGGAGGGACATTTCATTGCTCAGTTTCTCTTTTATCTATCAGAAGACTGAATGAATGAATGTCTCAGTTAAGTTTCAAAACATAAATTCTGTCTCGGATGTCTCCCCAAAAATAATTAATAAATACACTATTTTATTCACATTTGAATCACATTTTGTTACATTGACATCAGTCATCTGCAAATTCTCTCTCTCTCTCTCTCTCTCTCAGAAGTAGGACTCTTAAAATTAAGTAAGTAAATACATACATAAATACACAAATCTAAATTTGCTTTCCATTTAATCCCTTTGTTTCTGTCCTCAACCAACTGATTCTGATAACTGAAATGGAAAGTCTCTGTGTGTGTGTTTTCTTGTGTGGTTAAAGAAATGAAGACACTGGGTTTCAGTGTCATGATGCCAGACGTGTCTCCGGAGCAGCCAAGGAGCCTGAATCCTCCGTCTAACTTGAACAATGATCTCCAGTGGTCTGAGATATGCACCATAAACCAGCCAGCATTCTTGGCCACAATTATAGAACTGAGCCACATTGGTCTGTCCAAAACACCTACACATGACAAACAAAAGCCCTGACTGTTCGAAGACAAGGGCACTCTGATTCCTGGCCTTGTCACCCCTGCAATCTTCTCTCGGAGTAGTGTTCAAATCATATTATCATAGTTAACTCAATAAATTGCAAATACATTGCCACTTGTTCTTCAATAATGAAATGTGCCATGATGTTAGAGAGGAAGGGGAGGTCATTGCTGTGGTTACTGTGATTCACCCTGAAATAAGTAAAATAGCAAATAAATAAAATTCAGTGTAGAATTTAGTCTCTTTCTGAGTTTCTTTCTGCTCAGTCTGTTTAAGGTTTAAAACTATGACACTAGAGACATTAAGTGTTTTGGCATTAAGCATTCTATTCTACATTGGGCAGCTCTAAACTTGTCGAAATGAGCACCACTGTCAGCCAACTACAGCTGACTACAGAAAAAAAAAAAAAGTGCTAGATGTTCAACCTGACCAAAAGCTTGTATTTCGTACATATAGTCATTTTAACACAACATAATCATGTGTTAATGGTCTGCACTACCATTATGTGGGGAAACCACGAGATGCAATTCAGTTTGCTAGGAATTATTCCAGATCTAATCCAGAAATAAATCTACATCTAAGGTTAGACGCGGATATATATTCGAACACATAACATACTTGTCAATGTAGAATTGGCAAAATTATTTTTACTTTAATTTTAATATTGCTCAGTCTTTGAGAATCTGTCTTTTCTCAATTACTGAAGCATGATTTATGCAGGTATGCAAACAGACAAAATGTATTAATCATGTTTTGTTTTTGTTTTTTGAAACAGAAATTTACTATAAAAGAAGACTGAAAAATGAAAAACAAGTTTAACCAACTGACAACTACTGCATCCCTTATGGCAACAATGAGCATTCAACACAATAATTTGACACAACAACACATTGAATTAACATGGCACGTCATCTTAGAGTTTGTACTTGACTAGCTGGGGTCTAGATCAGGAAGCAGACAGACTGACTAAACCGACTGTTTGCTAGCAGCCTCATGTCACAAAAGTCAATTAATTCTCAGCACACAGAGACTCTTTCACCAAGATATCATACTATAGAGACTGTCTGTTTCCTGAACTAGCAAATACAAAAAAAAATAAAAATAAAAATAAAATCCCAAAAATAAAAACCTGTCCAAAACTATTTAAAAGTAACAATTTAATTTACTTTTCAACAAACAAAAAATAGATGTCCTGTAATGCAGATAACAAATGATAAACCTGCATTGCCTTAATGGATATAGGTCCCTCTCTACAAAGCACTTTTGAAAATGATATGATCAGAAATCATAACTCAGATGTGCTCTGTTTCACAGAAACCTGGCTAAAACCAGATGATCACATTATTTTAAATGAGTCTACCCCCCAAGATTAACATGAGCTGCATCCAGTAGGTAAAGGGGGAGGTGTTCCTTTAATTTATAGTAATGTTTTCAATATTTCTCAGAAGTCTGGTTTCAATTATAATTTGTTTGAAGCAATGGTGCTTCATATAACATTATACATAGAAACAAGCGTTAATGATGCATTCCCTGTGACTTTTGTACAGACTTTATCAATGAATTAGCTGATTTTATATCTCCGTTGGTGCTGGCTGCAGATAAAGTCTTAATTGTTGGTGATTTTAATATCTATGTTGATAATGAAAAAAAAAGATGTATTACTATCAGCATTTATAGACATTCTGAACTCCACTGGGGTTAGACAATATGTGTCAGGGCCTACTCATTGGGCCTCATTCATGAAACACGAGCAGAACACATTTTTGTGTAAATCGTTTGTAAGGCTGTTCTGATGTAAGTTTTGGGATTCATGAGTGTTCGTATTTTACAAATGTTAGTTGGTACAAAAACAAACAAACAAAAAATGTTACACCTGCTCCCAGACCCACGTAAATGGGTTGTAAATCATCTAAATGGTTTGCTTATTGATGACACTGCATGCTTATAAATCTATTTACCTTATATAATCAAGTATTCACAGGATTTTGAAAAAATAAATAAAATACAATATACAGTTTTTCTTTTTACTATTATTGTGAACAGCAGTAGGCCTACTATAATCTGTAAATTTAACACTTGCATCAAATAATTAATTACTTTTGTTAGGCATGTACCAATAGATGTGCCAACAAGAAGAAAGGGTTTCCTATAAAATGGCCAGAATTAGGCATAACAATAAACATTTCCTATGGCTGATATAGTGCTATTTGGCAGACCGAGCGCTGCACAAAAGACATATTTTTAGAGACTGTGCAGATAATGATGACTGGTTGATTAACAGATGAAACTCCATTAACAGCATCTGTAATGTGCTGCCAAGCTTCCTTTTTTTAGGACATGATAGTCCACTACGCTTAAAAATAAAATGCTGTGTTCCTTCCGATAACAAAACTTCAATTTCTGCATCTGAGAATTTCTTCTTTTTCATTAACTTTTGAGAGGACATGTTAAAATCCTTATTTTCATTTCATAATATGATGCCCATATTGTTTTCATTTGGAATTCTTGGGTGGGGATTATGGTAATTATGAATGAGTGTGCATGCCAGCCCCATTTTGTCAGGGACCAACCATGCCTGGTCCCAGCGAGCACACAACGATCACGCTCCCCTGAGTATTAATCACCCTCACCTGTTCACCATCAGTGACCTCATCAAAGCACTATAAAGCACTCACCTCAGCCCCAGTTCAATGTCAAGCTTCCAACAGGAACAGACCCCATGTCCCATGGATTCCAAGATGTAACGTATACGTACTTTTGAAACACTAACCTTTGTGTCATTGTTCTGCTGAGATCTCCTGAGTTTCCTGTGTTTCCTTCGAGCTCACTGGAAAGTTTCCTCTCCTGATAAAGAAAGGGACCAGCATTATTGAACCGTGATTGTGTGGCATTGACTTATTTTCTAAGGATATACTCACCTGCTTTCAACCCCGCACTGAGTGATCTGCACCGTATCCGCACCTGAAATCATCTACTGCTCACTGTGTACTTTAAATTCTGTAAATAAACTCCGTGTTGGATTCACTTACCTCTGCCTCCCGTTACTATCCTGACACATTTATGAATGTTTGATATTCATTAACATATACGTTTATCTCTTTAACTACAATCTCATCTGTATAAGGTTGAGCTTAATTTGATAGAGAATAAATCTATCAAAAGTAAGAAATGAGAGGGCAATCTTTCCACAGCTATACTGTCCCATCTCTGTGTCTGCTGTTGCCATGGGGGTTTGGGAATTTCCAGTTTTCAAGTGACAGCAGCAGTTTACAAACTTCAGTCAGTCACACAGAAGGGAGAATGGTACTGGTGAGTCATCCATTAATAATGTCTGTAAAGAACATCATATTATATATATATATATATATATATATATATATATATATATATATATACATCTCTCTCTCTCTCTCTCTCTCTCTCTCTCTCTCTCTCTCTCTCTCTCTCTATATATATATATATATATTTATAATGAAATTAGTTACAGACCAATTGCAAATCTCCCTTTTCTGTCAAAAATCCGTACCTCACACCGGGCCCTGTATTAGCTAAGGATGGCTCTGCATACATATATGTTGTCAGATTCCTATAATTCAAATCCCTTAAAGGATTGTTAGTCTGCATTAATTATGTCTACAAGAATCGGGAACACTTTCCATAATACCCAATGTACTCGCTACATTGTAAGTAGAAAGTCTCTTTGATTTTTAATCCAAAGTCACTGAAGCCACACAGATCCAGTCTGTATCCAGATCAGATGTTCACTGTAGCCACCAGATCTAGTCCATTTCCAGACCAGACAGTGGATCGGCACTTGGAGATGACCACTACAGCCCTGAAAGTCAGCAGAGTCCATATTAACTACTGTAGATCCACCCCAAAGACAGATCCCCTGAGAAAACCTAGTCACATCAAAGACCATCGGCACCAGACCCCTGACTTAGCCTGGTTTCTCTTAAGATTGTTTCTCCATTTCTGTCACCGATGAAGATTTGGTTCTTTGCCACTGTCGCCTTTTGCTTGCTTAGTTGGGGAAGCTTGACTAATTGCATAGACACTTTTGGAAGAAAGCTGAACTAGGTAGTTTATCTGCTCTTCCATCCTGGAAGATTTATCCACCATTAGGCTGGTTTAAGATTCTTTAAAACAAATGTGCTTACCTCAAAATTCAGCAGTGATGACAACGCTTGTGAGCAAAAACCCAATAGGTTCTTCTTTTCCACTGGCATTTGGATTATTAGAGAAAATGAGCACCATGAACAACATAGATTTATGATTTTTATGTGTTTTGTTCATCATGATGATCTGTACAAATGAACACAACTGATATAAATGTTGTACACTAAATATTTTCTTTAGAAATAGAAAGATAAACATAGGGTATGAACAAATTATACCAAAGTCATATGACTTACTGTAAATGTCACCATCACACAGATTCAGACATAATTTCCCTGAAAGTTCGAGTTAGAATGGTTTGCAAGAGAGTGGTTATAAACAAAATGAGTTTGTAAAAGTGAGTAGATCAGTTTATCTGCAAGGATTGGTGACATTTAATGTCCCCAAAAACGTATGTAGTCCCATTTAGCCACTTGTTAGAAAATAAATAAATATGAATAATAACAATAATACTGATTAAAACTTCAGGGCTCATTTTCAATAAGGAGTTTCCACCAACTCTGAATTGACTTACACAGAGATGGGATGCTCTGAGTTTTTGGGTTCAGAACAGCTGAATTTAGTTAGTTTAGTGAACTCTGAGAAGGGTTGAATCTGAGTTTAGCTCGTACACCATGACTATGAAAAGCCATGATCAATGGGGCTCCGAAATATGATTCAACATGGCAACAGCACCCAACAAAAAGATGTCTGCAAACTTCAGAGTCAATATGCCACTTTAATTATTTATCACTGTTATAAAAAAGCAATAAACTGTCAGAACAGTAAGTTATTGACCTAATATTTATTTCCAAAGCCAAAAGAAGAAGAATAAAAAGAAGAAAAATAAAATAAAATAAAAAAGTAAAATACAATTAATTTACATCCCAAAATACTCAGTAAAATGAAGTGGCAGTGTGACTAAATGAGGTATTTAAACATCACTTTCACCTAAAAAAGGGGGAGGGGACCGAATAAGTTACCTATCTTTCAGAAACAGGCTTGACTTACTCTGCTTTCTCAGGTCTGACAAACCTCTGAAATGAAAAACCCATGGATTCCCTCATTTCAGGGTTAATTTTTTCAGGGTTTTCACTTGACCTCCTTTCTGAGGCAGATCAGTAGATCTTCAGTAGATCCGAAAATGCTAAAATGCAAACTTATTCCAACAAAAATAGGTCATCTATGCAGCACTATAAATTAGCTTTTTATTTATGTTCATGTAGGACAAATTGGTGTTTGCAAACAGTTTTTATTCTTTGTGGCCAGAACCTACCTGGTGGCAGAAAATGAGTTTTAAAGTAGCAGTCTATGGATGCCATGGAATAAAATAATACAAAGGGGATAATTTTGAGTTCATATTTTAAAATTCTGATTTTTTTTCTCACAATTTCGAGATTATATTTATTTCACAATTCACAATTCCCCACAATTCACAATAAGAAAATCCAACTTGTCATTCTCTCTTTTCTCCTCGGCTCTGAGTCATGAGTATATATAATCCCACACTAAGTATTTTTATTTATTTTATTTTTTTTTTCAGAATTGACAAACTTGCAATTGTTGAGTTAAACAGTCCGAACTAGGAAATATAAACTTGCATTTGTGAGAAAAAAAAAAAAAAAAAAAAAAAAAAAAAAAAAAAAATCAGTGTTATTGGTTTAAATAGCAGGCTATATTTTATGCTGTAACACCAAGGCTAATATACGATATGTCCCCTGTGATCTTCATATGTGAATATTACGCAGACCTGTAGTTTAAATCAAATGTATGCTTTAATAGGGTAATCATAGAAGGTTTCATACATAGTCTGCCAATTATACATCTGTGTTTACCTTCAAATGGAATTGATGATGACAATATTCTATAAACCAACATTTTTATTCTGACTCTGATATCCAAAGGCACCCTAAAATTTTTATTTATTTTATTTATTGTTTTGACCTGTTTCCCTCCACGTGTTTTTCTTCCACCACAATGGGCACACAGCTGCAAGTCATGTAACTGTGATGTTTCCTCCAAATTGTTTTATACGGATTGTCAGATCATGTATATAAAAAAAGGTTCAGGAAGTCAGTGTGCATATGCCTGCCATGTTTTGGATTCCTTTGGCCTACCCCATCCAACATCCCACCCACCCACAGAGGCAACAAAGAGGTCCAGTACTTCTGAGGACCATGACAAGTAATTGCTATATTAATTTATTTCCTTTTTGCTCTTGCCAGAGAAGGCAGTGGTGGTGACAGCCAGGGTTTTTCCTGTTGTGTCCTGGTCTCACTCCAGAAAACTGCTAGACACATTAACAGACTGAAAATGCAGCCCAGCCATGTGCCATACCACCACTGACATGTTATGGTTTGAAGACACGTAGTATGATGGAAAATAAGACAAAATATTTTTATGAATACAATTTAAAAACGGTGAAAAATAGCCACCTCCTTGTTGGTTCTGGAAGAACATTTCTATCAACCAATCAGATTTTAGGGTTAGGCCTATGGGCTTATAATTTCCCTTCTGATTTTAGGTAAAGTTAATAGTCATGGTGGGGGTTAGGATTATGTTCATTTGACAAGACTGTCCAAACATGTCGTACTTGGCAAAGTCACAGTTTATAATAAAAAAAAAAAAAAAAAAGAAATATGATAAAAATTAGCTAGAAATAATAATTTAGAGATAGCTTACAAAGAGTAATCTCTAACTACAGTGCTTTTCATGGTTAAGACAGTGAAATCAAGTACAGATGTTCCTCTAAGTCTTGCTGATGCTCAGTATAAATACATATTTTTTAAATATAATCCATTAAAATGTTCATCCTAAAATAGCATTTACTATTACTCCTGTAAAATCATGAAAGTCAAATTTAAACTTTCAAATTTCATTCAATTCATTCTATCACATTGTTTAATTTTTTAATACAATAATTGCTAACACCAATTTGCCATTTCCCCTTATTTTAACTGTATTTAAAGTATAGAGATTGTCAGCAGACAAATCACACTGAAACAGGCATATGACACTCAAATGACCCATGTGAGAAACAGAACTGTATTGCTTTTTATTTTCAAGCATTAGCTATTTATCACTTTTGGGCCTCTTCTGCCTTGATTCATTAAATAAAATAAAAGCCTTTCTCTTACTCCACAGGTCAACTTGCATACAGTTATTGCCAAAAGTTTTGGCAGTGACACAATTTTGTGCTTTGCAAAGTTTGCTGTTTCAGTATTTGTAGATTATTTTTTTCACAAGTTTCTATGGTATACTGAAAAATGATAAGCATAGCATAAGATTTAAAGGCTTTTATTGGCAAAAAAATTGAAATTTAGGATTTGAGGATTGACCACAGGTTCTCCATGGGACTGAGATCCGGGGAGTCGTCTGGCCACGAATCCAAAATGTCAATGATCTTCGAGTCACTTCTTTATCACTCTTGCTTTATGACATGGTGCTCCTTCAAGCTGGACAATGTACGGATCACCAAATTGATCATTTTGTGTCAGAAAAATAAATAAATAAAAAATGCACTCTACACAATAATCAACAATCAATGTGAATGAACACCACAACATCTTAAGCAGCAAACTTTGCAAAACACAAAATGTATGTCACTGACAGAATTGTAGAGATCTGCAGGAAAACTCTAGCTGACATATACTGAGAGTTCAGAGATCATGCAGAATCAGGCCTCCACCCACAGGATAAGACATAAATTCATTCCCCTAAGGCTGAGCGAGTCAAGCATGTACATGAAAACCCTGCCGGACATGTCTTAATTATAGTGAACTTGAACATACGACTTACTAAATAACACCCTAGAGGATATAAGCCTATTACTTTAACCAAAGCAATAACAAAATGAACAGTAAACTAAAGCCATTCTGGGGCTATTTCCTCTTTGTGAGATGGATACAGTCAATGAGTGACGATATTATCAGGGAAGGAGAGGGAGGAATAGGACAATGTCTGGTCTTGAAACTGTATTGAACACACAAGCTTGTCAGAACATGTCCACTAACCACTGTGTCATGTACTGTGGACTTCATTTATGGGGCTTTTTGTCATATTTGGAGCTTGACAACCTGGTCACATTACAGGCTCGGGATGACATGACACAATATGAGTATATGGTGGCAGAATTTTTATTTTGGGGTAAACTATTTGTAGGAAATGTTAAATCTCTGAGCACAATTCTGTACCTTTCTGAAATAATCAGGGCCAGGATGTAGGTCTTCAATTAGTCTTCCACCAAATAATGAGTTTCAGACATGTTTAATTAAACTATCCTGTCTCTCGCCTCTCGTTCACTCTGCTCACCTCTTATTGCTTTGCCCTCCCCACCAATATGGAAAGAAGGACTTTGTCCTTTAGGCAGATGTCACTGCTAAAAATGTGTTACAGAGCTTTCACAAGGTTCTTCTGCTAAAGCAGAGATTAAAATGGAGATGGTCAGTGGGGGATGTTCTTCTGTGATTGTAGAGTTATTAACAGGATTTGCTTCAGCTCAGTATATCAAAGTCTCCCACTGCGATAAACAGTCAGCACATCAGCAAATTAAAAAGATGCCCACAGGTGTGTCATCTCTCCATCTACTGACCAAGGAATAAAGCACTAATTGCTTTTAAATTCTGTTAAAGGGCCATCCAATTAAAGGAAGGGGAGAGAAGGTGTTTTACTGGGTTGAGGTGCTGTGTAAGGCTGCAGTGTTATTACCCCAGAGTGGTCAATAACAGCATTAAGATCCATGAAGCTACAAGGACAGGATGCAAAATGAGTATTTTTGTTTTCTTATCACCCCGTGAAAAAAAAAAAAAACCCAAAAAACAAAAACAAACAAAAAATAAAAAATAAAAAGTATATAAAAAGAGTAAGTTAATTATTATTATTATTATTATTATTATTATTTTAATTTACACTAAAGTACATTACTCAGGCTTGTTAGAAAAGAGTTTCAGATATATGTACGTATGTATGTATGTATGCCACAATCCATAAGCAGGCATATGCTGAATCTGTGCTTGCAGAAATCAGTGCAGGAAACAGGGGGGTTGTGACGTTACTATGCAGGGGACCAAGCTTTCGAATTAACATGGTTACTTTCGTGCTTTGCTATTATGATTTTTACAGTTTTCATTGAAAATATTCATCAACACACAATACTAAAAGCATGTATTCAAAGCTTGTATTGCAGTTTTGACATTTAATCATACCTTATTGACTTGATAAGGCACTTTGCAAATGTTAGAATCCTTCTGATGGAATGCAAACAATGTTCTTCCACAAGTAAGAACATATCTTATTGACTGATTGGAGTGATACTGGCTAGTATCTCTCCATTCACTAACACGTGCCAGTGGTTGGGCCAAAGTGATGAAAAAGCATTGATCTGCATCTGTGTAGGCAGCCTTGTGCTGGTATATTAATTGCTATTACATAATAAAACCAGTTATGTTAAGAATGGGTTGTTTTAGCAGCTTGGTTTCAATACTTTTGGACTAACAAGGATGTGTTGAGATCTGAGGCTTACAGTATGATTTTATAGCTCAGTGAATTTTTTAGATTTTTTAAATTCATGACCCCTTTAAAATATCAATTATTGATTTTATTTATTCCATATGCAGAGAGGTTAGTTAATCTTAACAGTATTCATTAATATATAAATAAATGCACATCATTACAACACTCTAAGTGCCAAACAGAATGTGTAAAAAGTACTGAAATCTTACTTATTATTAATAAATGTTAAAAAAAAAAATATTATGTGTCCATATTTTAAATGTTTCAAAGCAGCTTTTTCTTGCATGCAAAATGTACTCCTTGAATGGGTAATTACTAAAATCTCAAAAACTGATCATTCTTAATTGATTAACAACATGTTGTGAGATAGCGATGAACTGAAGTGATTGACAGCATTTAGTCATTATAGAAGGAGCACTCTTTGCGCACTTTGGCTATAAAATCCCATCTGACTGGCCCATAATGGCTATATTAACCTCAGAGAAGAAAGTATCATGTTTCGAGTCATGATTGTATTTGTCTTTATGTTTCAGAATGACTCTGTTTACTGGTGTGAACTGCTGTGCTCGCATTCAAATGCACAAATGAGATTGAATAAGTATGTTGTGGCTTTAGAACAGCATCAGGTTGACTTAATATTTACTTAAGTTGTGAAGAAGTAAATAAACTATAAAGTATAAGAGAGAGAATGCAAAATATAAGGGTTAGGCATTAAAGAGGGTCATACTTTATTTTAGGGTCCATTTCTCATTAACTAACCATTAACTATGACTTTTGCCTCAATTAACTCCTTATTTGCTGCATATTAATAGTTTATAAGGTAGTTGTTAAGTTTAGGGTATTGGGTAGGATTATGGATATTATGCATTATATGTACTTTATAAGCACTAATAAACAGCCAATATGTTAATAATAGACATGCTAATAAGCAACTAGTTATTAGTTTGAATTGGACCCTATACTAAAGTGTTACCTAAAATAGTACATAGTTATTGTGTTGGGGCCCCATACCTGAAATTTGCTTAGGGCCCCCAAATCAATAATTCCACCGTGTATTTCATGCTACTTTTTCTCCAGTTCATAGCAACACAAGTGGACCATCTAGGTTTTTACAGACTTTGTTTTACAATAAATGTAAATTATATAGTTAGTGGTAATTTTTTATCAGGATCCTATGTTTAATTTCAGTAAGTTTATTGTAATGACAATACATAGGTAATTTTCTATGGCATTAAAGTGAAAAAATAAATAAAAATAAAAAAATTGAACAAAATAAATATATATAGGAGCCTGAATAAAATTCTAATTTTAGATGAAAATTTCAGACGGCATTTAGAGGATTAGAACTCTTCTAATGTAATTGGAATTCCTTTAATGTGGTCTATATGGCAGTTGTACATCATTTCTAGAAAATGAACTATGTCAAGCCAAAGCAAGAGCAAACACTGAACAGAGCATACCTACAAAACCATTAGATGTCTTTCAAAGCAATTGGGAGGAAGTGAGTTACACAGAGAAAACACCGCTGTACATTCCTAACAAATAAACAAGAGTGCACATCCTTTGTGATCCACTGCACACTGCTTTTGTGCATGTGTCAGTTGAACCTTAGAATATATCTGTGGTGGAGAGTGTTTATGATTTATAGAGACTAAAGAATAGACATTTAGTGCTAGATGACAGGATGTCTGGCATACAGTGCATCATTTCACGGATCCTGTCTGGTTACTGAAACCCAGTGACTGACATTCAGTTATCAGTGCAATATTTATTTATTTATTTATTTTTTTTTTTTTTTTATGTGTATATTTATTTATTTATTTTGCCAGTCAAAATGCAGACCAGATAGAGTATATGGCAACATGTCAATAGATATTTAACCCTTTTGAGCTTGATTTACCACATCATCCCATTCAGGCCAGAGAATGCTCTGATGTTGAGTGATGTTGCCTGTATTTTCAGTGTGATTGTGTGTGAGTGTATGTCTATGTCTATAACACCTATACTCTTCTCAGGAGTAAAATAGCAGTTTTGGATGGATGTGCCGGTAAAACACACCTTCTTGGCTGATTCACTGAGAGAGAAGTGGAGGGGAGGCAGGATAAACAAAGAGAACATTCTGTGTGTGGAGGAGCTCTGTAGAGTACACCTGCTCCAGATATCCAACTGCCGTTCAACATCCACCCTATACTAACCCTGAGGGTTACTGCAGTCATACACTCTGCCCTATAATCATAGACACTCTGATGGGAACAAAAGAAGAGGGCAATTCATTCATTGTTTTTTTTATTTTTTTTTAAATACAGTTAAAAGGTTGTGAACCGCTTGCAAAATCTGTGAAAATGTTATTTAAACAAATAAGAGAAATCATTCAAAATGTATGTAATTTTTTATTAAGTACTGTTCTGATTAGATATTTAACATAAAAGATGTTTACATTTAGTCCACAAGACAAAATAAAATCTGAAATTATTAAAATAACCCAATTCAAAAGTTTTAAGATAATGATTTGTTTTCATATTGACACTGCTTTCTTCAAATTAAACCAAATATTTTCAGTGAGAGTTAAAGAGGCAGTAAGATGAAAATTCTAAGCTTCCTATCACTGTTTATAAGTCCTGTACATTAGGTTTAAATCCATCCAAGGTTAAAAAACATTTTGTCAAAATATCATTTTAAAATTACCTCAATTCTCAGAGATCCCCAAACGGTTCGCGCGAAGCTGTTCAAAAGATTCAGTTTCCTTAAACCCCACCTTTCGGTAGCATACTGTGTTCTGATTGGTCAACTAACATAGTCAGGTTTGATTGGTTGTTCCGCACACACCTCCACGATAAACTATGCGTTAGCATCTGTTTGGGGTGAATTATGTCTTATTCCTCTCATCGCGAAGCAAACAGTAAAATAAAAAACTTGAACAATCTCGCTGCTTTTTCTTCTGTGTGGGTGTATTCAAGCCGCGCGCTTCAGTTTGAATCTGAATAGCGCGTTCAGCGTGGGGGCGTGGTCACGAAGGGAGACATGAAAAACAGACATTGTGTTGTTTTCATATGGATTACCTTATCACAGAATATCTGTTAGGAGCACTTGTTTAGTTTTAAAGTAGACATGTCAAGCTTTTTTTAAATCTGGAAACTGAACTGGTCACTCAAGATTCACAGGTCACTTGATTCCTGAATCAAGCATAAGTAGACTTGGATGAATATTTTGGGATGACTGTCCTGCAGGAAAGATCACTGATCATCAGCTTCCATCTTTGCACCAAAAGGCATTCATTTTTTTTCCCCAAAATGGCCTGATACATCATTTCCTTCTTACAGTCATGATTTCTTCTTCCTGCAATGGTAAAACACCCCCATAACAGGAATGGTCCACCTCCAAGTCTGACCATGGAGACCAAGGTTTAGAAGCTTTGCCTTTTTTTTCACCAAACATAGTGCTGATCCATAAGTCCAAAAGTTCCAGTTTGGTCACATCGTTTCATGAAACATGCTTCCAAAACTCCACACGTCTACCCAAATGAATTCTAAGTTGGCCTTTTATGTTTTCTTGGTCAAGAGTGGCATTCAGCAAGATGCTTCAAATCAAGGACATAGTTGTCTACTGTTCTTTTTATACTCAGCACTGACATGTTGTTTCCTCCTTTTATGGGGTCATCTTGCAAGTCTTTGGCTGTGCAATGCAGGTTTTTCTTAGTTACTCTGATCAAATTTATTATAATAGTGTGCTTTGTCTTCAGTACCCTCAAATGTTTTCTGGTATAGCATATTTTAAGCTAAGGAATAAGGCTGCAAGCTGTGTTTCTAGGAACTTTTAATGTTTTGGAAATCTTGTTGTAGCCTTAGACTTTCTAATGTAATAAAAATATTTATTCTATAGCTTTTGAGAGAGCTCTGTTGAATTAGCATATTTGCTACTCACATCAGCAAATACATGGGCTAAATTTATGTATGTGTAATAGCTGAAGCTAATTCCTCTCTCTCTCTTTCTCTCGGTGCATGCTGGGAAGTGGGGAGTTAGTGCAAGGGAGTCAGGTGGTGGTGAGAATAAAAAAAAAAAAACATATCTATTTTCTTGATATCTTTGTTTCAGTTCTTTAAATTGCACCTAAAAGATAATTTGTAATCAGTTTGTATATAACTCTCAACTCTCAGTAATTTTGGGACCTTGCCTCGTGTTTGGGTGGGTTGTCGTCTCACCTGAGAGTAGAGACATCATCCCTATTACTCAGACACAGGGTTAGATGTGTTAATAACGCAGGAGTTGCGTTGAGGATGTACTAGTGGATGTAGGAGAATGAGTGGGACATGGAAATATTATATCGGCTTCTCGGATGAATAAGGCCATTGTGGTTTTCCTGAAAGACGAACTACTCGTTAATCATTTGGTTGAAAGTGGAATTTCGGTAAGTGAGAACTTTATTCCAGTACAACCCTTGGTTTCTCCAACAACAAGGGTAACGATTTCTAATGTTCCGCTGTTCATTCCCGATGCAGATATAGAAAGGGAACTTTCACGCTTTGGCAAGTTCACAAGTGGAATTAAAATGGTCCCGCTTGGATGCAAGAATGCGGTTTTGAAACATGTGTTGTTGTTTAGACAACATGTGTATATGTTTCTGAATTCAACAAATTTAAATGTTTCATTTAGATACATTTTTGATGGTAAATCGTATATGGTGTATGCTAGCGCTGGGGGAAATGAGATGTTATGAATGCAACTCAGTTAGACACGTAAAATTGCCATGCCCTTTTAGAAGTGAAGTAGACAGTGAGGCTGGCCCGAGTGCTGTTTCGGTTGAGAGAACAAATAATCCAGTGTTGGAAGGAGATAACAGTGGGGAAGCTAAGTCGCTAAATATTGAGAATGGAGATGAGATTGGAGGAAGTTCCCAACAAGAAGGACAGTTTACTGATGATAAATTGTCCAGTAGTGAAAATCGGAATGGAAATAGTTCTGGCAATGTTCAATTTCAGGAAAATGTTGAGAATGTAAATGGTAAGTCTGTTGTAACTGATGGTGGAGTTCTACAGCTAACGGAAGCAGTGGATGAGATAACAGTAGGCCAGATGGAAAATGAAAGTAAAAGAGTTATAGAATCGAAGACCGTAAGTGGTGGTGATCTTCCTTTACCAAAGATAGTGTTGGTATCTGATAAGGAAGTGGATAATGAGAATTATGACGATGATGAAAGTGTTCAGTCTGATTGTTCAGATGTATCTAATTTCTCACAAATCACCAGTGAACAAATATATTAGTTGGAAGAGTTAAACGATTTTATGGATGAGACGTTTGGAAAAACGGTTGCTGTAAGGAATTTTTTTCCTGATGTGAAAAAGTTTGAAACTTCAGTTCTTTTTTGGCAGAAGAGGGTTGGAGTAAAAATGAGTTGCACTTCACATAAGGTGACTTTAATACTCTTCCTTTTCTGTCTGTCTCTCTTTCTTTCTTTCTTAGTCCTCTTATGGAGATTATAAGAGTGGGCTCCTTAAATATTAATGGAGGTAGGGACAGGAGCAAGAGAGCTATGGTTGCTGAAACAATTAAATAAAAAAAATATAAACATTACTTTTTTACAAGAAACACAATTGTGATAATGAGGTGGAATGGCATAGATGGTGGGATGGAAAGTGTTTCATTAGTCATGGATCAAATATAAGTGCGGATGTGGCTATTCTTTTTCAAAAAAATATTCAATTTCAATTCAAGTTTATTTGTATAGCGCTTTTTACAATACAAATCGTTACAAAGCAACTTTACAGAAAATTTAATTTCTACAATATTTAGTAGTAACTTATAAGTGGTGACTGTCAGTGTGTGCGCGTATGACAGGATTTTTCAGAAAAATTTATACAAAAATACAAGATGTAGTCAGCCAGGTGATGGAGATTATTAACAGCAATTATTATATGATGGACTCACACTTGTAGCAATATTTTTTAGTTCTGTTTGTTGATTCAGGGTTAGCATCATCTGAGGTCCTCTGAGGGGTCAACATCATCTCTTCTCCAGACTGGAGCTTGTGTAAATCCTAGTTACCATGGGATGTATATCAGTAATATAGCTTAGTAATTGAACCTCTTTTATGTCATTTAAGAAGTAATTTGAAAGGGTTTTCAATGTGAAATGTTCTGTGTCCGCATATGCAGATGATATAAGAGTCAAACTCTATTTGAAAAAGCTATTTTAAAGCTTCTTCTGCAAAAGTAAACTGGGGAAAAAGTGAGGGGTTTATTATGGGTGAATGAAGGAATGGTTGGATACCTCACATTCCAGGAGGTTTGAAGTAGGGAACAGAAGGTATTAAAGTGTTAGGAGTCTTCTTGCGTTCAGAAAATTATAGGAGAAAGAACTGGGAAGGGATGTTGGATAAGTTGTTAGCTAAGTTGTCTAAATGGAATTGGCTAATACCTGAACTATCCTATAGGGGTAGAGTCAACAATTTGATTGCCTCAATGCTGTGGCACAAGCTTAATGTGCTAGAACCACCTGATAAATTGATCAAGGATATACACAGAAAGTTGGTGGATTCCTTTTGGTCAGGCCTGGATTCCTGGGCCTGCCCTGTATTTGTCAACCCAAGAAGGAGGACAAGGCCTTGTGGACATCAGAAGTCGGATCGATACTTTTCGTCTACAAGCTTTACAGAGACTGTGGTATGTAGAAGACATCGAGTGGAGTAATGTAGCATGTGTTTTGCTGAGGAGGACATTGTGTCTTGAATACAATAAACAGTTGTTTTTAATTAGAATGAATGAACTGGATTTGAGCAATCTGACTTCTTTCTATCGCTCCATGCTACAAGCGTGGAAAATGACTTTTTTTCCGTAAGCAGAGAAGTTGAACATTTACAAGAATGGATTCTGGAGGAACCATTGTTTCATAATCCATTTATTCAGGCAAAATGTTTATGTTCAGAAAGTTTGAGGAACTGTCTGATTAGAGCTGGATTTACTAAAGTTAAGAATATTGGAGATACAAACGAATGGAAAACTGAGGAAACATTACAGAAGAACACTGAAATGCATTCTTGGCGTGTCGTGTCTCAGGTGCTGAAGGAAGTGAATGCAGCTTTACCAGGAGTCTGCATAGAAGCATTAGGACTTCATCAAGTGCAAGAGGAGGAGAAAAACTGTGCATTTCCACTGATTTCTGTGTCTGCAGAGGTATGATTTTGTCTTTTAAAACACCTGAATTGGAGACGTTTCAGGACATTAGCAAAATAAGTACTTTATTCTGTATTTGTGTCAAAATGTATCATTAGCATGTTCTGGAAAAAGTCAAGACGTGGAGGTGGTCAGAATTGTTTGGGCCAGACTTTGGTGGCTGCTGGAGATCTCTGTACAAATCTCCTATAGAGAAACTTACAACAGATTTACAGTGGCTGCTAATTCATGGTATTATATCTAGGAATAGACACATGGCACATCTAAATTCAGCAGAAAAATTGTCTTTTCTTTGGAATAGAAGAAACTTTGGATCATTTATTTATTCAATGTAAGAGGTTAGGAGGATTTTTTCTTATTTTAAAAATTTGTTTTGAAGGCTTTGGTTTAGAATTTTCTTATACAATGTTTATTAGCCGTCTGAAATATAATTATGAAGAACAACGGAAATTGTGTTAACTAAATTATTTAATGGGATCAGCAAAGTTAGCAATATAGAAAAAAAGGAAGAAAAAAGTATTAGGTAATGGTTCAGTCAATGCAGAGTGTGTTTTGAAAGGGTTGGTTGCCGAGTTTTCATATTTTAAAAAGTTAAATAATGTGTTAGAATTTTTAACTGTTTGGAATGTGGGAAGAGTTTTGTGTGAAAATGTAGATGAAGTGCTGATTTTTTTTTGAGTGTCTAAAGGTTTAATTTTGTTTTAAGACATATACAAATATATATATATATATATATATATATTCAAAGAGTTTTCTTTATTTTCATGACTTTGAAAACTGTAGATTCACACTGAAGGCATTAAAACTATGAATTAACACATGTGGAATTATATATGGAATTATATACATAACAAAAAAGTGTGAAACAACTGAAAATATTTCATTTTCTAGGTTCTTCAAAGTAGCCACCTTTTGCTTTGATTACTGCTTTGCAGACAGACAGAAGCATCTCTCGGGGAACTCCTTCAAGACTGTTGGAAGACCATTTCAGGTGACTACCTCTTGAAGCTCATCAAGAGAATGCCAAGAGTGTCTTGGCATTCTCTTGATGAGCTTCAAGAGGTAGTCACCTTGCTTCACTCACTGTTACTTGCTTTAATGGAGGATGTATGTCTACCTTTGCAGGTGAGGACACGTTCGTGCTGCATTCAGTGCAGCTCGAGCTGGAGGCCATGGAGAAGCAGATTCGCCACCTGGAGGTGAGGCAGGCCCAGCTGAGAGAGCAGAGAGCCACACCGGAAACCTCCCAGGCTGATGCTCTCAAGTCCGGTGTAAGTATACAGCGCGCTGCTAACAGTCCCACCACGTCTACTCTGTGTGTTTCTCTGCACAGGCCAGATACACCCAGGATGCGATCTTCCCAGATGTCCTACACTCGGGCGCTGGGAAACCACGGACCCTGGGTGCATCTACAGTGGAGTACGCGAGCCAGGCCCTGGGCGATGACTTCTCCCCCTCCGGTCTTCGAGAGACCCGGAACCCAGAGACGGGACACGTTGCTGTGATCATCTGTGACCCAATCTTCCAACACATCCGTGCTACGTTAGCCGAAGGTAAGGTGCACTCTCACTGTTTCCCTGGTGCTTGAGTTCCCGATGATTCTGCACAGATGCCCGCGTTCCTGAATGCCGATGAGAGCCCCAGAGCTGGGGACACCACATTGCGGCAGACGGAGACGCTAAAGAGGGACTTCAGGAGCCTGATCGAGACGGTACGCAGCACGACACCCGCGGTGATGATCATCGTTTCAGGACCACTGCCCACGTATTGATGAGGACTATAGACTTGTTGCTTTAAATTAATGGAGGTTGTCATGGTGTAAAGAACAGAAACTGCTATTTGTTAATAATTGGAATCTTTTCTGGGAGCGTAATAGGCTTTTTCACACTGATGGCCTGCACCCCAGCAGAGTCAGAGCGGAGCCACTCTCTGACAACATCTCCAGGACACTTCGCTCCATGTGACTAGTAAGCCAATTCTCAAATTATGATGATTTATGTTCTACACGCTCAAATTATAGAAGTATGTGTGCTGTCCAATCTACTGAGACTGTATCTGTTCCCCGAATAGTGAGGTCAAAATATAAATTTAATGTAGGATCTAGAGAAAATCTTATCGTGATTAAACCAGAAAAATAAGTAAATGTACAAAAAACATTTTTAAAGTTTGGGCTCATAAATATCACACCCAAAGTAGTTATTATAAATTAAATGATCACAAATAATAGTTTTGATATACTCTGCTTTACTGAAACCTGGCTAAAACCAAATGATTATATTGGTCTAAATGAGTCTAATCCACCAAACTACTGTTATAAGTATGAGCCCCGTCAGACTGGTCGTGGTGGAGGTGTTGCAACAATATATAGTGATATTCACGATGTTACCCAGAAAACAGGATATAGATTTAACTCATTCGAAATACTTCTGCTTAATCTTACCCTGTCAGATATGCAAAATTCTGTTGTATCTCTTGCTCTGGCTACTGTGTATAGACCACCAGGGCCGTATACAGAATTCTTAAAAGAATTTGCAGATTTCCTCTCAGACCTACTGGTTACAGTTGATAAAGTGCTAATAATGGGAGATTTTAATATTTACGTTGATAATACAAATGATGCAACACTAACTTGGAAGTTTTTAGAATTGCATAGAAAAACAGTATGTCCAGTTATAGACAGGCTCTAAAAACTGCCAGGGCTGAGCATATCCACAAACTCATTGAAAATAATCAAAACAATCCAAGGTTTTATTAAGCACAGTGGCTAAATTAACAAATAAACAGATACCACCTGATTCAAATATTCCATCAACGTTTAAGAATAATGACTTCATGAATTTCTTCACTGATAAAATAGATAACATTAGAGATACAATAGCGAATGTAGATTCTACAGCGTCTAATATTTCAGTATCATCCATCGCACCTAAAGATAAACTGCAGTGCTTCACAACTATAGGACAGGAAGAGCTAAATAAACTTATCACTGTATCTAAATCAACAACATGTTTATTAGATCCTGTACCTACTAAATTACTGAAAGAGTTGTTACCTGTAGCCGAAGAACCGCTTCTCAATATCATAAACTCGTCGTTATCTTTAGGTCACGTCCCAAAACAATTTAAGCTGGCGGTTATTAAGCCTCTTATTTAGAAACCAAAACTAGATCCTAATGAACTGGCAAATTATAGGCCTATTTCAAATCTTCCATTTATGTCTAAAATTTTAGAAAAATTTGTGTCTGCACAATTGAGCTCCTTCCTGCAAAAAAAACAAAAACAAACAAAAAAAAAAAAAACCGAAAGAAAGACAAAAGATCTGTATTAAGTATTTCAGTCATGTTTCAGGCCCCACCATAGCACAGGAACTGCACTTGTTAAAATTACAAATGGCCTGCTTCTTGAGTCAGATCAAGACTGATTCTCATTGCTAGATTTACTTGAGCGTTCGACACCATAGATCATGACTCCTAGATAGATTACAAAACTAAACATGTATTCAAGGGCAGTCTCTAATATGGTTTAGATCCTACATGTCTGATTGCCACCATTTTGTTTATTTAAATGAGGAGTCATCTCATTTATCACCAGTAAAATAGGGAGTACCACAAGGATTTGTCCTAGGTCCCCTTCTATTTTCAATATATATGTTGCCCCTTGGTAATATTATTAAAAATTACAGGATTAGTTTCCACTGTTATGCTGATGATACTCAGCTGTATATATCAACGAGACCAGATGAAACTTCTAAATTATCTAAGCTTACCTAGTGTGTTAAAAATATAAAAGATTGGATGACCAATACTTTTCTTGACAGAAATATTACTTATTGGACCAAAAACAGTACACAGAATCTTGTAGATTACAATTTGCAACTAGACGGATGTACTGTTACTTCCTCTACAGTCAAATATCTGGTTGTTATATTAGACAACAACTTGTCCTTTGAAAACCATATTTCCCAATGTTACAAAAACTGCATTCTTCCATCTTAGAAACATTGCCAAACATGTTACCTGTTTCTGATGCAGAAAAGCTAGTTCTCACTTTCATGACCTTTGGACTGGACTATTGCAATGTCCTGCATCTTCAATAAACAAATTATCATTACTCACCTATAAGGCCCTAAATGGTTTAGCCTCTGCGTACCTAACTAGCTTTATACCACGTTACAACCCATCATGCTCCCTAAGGTCTTTTGGACTTTTGGTAGTTCCTATAGCAAAGTCCACTCTAAAGGAGGTAGAGCTTTTTCACATTTGGCTCCCAAACTCTGGAATAATTCAGACACGCTCTCTCTGTTTAAATCTAGATTAAAAACACATCTCTTTCGCCAAGCATTTGAATAATGCATCACTTAAATTGTGACTGCAGTTGCATCTGATCAAATGTGCATTCTTATTCTTTAGCTTGGGTTAAACTAATTAATTTTATTTAGTTGGATCAGCAGCTATGCTAATGATGTCTCTATTTGTTTCTATGTTTTGCCATGGGATTTACATACCGTGGTAACTAGGATATACACAAACTCTAGTCTTGATTCAGAACACCTGAAAAGAGATGATGATGACCCTTCAGAGGACCCCAAGATGATGCTAACCCTGAATCAACAAACAGAACTAATAAATATTGCTACAAGTGTGATTGCATCATATAATAATTGCTGCTAATAAAATTCATCATCTGGCTGACTACATCTTGTATTACTTTTTCTAAAAGAAAAAAAAAAATATATGCACACAAACTGAGTCCCCACTTATAAGCTACTACTAAATATTGTATTGTAAATATATAAAGTTGCTTTGTAATGATTTGTATAGTAAAAAGCGCTATACAAATAAACTTGAATTGAATTGAATTAAATTGAATTAATGTCAAAAATAATGTTTTTAAATGTAAACTGATGTATACTGACACACTACAGCATATATATAACTGACTTCAAAACCTTTTCTTGCATATATATATATATATATATATATATATATATATATATATATATATATATATATATATATACACACACACACACACACACACACCAGGTTTTCCAAACATCCCCATGATTTCTAACTGTTCAGACAAAACAGGGAGTCCCACCCCCACCCCAAACACTGCAGGACACATGGTGAATCAACAAGCCACATGTCTACACAAGCTTTTAAACATAAAAAAGGGGCCTGCTGTACATGGTGCAACACATTATTTATACAGAAAGTAAAAAAAGGGAGAAAAAAAAAGATGATTTTTTTTTTTTTTTTTACCATATGAAGGGCTGTAAACATTTTACTAGCGCTAACCATTTAATTTAAGTCATATAGACTGTGGCTTCAATCCAAAGCGGTGCAGCATATTAATCATTTATAGCATCTGGAGAGCACAATCTGCACTTCTGGAAGCTTCCATTCTCTCATTACCACTCAACAGCACCGCAAAAATGACAGGCAGTTTGCTGAATCTAGACATTAAGTTCAGTTTGTCTGTGCATGATATACAAATAATACATCCAAAGTAATTGGTGTAAGTCAAATTTGTTAAAAATAATTTTACAAATGTACAGGATATTGTGATTATATGACTCAACATTGCATTCACAAATCAGTGTACATGTGCAGTGACAAAGTGACTTGATTTCATTTATTGTTGTTTGAACACAAAATGTGGGCATGCTCAGTAACATATAAAAATTGTAATTTATGGAAATGATGAGCTACCTGATGAAGCCACTATAAATTAAAGTGAAGTCTGTGGAGCACAACTGATCCATCTCCTTTGAAGAGACTGTTACTGTAAGTGAGTTCACTGTTGTTTATCATTTTCTCTGTTCATACAGTGATTTAATAACCTGTGACTGTGGAGAACTGTGGAGAATAAGCCACAGTTTTCCTAATCTAACCAATATCAATCAACCATTTTGAGGATGAAAACATATTTAACATATAAATATAAATAAAGCATTAGTTTATGACCCATTGACATGTTTTATGGACATGCTAGAAAACTTGAAGTGTATTGATTTGATTATCACACTTTTTGTTGTATATAGAATACTGTGAAAGCACCCTCAGCACCCCTCTTTCTATATCACATGGGCCTCACAGTGACTCTCTCATCTTAGGACAGTCTTGAAGGCAGTTGCAACAATCTTTCATATAAGGTATGCAAAGTTATTGTCTGATTCCTTCAAAACCATATCTGGAAGTTCCCCTGGTAAGTTTGAAAGGGTCTTGTTTTTTGTTGGTTTGACTTTTGTACTTGCATTGCTGTGGTCTAGCATATACAGTCACTGGGCAATTTTCTGGACTGAACACTATTAGTGGCTCATTGTCTTTGTGCTCACATCATTAAACGATAAGAAATTGTGTGCCTCTTAAATTAATTATAATCAGGTCATCTCAGTTAAATCACATTATATAGGTCTCGTATATCAGATTTAGTTAATGAGCTGAAATTAAATTCAACATAATTAAATTTGTTTTGTCAATTTGTTTTGTCAAAAGTGAATTGTATACTGACATGCACAGACTAAAAGCACTACCAACTTTGACAGTTTCATTTGCAGTTCCATTTGAGAGCATTTGAACCAGCTACAATTTAATATTATTGGTAAAACTTTATTTTGATAGTCCACTTTAAACATTGTACTAACTATAGTAATGATGAAACTACATATCAACTACCCATCATTAGAACAGTGGTTTTCATTCTTGGTCCTGGGAACCCACTGTTTTGCACATTTTGTATGTTTCTTTTATCTGATACACTCAATTCAGCTCATGGAGCTCTTTCCTAATGAGCCGATGATCTAAATCAAGTGTTAAATAAGGGAGACACACACAATGTGTAGAGTGGTGGGTCTCCAGGACCAGGATTGAAAAAAAAAAAAAAAAAAACACACTGTGTTAGAGTATTAGTAGACTGTTTGCTTAATATTTGCGAACACTTCATTTTTATGGTCCCACAAAAGACATTCTACCGACAATAGGTAAGTACATGTCAACTTGTTCTATTAACCATTGTTCTACAGTTTACCAATACTCTAATAAGAATTAGTTGACATGCAGTTGCAAATTAATAAAAACTTGTTGGAATGTAGTTAAAAGGCTACTATAGTTAGTACAATGTCTAACGTGGACAATTGAAATAAAGTGTAAACATATTATTTAACTATATTGTGCTATTCAACATTAATTCAAAGTTAGATGCTTGTTGGATCAGACGGAAATATGCTTGAAAGAGTGAACACCTCATATATTGATGCCATCAAAGCAGTGTTCCTATGGACCATGTTTTTGGGGTTATTAAATAATTTTAATTGGCTTTGAGACTGCTGGGTCATGCCAGTATCACATGCTGCCTTTAATACATGGCCAACTGCTGTCATCCCAAAATACGTTCAGAGTGCATGCATGCATATGGATCTCCACAGGGGAGAGTCTTTTATAGACGAGAACATAAAACACAAACTCTAAGCAGACCATATCATGAAAAACACTCTCAAATTCAAACTATAAACAAACTACCACTGCTCAAAGGTGGGCGATGGATAGTATAATGTCTGTGACAGTGTCTGGATGGTCATTATAGAGGATAATTTTCCGAGACCAAGAGAAACACGTTTGGTGTAGGTTTGGCTAAATGTTTCACTTAGGCTAGCAAAGGCAAAAGGATTGTCAGCTAAACTGGATAATATTTATTTACATTTATCCTTTTGGCAAACACCTTTCATGCAAAGCAACTAACTTCACACTCAAGATTGTCTTATGCATTTTTATCAGTTCATGAATTACTTCAAAATTTAACCAAAGACCTTTGTGACCTTTTAAAATTTGACAAATGTATTAAACACATAATCATCCATGTATTGCTAGGATGTGCCATTAAAACTTGTATTTCTCATAGTGTTTGCAAAATTCTGTAAATATCGCCAAAGTAATGAATAAGAGCAATACAATGTGTCGTTATGCTTTGACTAAATACAGTGTGTACTGCAGTATCTGATCACATCAGAGTGAGACTCTGGCCTCTCTGGCAACTTCCTGTGGAAGGAAATGATTGATCTAAAGAGTTGCAAACATCAACCCAGTTCCTTCTCTGAACATATATGATCCATTAATGATTTTAAAACCTTGCTTTACTTAATATATTTGGAAATGTATAGATAAACTTATGTTCATGGATAAGTGTGTACATAAGTGATTTAAATATATAAAATTATGTATTTAAAAACAAATTGAACAGTTAAGTGTGTAACACATAGGCACATTATGACTAACAAATATTTAAGCTTTAGGGAATAATAATAATAATAATAAAAAGATTAAAGTTCAATGTTTTTACACATATGTCAATTATAACTAACAAAGATTATGTTTTAAATAAGTTACACATGTGTACAATAAACATAACCTTTCATAACAAAGGGCCATTTCTAAAGCAGACCGATTCTTAAAATCATAATTTATACTGCATTATTCCAGCTGGCACTGGGATGAACTCTTTAGGCTGCTGAAATAGCACTGGATCTGTGTTTGACATTATCAGAGCTGTGATTGGTCAGAGTATGTCACTGCTAGCAAAACTATGTCTTGTCAAAATAATGTGCCAGTTCACAATAGACTGTTCTTTTGCTTGAATTGTTAAAAATATGTATAACTGTTTGTTTAAACTTTATTCTGATGGTTCCTTTGAGACATTCTGTTTACTAATAAGTAACTTTGAAACTTTTTGTCCACTCTGTTAATACTCTAATGAGAGTTAATTGATGAGTAGTTGCATTTCCAAGAATCCCCCAAATCCTCAATACACTATGTCAATTCTCCAACTCCAAAAAGACAGCATGGGATACACGTTCAGTTATTGAAATACAAACAGTGCAATAATTATATAGTTTATAAGGCTGAAAGTAACACATTCAGCAAGAAACAAAGACACATTTTGACAAACAGCATTACACACACACACACACACACACAAAACAAAACACAAAGTTACAGATAAAGACAATAAAAGAGAGATGCAGGCATGATATTATACTAAGGTTAACTGACACAGACCTGATTTTGGTCACTTAAGCTCGGGTCTTGGGTCGCAGCCAAACCATGCGATGAGCCCCTTCGCCCACACCAGCCACAAGAGCTCTCACATTACGTCAGAGTGATATCTTGAACCCTAATCCCTACACACAAGTGAGCCTCCTTCTCTCTTGATTTTTATCACTCGCTCCACAAGGCCAATTTGTTGTGGTAGGCCGGCATCTCCCTATCCTGATCTTGTAACATGAACTTGGATTTAGCTCAACTGAGTGTTTTGGGCTGGTTCCAGACTGGTTATGGTAAGCAACATGAATGTCGGAGGTGAGCTGAGAAAGAGAAAAATTATAGGGTTTATAGGCAAGATATCAGAAAGTAGTTAATTAGCATTTTATCAGAATATCCTGAAGGTTCCAAAAATAGATTGAAAACTGACTATACTGGACAATATCTTCATCTTACCAATTTCCCCACTTATCACGGGAATGGAAATTCAAAGTGTGGGCCAACATCTTAGACAACTAGTGATTTGATGTAGCAAAAATAGACTCTTACAGTGAGACTGAAGGGTGTTGTATTTATTGATTTATCATGTATATGTCATGACTCATGTAACTGTTCTTATTGTATTGCTTACTAAAAACTTACCAATCTTACCAGTGATACTCTGCAAAAGTTAATGATGCCTGTCCACAGCATTATATACTTTGTTTATCATGATAAAATTTTCTAACTTTATTTTGAAAGAACAAGAAAAAAAAATTGTTACCTGTGAATTTTAAAGGGATAGTTCACCCAAAAATTTAAATTTGATGTTTATCTGCTTACCTCCAGGGCCACCAAGATGTATGTGACTTCAGTAGAACACAAACTGAGATTTTTAACATTTTTGCAGTCTGTCAGTGTTATAATGAGGTGAATAGGAATCATGATTCAAACATATACTAATAATAAAAAATAAAAAAAACTGCAGATCGTGAAGATACATTGATGTACTGTATAAAGACTCAAAACGATCAGTCTTCCCAGAAACTGGACAGTATTTATATATATATATATTTTTTTTTTCTGTTACCTCTGATGCATGCAATGTCTGAACTGATATAACTCTCCTGAAGCGCATCCCCCTGAGCGCATTCTCAAGCAGGTACGTGAGGCATCTTCTTCTTCTTCTTTTTGCTTTATGCCGGATCTCGGAGGTGAACTCTGATCTGCCGTAAAGCTAGAAGAAGAATACACCTCACGCGCCTGCTTAAGAACGTGCTCAGGAGGACACGCTAAGAAGAGTTCTAACAGTATGCACACTGCGTGAATCAGAGGTAAAATAAATAAATAAATATAAATCCTGTTCAGTTTCTTGCACAGACCGATCATTTTGTGTCTTTACACATTAGTGTATCGTCACAAGCCACAGGATTTAATTTGGTTTTGTTTGTGTATGTTTTTTTTATTTATATTTCTTGTTTGTTTTTGTTTTTTGTATGTTTTAGCCATGATTCACATTCACCTCTGTTATAAGACTGAAAGGCTGTAATGGTTTGACTTACAAATCTTTGTTTGCGTTCTACTGAAGAAACAAAGCCACCTACATCTTGGATGCCCTGGGGGTTAAGCAGATAAACGTCAATTTTTAATATTTAGATGAACTATCCCTTTAATGTAGGGTAAACCATTTATTTGTGAGTTATAAATGTTAGTAACATTTGAAAGTGCACCGCAATGTAAAAGTGGACATCTATGAACCATTTATTAATGAGTTATAACATTAGTAACCATTGAAGTTGCTAAGGGTTACTTGAAATAACCATTAAATCAATTACTAAAAGCACTGTTACAGAATATCATTATATTAAAAAGCAATGAGTAATTATTTTTTTGATATCATGATAAAGCCCACTGTAACTTGAAGATAACACACACAATCAGATTTATATACATCAGATTTCTTAAAGACAAATACAGTTGTACACTTCTCTCTGAAAAAAAAATAAAAAATAAAATAAAAAAAGATCTCCAGGAAGCATGACGTGGGAGGAGCTAAAGAGTCACAAGCATGCAAAGCTCACAAATGTGTGTTTGACTTGTAGAGGCACTGTATAGATCTATCAGTGTATTCTATCAAAATACAGTGACTGCTCTGCAACACTGATCAATCTGCACAGTGGCGCTTTAAGTCTAACACACCTTTTGTGTAATGATCATCTGCAGGCTGTGAGACTGACATTAATGAAAAAGGAACAAATTTATTGGCTTAAATTTTATTGAATTTGTTTATAAAACATCAATCGCCATGGGTACACTTGTATAACTCTGTTGCCACCCCTGGTAAGCTTTGTTTTGAGTGAAAGTTAACAGTGAAATAAGTATTAATTAAATATATTTATTAAGCATTTATAACATGTTAAAAATGGCTCACTATTTGTGACCCTGTCATAATGGAACTGTCATAATGGTAAAAAAAAAATTAAAATAAAGCTCAATAAATAAGATTTCCTTTGCTGTATGGATTGTAAAGATAGCAAAGCATATTAGTATTTATAATACATTTAGAAAATATCTTAATGGAACATAATCCTAATTACTTTTTGGCATTAAAAAAATAATTAAAAATTATCAATAATTTTGGCACATACTATGTATTTTTGTGCTACTGTACTTATGACTGGTTTTGTGATGAGGGGTCACATTTGGCAGGTCTTGGATTAAAATTACTCTATTTGTGCATTTATAATCGCTTATCAATAATTTATAATACATTTGTAAATGAGTTTTCAATGACTGCTATGTGTGTGTCTTTGTGTAAGAGCAATGTACTAAGCAAGGTCACTTTACCTCTGTGATTTGGTGCCGAGCTAATCACTGTCATCCGGTGATAATGATCTTTGAGCCACTGAGTGGACGAGACATGATTACTGCAGTAAGTATGGTGAGTCAACCTAGACGTAAACCTAAACCCAGTCTACCTCACTGACCTCCACTTCATCACTGTTTGTGTTACAAGATAATATGAACGCAGGATGTGGTTGTACTGTGCGTAAAACTTCTAATATTTCTGAGAGCTTTATCACAGTCCTGGCCAATGCATTGTAAGATTTTCTCATAAGGGAATTTGCTAAAGTTATATTCAAACATATTGACTATATATATAAAACACCTTAGAGGTTGAACTTTCATAGCTCAAGAATATTTCATTTGTCACATACATATTGTAACATTACATTCCCCCCAAAAGGTACGTGGGGGAAAATGACATAGAGCAAGAAAAGCCTCTTTTGGAAGTAAACAGATACATAATTGTGAAAACAAGGAAGAGGTAGGCATCTACAGCATGTGAGCATTCCTGGAATGCTGGAGCATCGGGACAAAGAGCTGCAGTGATGGCGGTCCTGGTTTGACTGCAGGGACACAGCCACCAGACCTTCGCACTGAGGAAAAAAATACCAGATTGTGAATGAAGAATTTTTCTCACAGTGAAAGGGGTCAAAGGATTCTAAATGCCCTGTATTTGGCTGCCCTTTCTCCACATGGGTGCTGTGGGGGCAGGCAATCCTACATTTTCAGCTTCCTTTGTGCATTAATAAATGTACCAATATGAAATTACAGGTTGAACACATTGAATTCCATGAAATCTTTGCATTGTTAGAAGGTTGAATGTTTTAGCATGATAACGAGTTCCATTAAAAAGTGAATATCAGTTTGCCTGATCAGTGTAGGTTCAACCTATGTCCAGTATATAGGTCTTCAAAAAATGCCTCGGCTTGCAAAGAATTGTAAAAAATGTGTCACCCATCTATTGTGAAAGGCAAATTGACCTGCTTGACTTGCATTGTACGTACATTTTGTTAATGGTGTTGGTTATTGGGTCTTTATACATTTATTTAGTTATTTAAAGACTCAAATAGCAAAACATATTTTTTGTGTAGTTATTATTTTTCTACTACACCTGATAAAGTGCTTAATTTATACAGTGGCTCTGTGGTGATGGAACTGTTATGCAGGTATGATGAATAGTTTTCACTCAGTATTCTCTCTTAAAGTGATGAGACGTGGCCAAGTGTGGTGACCCATACTCTGAATTAGTGCTCTGCATTTATCCCATCCTTAGTGCACACACACACACACATCGTGAACACCCACCCAGAGCACTGGGCAGACTTTTTTTTGTTTTGTTTTGCTGTGACGCCCGGGGAGCAGTTTGGGGATTGGTGCATTGCTCAAAGGCACCTCAGTCCATTGAAGGTGGCAGAAAGAAAAAAAAAAGAGAGATTTAAGCTCCAAGATACAGTTAACTCCAGAGCTTGAACAGAGGATATGTCCTTTGCAGCTAGTAAATTTATACATAAGAACTGTACCATTGCTTGGTGATATGGACAACCACTTGGTCCCTTTGTGTCATTATTAGGGGTTTTGTCTTGGTTCTCTCCGGACTCAATTTCACCACAGACCCCTGTCTAGGAACTCAGTGCGCACCTGGACATGGGCGCACTGAACTCTCTTTGTTTGCACGTGTCAATTTTTATGAATAAAATCAGCATCAATCAAAATCTTTTACACAGCCGTTACCGCTACAGATTCACAAATCACTTTTGCACCTATATATTTAACAATGGCATGAATCTGCTTCTACAAGTCTCAAAGCTGTTTTTCATGTGCAAATGACGAGTTTTGCACACTCTCCCTTTTGCACCACATATCTGTCCCCAAAAGGTGCAAAAGTGATTTGTGAATCCGTAGTGATAACAGCGGGCACTGTTCAGAGATAAGAGAGTTTTGTCCAATCAGAAGAGCTAGTGGATATCTATCAGCAGGGAGAAAAAAATAAATAAATAAAAAAAAAAAATTTGCGAGCTGCTATCATCTTCCGTGGCAGATAGTGGAAACCAAGGAATAGAAATTTGCACACTTGTAGAATATTTTGTGCAAATTTTGAATACTGATTTGTATATGTACAAAATTTGTCCTTGACTTCACATTTTTTTATGCAGGTGTGTTAATGGGTTTTGCACAGTATTCACTGCAACAATAGTAGAAAAACATGTGAGCATATGAGTTTCTTGATTTGTGATTCGTAGAATAGGATTTGTGCACCTGCAGTGAAGTTTTAGAGAAGGTGTAACTATTGTGTTGTTTGTTTTTGTGGAAGAGGACTTTTTTTTTTTTTGCAGCTGGTAGACGTGTGGCAATTCTCTACAACTACAAATTCCACTGTCACAGACCCTTAGTTGTTTTAAAACAAAAATACATTCATACTTGCACGGGGGTGGTCATTAGCCGGAAGTTCTCAAAAAAACTCTGTACTGCAACGGACCTCGTGCTATGAGTGATGGAGGTTATGGCGCAGTCTCTGGTCTGGAATTCATGGCAGCTTTCATTGGCTTAGTCCTGCTCATGGGGCTGTTTGACTGACATGTCAAACAACCTATCACAGTTCTTTTCATTCATCGTCACGTTTTGAGGCGTGGAAATGTCAATACAATACAATAACAAAGCAGTGTGTAAAACTCTGATATATTTGAAAGATTATATGCTGCAAACTATAAGCACTTGTCGTCACAGTTGTAAACATGATGACAAGTCTTCTTTCGTGAGAGAGTTTGATGCCACGATAATTTTGTTTCCAGGTGGAACGTAAAAAAAAAAAAAACACGTCTCGCGGATATCCTGTAGAATTCAACCAATCTGATAAATTAATAAATAAATGACTTCGACACTGAGGGCCAGGCAGAGAATATTTTGTTTCTTTTTTCCCCACCACTGAGCTTGTGATTAGTGGTACCCATTTACTTGACAAAATAGCAATTTCCTTTGGGGGTTGTGGACAATCCAATGTCATATCGCACTCACCCTCCTCTCTTGTCAGTGAGCAGCAGTTGGTGGATCAGGAGGACGAACCAACGGACTACCCACGCACCCTCTTCTCGGGCGCAGGCCAAAGTTACACACACTCAGACCCCGCCTCGGACCGGTAACGAGATGCACATGCTGGGTCCCTGTGTTCTTCCTCGCTGCCCAACTGCGGGTATGCCTGTAGTTCCACTGGTGTGTGGCATCTGGGAGCTTGGCTAGCACTACCTCGATGGCTTCTTTGGACTTTCAGGCTCAGCTATGTGATTTAGTTCACCTGACACCTTACCAAGTTCAAGGGCATCCACTTTTTACTTCAGTGAACATGTCAGATGCCCCTGTCTTGCTTGCAGAGATCGCATTCCTGCTGGTGAAAGATGCAATAGTGCCACCAACAAAGTGGTCTGTGCTCCCGTTGCATGTCACACCTCGCCCACCACCAGGGGTGCTGTACTGGGGTAAAACCAGTACTGATTACCAGGGCCCCAAAGGAAGAGAGGGCCCTTGAAAAGTCTGGAATATATATTTTCAAAGGGAGGGGGGCCCATTAGGACTGCCTATGCATAGGGCCCGGGATCGTTTGCAGCGCCCCTTCCCACCACCTCCTCCTTCGCTTCATGGTGTTCACATTTCTGGGCTGCTCAACCAGGTAGCTGACCAGCTTTCCTGAGCTGTGATCCCAGGCGAATTGTGACACCATCCCCAGATGGTCTAGCTGATTTGGAGATGCCTCGGAGCTGCTCAGGTAGACCTGTTGGCCTCTTCAGAAACCTCTCAATGCCAGTTGTTCTCCCTGAACGAGGAAACACTTGGCACGGAAACACTGGCACACAGCTGGCCGTGGGGCCTGCACAAGTATGTGTTTTCCCCAGTGAGTCTTCTTGCACAGAACCTGGCCTCCATCAAGAGGGTAGGATAGCTGCACGCATTTTCGGTCGACGATTTGTGCCTAGAGTTCGGGCTGGCTGATTCCCAGGTAACCCTGAAGCATCGGGCCGGCTATGTGCCCAAGGTTCCCACTACTCCCTTCAGGGACCAGGTGGTGAACCTGTAAATGCTGCCCCCGGAGGAGACAAATCCTGCCCCAATTTTGCTTTGTTCCGTATGAGCATTAAGATGTTATGTAACCGGACATAAAGCTTAAGGGCCTCAGACCAGCTCTTTGTATGCCATGGAGGCAGGTAGAAGGGGAATGCTGTCTCCAAGCAGAGGATGACCCACTGGATAGTGCATGCAATCACCCTGGCTTATCAGCCACTGGGTGTGACCTGCCAGCTCAAGTTGAGAGCTCACTCAACTAGAAGTGTTGCATCTTCCTGGGTGCTGGCCCGTGGTGCCTCGTTGACGGATATTTGTAGAGCTGCAGGTTGGACAACACCCAACACGTTCGCTAGATTTTATAGCGTACGTGTGGAGCTGGTATCCTCCTGTGTTCTCACCTCAAACGGGTAGAAGCACTAAGTATTCAATGAATCCACTCAATGAATCCACGAGAACCGGTAGGGAACTGGGTTTTATATTTAAAGACCTAAGTGGATCCCATATGTGTAAAGTCCACTATATAGCCTCAGAGCCGTTTTTCCCCGGCAGACTTCTGCCAATTCTAAGACAGTTACAATCACCTCCAATCTTCCATATGCACCTGGTTCAGTAACGTAGCCAGAAAAGAGACTCTGGGTGTGCATATGAAAGTCTGGGTGTGCCACATTTATTGTCAGATTACTGTGCAAAATTATGGGATAGTATTTTTGTCGCACTGCTTCCATCCAACCATACTCCTAGTGGTAATTTGCAGGTCGTGTGAAAATGAAGTTAATTGTTAAATTTAATAATTTTCTTCCAAATACGATAATTTTGAACTTCTGGTACGATACTTGGACATTTCCAATATGGCAACACTGTCTGTTGATTTTGGGCCCTGGGAGGGAGAAACATCCTCATCAGGTGTAACGTTAAGGCCTTGTGTCCGGCTGTTCATCAAGCCAAGGTTTTTTGCTAAAAAAATTAAATAAAATAAGAAAGGAGCTCAGCAACATATTGATAGCTAGCAATGTGCAATCAAAAATTATATGTTTATATCATCATAGACTGCTGGGGTCACAGTAAGCTGCTGTTTGCTGATTGGTTGGCAGTCCAAATGTCGGCAGATACATGTAACGATATTAAAACTTCCTAATCATCGGGAAGAAGGAGGCGGGAACCGGCGCACAATCAATAACACTTTAATAATTCAAAAATAAATACAAAACGGCGCACCAGCCCCTCACGGACGACTGGTGCGCATAAATAAAAAGCAAACACATAAAATAATGTCCCAGGCCTGGTCCTCTCTCGTCCTTCACTATAGTCGCTCCAGTTTTATATCTTTCCATCTCCTACGTGGGACTCGATACTGGCGGTGGGGCGCAGGTGTAGCTCATCTCCAATCACTACACCTGGCCTCACTCCTCGTTCCCACGCCTCTCGGCCCTGCCCCACTCGCCACAATATATTTTAACAAAAATAATTTAAAATGTAAATTACATTTTAACATTTTGAGCATTATTGCACCATACACTGGATTCTTATTTCTGTGCCCCTGAGAGTATGATTTAGAATGTTCAGTGGCATCACAGAACTGCCAGATTCAAACAGCTTTCGCGGGTTGGCTGAGCTGAGCCAGAGACGGACGCGCTCAGCGCTTGTCATATATTACAATTAATATGCAGTGTTTTCAACCACATAATGTTTATTTTAGGTTTCATACATTTAAATATACATAATCACTAGTAAAACAATGCATTGGTAGCTTGTAAAATACACGCTGATGTGATGTCTATGGAAGCAGCAAAAACTACCTAATCAAATGTAATTTGCAGACGTGTTTTATTCATATATCAGACACACATAGCAGAACAATAAAGTTTATTCTATTCTTCGTCCAGTTCAACAGCCACTTACTTTCATGTATTTCGGGAGAAACTGGGGATTTCAAGTGCTGTACGTTAAATCCGGCTGACAGGACTCTGAACTGCAGCGCTCATCTCGTTATAGATCAAGATAATTTATAAAGGTTTTTAAACGAAGAATCAGAATATCAGATAGTTGACATGGTAAGCAAGTTTGTGTATATATTTTAATAAAAAATGAAAAACTAAATAAAACGAATACCGATACATCTGTTAGTGGCTGCGTTGTGTCACGTGACAATCATGACGCGTCGCCATGGAAACAAGGGGTCAGTTAAAATATTTGTAATTTACGCGTGAAAGGGTTGATTTAAAAAAAAAAAATTCTAACTAAACAAAAATAGCTCAAGTTTAGTAAACATTTTTTATTGAGACTATAAAAAAAATTTTGCATCTATTTTTAGGTGTGCCAGCTGCCACTGTGGGTGGCACAGGCACACCCTGGCACACCCGTGGCTACGCCACTGGCTTGGCTCCTCAGCAAAAACCTGAATATGCGGTGCACCTGCTGCCTACTTATTTGTATTGGCACTCGAAGTAGATTGACCTATCAAAGTGATATCCTAATGCATTGGTCATCCGATGTGACATCTCCGTTCCCTCCTTCAGGGAACGAGCGTTACCATACATAAACAAGACATTTTTATAATAGTAATATTAATATTTAGTAATAATTTAATTAGCATTACACTATTTTCCCAAATCTAATGAGCTGGTTGACTGTTTACTAACTACACAGATAACTGCCTACTTTTATACTAATATCAAAATTTAAACTGATTTTCAGAGCTTTAGCTTGAACACAACGCTCACTCACACTTGTTACATCAATTATATAAGAACATACAGCTGCTGTGAATTTATGGGTGCGGAGGCCTTTGTTTCAAAATAAAGTCTATTATAACAGTGTCCTTTATAATGTCCTTTAAATGAGAGCAGTGAAGAAGGAACATATAAAATAAATATGCAGTTAAATTATTGTAAACCGAGCCCCTGTCTACTGTGAATTGGAAAAAAAGAGGACACCACATCAGGTAGACTTTCTGGTTTGGAGATGGCAAAGTGTGTACGTCTGATTCCAACTTTGCCTAGAGTGACACCAGCAGCTAACAGCATTTTCAGATGGTAGCGGCCATGGAATATTCATATCTGGCCATTGCCCGGTAAATAATACAAGTCACTCAAACTGCCAACATAAGACTTAATTCTTCAAAAACTGCTGGAAAGGCCTCTTGACATAAGGCATACAATCCTATTTTTTTTTTTTTTTTTTAACCAGGTAAGTCAGATGAGAACCAGTTCTCATTTAAAATGACGATCTGGTTAAAATGCAGCATAAAAAGCAGGTACAATACAATAAAAACACAACAGAGTTACAAATAGCACAATTAAAAACAGTGACATATAAAAACAAACAACTAAAAACAAGTACAATGATCTCAAACTATTGACTGATTTGCATTTTTAAATGAAGGGAGGGAGATAAGTGAGCTAAGCTTTAAAGTCTGCTGCAGATAATTCAAATCATATGCAGTGGAAAACTGAAAAGAGCAACAACCAAGTGTGGACATGCAGACATGTATGTGAGTTTCAAATGACAATTTGCTGTCAAGCCAGATACCAAGATACTTGTAGCATTCAACATAATCAATCTCAGAACCATCAAATGAAGGCAGATATTTTAGGCAGATATTCAACATGTTAAAAACCATACATTTTGTTGTATTTGCATTAAAAACTATTTGAAGGCTAGCAAAAGCATGTTCGATGTGAATAAAACTGACCTGCAATAAAGATATTGCAATAGTGAAGGAAGCTAAAATGTATAAAAGATAATGTCATCAGCACTTGCAGCAAGAACAAAATCATTAACATAAATATAAAAAAGTATAGGCCCTTATATGCTTCCCTAAAATAGGTGCTGGGGATCTAACTGAAACCCCTCGACCCTTACTGATTGTGAACAACCAGAACAGTAACTCTTGAACCAAGCCAAACAGCTCTCAGAGAGTCCTACTCTTAGCCTATCAGAATCAATGAACTTTGTATGTCTCCTTAGTAGTGTATAAGGTGTCAAGTGAAAACAGCACTCAATAAACACATTATCACGTTTTGTTAGCATTCTATATTTTTATTGGTGAAGTACAAAGTTTTAAGTGAATAATGAATGATCCTTTATTATTATTATTATTATTATTATTATTATTATTATTATTATTATCCATCCCTATTATTATTATCATCATTTATTATTTCTTTAAATGTATGGTTTAACAAAAATAGTTTTATAAATGTATACAATATAGGTTACAGAGGAAAAAACAGTGATAGAAGGGGTGACAATTCAATAGAAGGTTCAAATTTCTGTAATATATATATATATATATATATATATATATATATATATTTCTTTCTTTTATCTCAATTAGGTTATTTTCAAGTAGCAGAGAAGTATAAATTTGCTGTTATCTTAGTCATAAATCTGGAGACCAGAGATTGCAGCCCGATTAGGGACAGCAGTTTAATCAATATTCTTCTTATTCATAGATCAGAAGGTATATACGTACTCTCATGAGATCTGTAACTCTCTGCTGTCATATAGGTGGAAAGAAGCAGACCAAGAGCTATTCATTGAGATGTCAGTCAAGCTTTGCCACCACCTAGGACAACACCAGCTATCACCTTTCACCTTCTGAGCTGCATTAAATGGTATCTTGATAAATGGCTTCTTGTTCACAGAAAGGATTGTTATGTAATGCCATATAGCATCTGGTTTTCCAATACACTCTGTCTGGAGAGTAAAGAGTGCAAATGTCTGAACATTATTGGAAGAAAAATCCAGTGTCTGTTGTTACATACTGTATCTTAATCAAGCAGAATTGTCTTGGCACAACTGTGTGACAGTAGAAGTTGTATTTGACATTTCATTTTGTCCAAGTCCAAGGCTAGACAACTCATTAGACGACATAAGCGACCACCAACCGATTCCCTTTGGGAGCACCGATTTACCAAATAAATTTTGTGTGGTCCTGTCAATTTGATAACATATTGGCAGTCTCCCCAGTTCCAACCGAGAGCACTGATACACTGAGGGACAGGGATTTTGTGGTTCATGACTGGCCCTGCTGACATTCAGCACAAAAATGAGCATTAAAAAATGCTATTTTTGCAAGTTAGCTACAGTGATCAAATTTCTAGTATATAATGTTGCTTATATGCGGAGCTTAGCCTAGGAATTTAAATAGCTACTCCAGGATAACACTGTTCATAACTGCTGGTGTAAGATGAGATTCTACAAACAAGGACAATAAGAAAAAAAAAATGGACTCTAGATTTTATTTTTTACATTAACGTGTAAAAACAAATCCATCTTTAAAAATATAATTTTACAATTTTCATCCATATCCACATTTCAACACACAATCAATCTTTCAATCTAATCAAAATTAGTCTGTACTGAAATTTCCCAGGTTCAAGTGTTTCGAATATTTTGAAATGTAATTTTATAGGGGTGCTATTATTATGTTTTTACACTTTTTCTATTTTAGTTAGTCTGTAATGTTGCTGTCTGAGCATACAAAAATCTACAAAGTTACAAAGCTCAAAGTCTAATTTAAAAGGATATACAGTATTTAATTTAACAGAAATCACTTTTCAAATACTACAACGCATATTTTCCAGGATTTGTGATATCACAAAAATTGACAAATGGGACAAGACCTGGTTGAGCTGCACCACTGAAGGCAACAAATGTTATCATTATGTCAGAGATGCACTAGTTTTCCCAAGACAGAAGAGCTTAGAGTGGTTATAATCATCCAGGTTCAAATTGTGCTCAAACTGATTTGATTTTGACGCAACATTTAAACTGAAGCTAGCAGCAGGCTGCTTTGGTAAGAGGCAGAGGACATTTCCCGACCAGGCGCTGAGTGCTGTCAAACACACACTGGCCCAGGTAACCAGTCATAGCACAACTCGTATTCCAGAAGGTGGGCCTTCATTTGATACAGGAACTATTAGAGCCGCTCATGTCAGACTGGGGAGAGAGGTATTGTAATAATGTAAAATTTATTTTTTATGTAAAACAAAAAAAAAAATGTGATAATGTAAGCTGTTCCCCAGAGAAGTGGCTTATTCAGCATAGTCATGTCTCTCATCCAATGACATCCTGTCATAAAAAAATAAAATAAATAATAATAATGATAATACTTCTTCACTGAGTGGCTTGCCAAAAAGCTGTTTTGAGTGTGTCATGGTGTTGACTCAATAGGAACACTTCTATGTGAATGTTGTCTGAAGAATATGTGAAAACATATATCACAGAATATCCAGCGTCTTTGTCTCCAGGAAGCCATTTGTATGATGCATTTGTGTGATTTACTTTGTTATTTTTCATCACATTGTATGTCTCTATCTGTTTTATATTTACATTTGTATTAAGTCGTTTATCAGGTACTTTCATCCAAAGCTATTTACAAATCAGGGCAATGGAAGCAATCAACAATCAACGAAAGAGCAGTGATATGCAAATTCTATAACAAGCCTCAGTTAGCTTAATGCAGAACATGTAGCAAGTTTTTTTTTTTTAAGCATATACTAAATACAAAGAAAACCAATAATAATAATAATAATAATAATAATAATAATAATAATAATAATAATAATAATAGGGAAATAATAGACCAAGCTAGTGTTAGAAGCCATTTTTTGCCTTTGTTAATTGTTTAATAAATAAAAAAAGAAAACAAATAAAAAGAACACAAAAGATTAGAGAAGCTAGTATTAGTTTCTTTCTTTTTTAAAAGTGCCCCTATTATGGATTTTTGAAAATTACCTTTCATGCAGTGTTTAACACAGCTCTAAGTGAATTAAATCATCTGGCAAAGTTGTAATTCTAAAAGTGTGCCGTGTATAAAGTTATTGTCTCTCAAAATAAAGATTTGTCTTTGAATCATTTTAAAACAAATCCAAAATTTGTTGGAGAGTGCTCCAAGATTTTTAATTTCTCTCAAGCCCAGGGTACTCCTTACATCCTGGGAGAGGGGTCCGAGCTCTGCTTTTAGCCTGGACCCAGAGTGCACCCCCAAAAGATGCAATTAGTACAGCACAGCAGCCAGAGCGGAGCATTCATAACCCCCCCCAACAAATTTGCAAAGCTTAAGACTTGTGGGGTGCTGAACGTTGTTTGTAGTAGCGGCACTGCTTGGGGCAGAAGAGGGAACTAGAGGCTTCTGTGGAAGTGGGCACTACTGCGGCATCTGAAAAAGAAAACTCCTGTGGGATTGAGAACCGTTACGGCATCTGAAAAGAGAAATGGCTTCTGTGGAAATGAGCGCTGTTGCGGCAGTGTAAAACACAGATAAAGGTTCCTGCTGGAGCAGAATCTGCTGTGGCAGTGGGGAAATACAGAAGGCTCCTGTGGGAATAGTCACTGCAGCAGAAGTGGGGTGTAATGGGAGGAACCAACGACAGAAAAGTGGGCATGGCGTCAGGCCTCTGAGAGGATTTTATTAACAGATAATAACACAAAGACAGGGAATAAACGTGGCCAAAGAGGGAGAGTGTCCAAAACTAACAGGGGATTTGGTGTCCTCGTCATGCTGCAGGGTACGTGTGGGTCGGGCAGGGTTCATGGAGGAAGGGTCCAGGTAAGGCACGGAGTCTGGCAGCCGCACGCACCACTCCCCTCTCAGGTCTGGAGTGTGAGGGGCGGTGGCTTCTTCTAGAGGTCGTATCCTTCTTGTCGGCCGCGGTTCTTTCAGGGGATGAAAACGGGTGCGGTTCTCATCCGGATCTCGGGTCCGGTGGCTCATGTCTCTGGTGGCTTGGGAGTCAAGTCAAGTCAAGTCACCTTTATTTATATAGTGCTTTAAACAAAATACATTGCATCAAAGCAACTGAACAACATTCATTAGGAAAACAGTGTGTCAATAATGCAAAACGATAGTTAAAGGCAGCTTATCATTGAATTCAGTAATGTCATCTCTGATCAGTTTAAATAGTGTCTGTGCATTTATATGCAATCAAGTCAACGATATCACTGTAGATGAAGTGACCCCAACTAAGCAAGCCAGAGGCGACAGCGGCAGGGAACCGAAACTCCATCGGTGACAGAATAGAGAAAAAACCTTGGGAGAAACCAGGCTCAGTTGGGGGGCCAGTTCTCCTCTGACCAGACGAAACCAGTAGTTCAATTCCAGGCTGCAGCAAAGTCAGATTGTGCAGAAGAATCATCTGTTTCCTGTGGTCTTGTCCTGGTGGTCAGTTGAGGCAAGGACTTTAGAGGGGATCTGTATCTGGGGCTCTAGTTGTCCTGGTCTCTGCTGTCTTTCAGGGATGTAGAGGTCCTTTCTAGGTGCCGGTCCACCATCTGGTCTGGATACGTACTGGATCCAGGTGATTGCAGTGAACCTCTTGATCTGGATACAGACTGGATCTGGTGGCTACGGTGACCTCGGAATAAGAGATAAACAGACAAATATTAGCGTAGATGCCATTCTTCTAATGATGTAGCAAGTACAGCGGGTGTTATGGGAAGTGTTCCCGGTTCCGGTTTACCTAATTAATGCAGCCTAAAAATCCTTTAACGGATTTGGATATTAAAAGCATATTAGTATATTATTTGTAAGCCAGGTTAAAGAAATGGGTCTTTAATCTAGATTTAAACTGCAAGAGTGTGTCTGCCTCCCGAACAATGTAAGGTAGGTTATTCCAGAGTTTAGGAGCCAAATAGGAAAAGGATCTGCAGCCTGCAGTTGATTTTGATATTATAGGTATTATCAAATTGCCTGAGTTTTGAGAACGTAGCGGACGTAGAGGATTATAATGTAAAAGAAGCTTATTCAAATACTGAGGTGCTAAAGCGTTCAGGGCTTTATAAGCAATATTTTAAAATCTAAATGATATTTGATAGGGAGCCAGTGCAGTGTTGACAGGACCAGGCTAATATGGTCATACTTCCTGGTTCTAATAAGAACTCTTGCTGCTGCATTTTGGACTAGCTGTAGCTTGTTTACTAAACGTGCAGAACAACCACCCAATAAAGAATTACAATAATCTAACCTTGAGGTCATAAATGCATGGATTAACATTTCTGCATTTGACATTGAGAGCATAGGCCGTAATTTAGATATATTTTTCAGATGGAAAAATGCAGTTTTACAAATGCTAGAAACGTGGCTTTTTTAAGTAAAGACTGTGATCAAATAGCACGCCTAGGTTTCTAACAAATGAAGAAGAACTGACAGAGCAGCCATCAAGTATAAGAAAGTATTCTAGGTTATTACATGCAGAGTTTTTAAGTCCTATAATTAACAGAATTTTTCAGAATTTAGCAGTAAGAAATTACTCGTCATCTAGTTTTTTTATATAGACTATGCATTCCATTAGTTTTTCAAATTGGTGTGTTTCACCGGGCCGCGAAGAAATATAGAGCTGAGTATCATCAGTTTAACAATGAAAGCTAACACCATGTTTCCTGATGATATCTCCCAAGGGTAACATATAAAGCGTGAAGAGTAGCGGCCCTAGTACTGAGCCTTGTGGTACTGCATACTGCACTTGTGATCGATATGATACATCTTCATTCACTGCTACAAACTGATGGCGGTCATATAAGTACGATTTAAACCATGCTAATGCACTTCCATTAATGCCAACATAGTGTTCAAGTCTATGCAAAAGAATGTTTTGGTCAATTGTGTCAAACGCAGCACTAAGATCCAATAAAACTAATAGAGAGGTACAACCACGATCAGATGATAAGAGCAGATCATTTGTAATATTTTTACATTGTGTATTACTTTAATCGCCATTATTCATTTTGTGAGATGCTTTGGTCCCAGACAGCAACATAGTGTTCACATCTGGCCCACAAGAAATCCATGGGGGCCAGATGTGGGCTGGATCTGGGTCAACACTGCTTCCTGTCTGGGAATGTACACACACACTATGCCAATAAAGTACATTAAACTGAATAGAAAATCAGACTTAAAGAACAAATCAACCAATAAAGAGTGCGTGTATAAAGTATACAGTCTATAAGAGAAATGTAACAGATAGACACATCATTTAATCATAATTTATGGCAGATGTGTCAAAAAGCAGTTCCACACTAATCCAAATAACAATGCATTGCAGTTGCAGTCCTCTCTGGCAGAATATAACAGTAGTGAGAGGAGGACTGACCACTCCATCAAGGTGCGCGTTTCTCATTCAAAACACGCATCACTGGAAACACGGCATTTAATCTATGACGAAGCCGATGAGAGCCAATGAGTAAACCAAATAAATATTACATGATAATGGTTAAATGATCTCTCTCTCTCGCTCTCTCTCTCTCTTTTCATGTAAGGATTCTAAAATTATTTGGGTGAAGAAGGACACGACAGTGGAATCGGTCGCGGATGCGCTGGATCGTGTTCTGAGCCCCCATGTTGCCTGCCATCGGGTGTGCGTGGGCTATTTCTATCACCGCTCCCGTCTTGAAAAAAAAGAAAATAATTATTATAAAATTATAATTAAATACAGTTTAATGCACTTGACTGATTTATAATGGTTTCATTCTGTTTTGACTTGCCATTTGAAAGGCTACATTTTAACAATACTACACTTCATTAAATTGTACGTGATCATTTAAACATTATCATGCAATATTGTATTTATCTTGTTTGTCATGGGTCACATAATGTGCTGCCAGATTATAGCCTTAGTTTGGCCACATATCACTGGACTGATCTGGGCCATACTCCTCCCACCAACAATCGGCCCGGATATTGTTTGCCGGATCCACGGCGTGCTGTCATTGCCAAACAAGTCCCAGCTCTGGCTGAAAGGTTACATGCTATTGCCGACACGAGGCCAGCAGTACCACCTTGAGGCAACATTTGGGCCAAGTCCGTTGGCTATGTGGGTATGAGAACTCCTGGTATCAGGGCCCAATCCAGTGCAAGTGTAGCAAAATATAGCCACAAGTTTTGTTGTTATCAACATTGTTTGATGATTGTCTCAAATAAGCTTCACAGTAACTAAAAAAAAAAAAAAAGTGTTGATGTTGCAAAGAAAATTGATTACGAACATCAGTTTCAGCTGTAAATCAGCTCTCAGAGGACAAAAGTGTTATTATTCAGTTCAAGTTTTTGTGTCGACTGGCCCAACTGAACAACTCAAAGGTGACAGTGGCAAGGAACCAAAATTTCATCAATTGACAGTTTAAAAAACCTTTGGGGAAACACGGCTCAGCTGGAGGACCAGTTCTCCTCATAAATTACACTGTGATTTATGATTTAAGGACTCCACCACAAATCAGTGTTTTTGTGGTTTGATATTATTCAAAATATTGAAAAAAATAATAAAGATTTTTCTAAATGTCTACTGTGCCTTGGCTTGGTGGAATTCCTATGGCTTTCTTTCTTTTGCCAAAGACAGAAATATTTCAAAATATTGTCAATAAAAAGAAAGTCAAGGACACTTCCAGATCATTTAACACTAGAACTACCAAGGCAGTCATTTTGACCGTTTTAAAGATTTGCAATGTAATAACTTTGTTGAAATAAAACCCATATAACTACAGTTCCATGACTTTTCTTAAATGAATGTAAATTTTATTTTAACATTGTTATTTTATTAAAATTACAAAACACAAAAGAGTTCTGAGTATTTCTGCCTTGAATGGCCATAGCGGTCAATTTGACCGCACATATTTACATCTCCTCAGCGCTTTTTCCCACCATTAAAGATGTGCGTAGCTGTTGCCTAGCAACCTTTTTCTGGCTGTTTTGTATGCTTTTGCTAAGCTAAAACTTAGCTTTACCGTCAAAATGGCAACAAGAAAGAAAATGACTGTCACTGAGGTTTTATCCTTGCTTGAGAACATTGATGATGCAGAGTCTGATGGAGGAGCAGAGAGCGATGTCTCTTGGTCTCTTGACAGTTCGTCTGACACTGATTCTGAGAGTGATTCAGAGTTTATTATCTGTCCTAATATAACAGAACTATTTATTCATTCTAGATTTCATTAGAGGCTGCATAAAATTGTTTCCGATTCGTGTGGTCCAAACATTTCCGATAATGCTAAAGCATTGTAAACTCCAAAAGCCAAATGTATTGAATAAAGACAGAAGTAATCATTTCCAAAATTCACAATATGTTTTTATCTAATGAAATATTCTGCTTCATTTTATATTTGTTGACATTTTGACTTTCAAAAACAACATTTTAACTGCGGTGAAAAACTTAGATCTCCAGCTTGCCGGATGCAAATTGCGGAAAGCAAATTGCGGCATGCACTTTTGTGGGAGGTCTAGTAGTTCTTACACAATAATATCACGAACATATTATATTATGTATGCTTAAATTACCCCACATTTTTCATAAAACATGACCATAGAAGCTTTGAAGTAAATATAACATGACAAAAATGACATTCACTGCTGTCTGGTATGAACAGTCAAAATGACCGCTAATGGCAGTTCTAGTAGTTATAGAATTCCGGTAGTGCTAGTGTTAAGCGCCATAATGTTTGCATGGAATTTATCTATATAACTTGACTGGTATATTCAACATCTTCTGATGCACCACTTCAGAGGATTGGAATAAATTGAATCATTCTTCATGTCCTTTTTGCTGCTTTAAAGTTCTGGACCCTGTTTATTTACTGTACAATAAATTGACAAAAACAGCCAAAGGCTTCTCCAAAATGTATTTTCTTTCTTTCTTTTTTTTTTCTCTTCAGAAAAACCAAGTCATAGGTGTTTGGAACAGCATGAGGCTGTGTAAATGATGACAGAATTTTCATTTTTGAGTAGCTATTTCTTTCAAGTATATTTTAATAGTCATAATACACTAGCTGTGTATTTATTTTTTAATTTCTTGAAGTGAGATGGGGTGTTACCTAGGGTGCCAAATTGGGCTGGACCAGCAGTAACGCTAAACTATGTAAACAAGCTAAGACTCTGCTCTACCCTCCCTTTCTAAGTCCAAAAACATGTAGCAGAAGTGTGGTCATATTACGGCACATGCAAGCCAAAGGCGTCTCCTGAAAAAACAACATGTCAGGGGCATATCCTTACCCTCTAACCAAACAAACTCTTCAAGCGTTTTCATATGTGCCGAGACAAATTAACACACTGAATAATTTAGCACACTGATTATGAACACATCCAAGCTTTCCACCAGCCCACCAACTGGGATAGGTGCAGTGAGGGAAGACAAATATTTAGCTATCAGAGTCTTGGAAATAATGACAAATGTATTGGCCATAGATGTGTAACTGAGGTGTAAATTATGGTAATTAATGGACATTTTCCACAATTTTATCAGCTTTGGTACGAAAAAAAAAAAAAAAATGTTTCTGAATATTTCCTTATCTTATTCCTTAAATAACTAGTTTTATTTATATCCAACACCTAAGCAGTTCAATACAAGCTACATTAAGGCAGATCAACACAAGGATCTGTTTCCTTTATCTATTCAAGAGTTACAGTAGCTTAAAAAAAATGTTAATTATGTCAGCTATGTAAACACATCCCCTGAGAAGACCTCTTCACCTTGATGACCATGTTGATTGATTAACCTCCATAGTACATTGTTGTCGAAACTAAATAGCCAGATAGCCAGTCACTTTTTTGAACACTGCCACATCTCCGTCATTTGAACCACATTAGTTCAACAATTTAGGGATGCTGTTAATGATGTCACATGCATGCTAAATAATTGATTGGAGATCTCTGGGATGCTGCTGTATTGAACATGCCACTATACAGTATTTTGTTTCCTTTCGTTTTGATTTATTTGATGTTTGAATCAAGGTTCCTTTCATGTTATACCTTCCCTTTGACATGCACACTTTTAAAAAACTGTGCTTATTGAGGATGGGCTAAAATGTAATTATTTAAATGTGTATATAAAATGTATATATTCATTGTAAAGAGCATATTTCTTTAGGTCCATATGTCTTACTAACGAGAAACTATACTTCTGACCACAGGTGGAGAGATGCAGTTCCTACCACATAAGTTTGTGATGCTGTTTGTGAATGTTCGTTTGAGCTGTAGTTTCAGTATGCTGGTAATAATGGAACTTTCGAACATAGTTGGCTAATGATGCTTTTGGGAAAAGCACCCCAGTATTGTATAAAGTGCTAAACAAATAAAGGTAGCTTAACTTTGTTTGTTAACTTTTTCCAAGCAACCTATGTTTTATGTCCTTGCCTGCTGTTGGCCGCCCTTTCCCAATCATTGTCTGCATGTGAGTGTCAAAAATGCTATCATATGTAAAAATGTCTATGTAGGACCCAGAGATACAATGAAAATCAATGTAAGGCCTATATCAGTTAGGTAATATAGGAGACTTACTGTAGCTGTTTATTAATCCACAACACAAGTTAGTTTCATGGGTCAAGTGAGGTCGAAATAGTTCTTCCCTGCACACTTTCACTTTTTAGGGGGCATGGAGGATAAACATCAAACTTACTAGTATTTGTATTTATTTTTTATTTTTATGTCCCAGTCATGAAATGACAGATTCCTGCCAATCATAATTTTGTGTGCTAGGAATTAATTTGCAAAATATCTGTTAATAAATTAATCTGAATTAATTTTGCAAAACATTACCCCTTGTGTTTCATTCTCTGCAAAGTATTTCCAAAACAAAGATCGTTCATTCTTCCTAATCCTACTTCCATCCTTTGGCCTAAAAACCTGATTTCTGTATTCCAGCAATCAATATTTTAAATAATTATTCAAAGCAGTTCTTTATCAAATCATGCTAATTATGAGCACAACTGGGTCCGGCAAACATCTGTGGATAGATTTTTCTCTGCTCAATCAAACATTACAGGGGAAGGGAAAGACAGAAAGGATCAAAAGAAAGGGGGATGGGGATTATAAATGTTTTTGGAGGATAAACAGAAAAGAGACTTTCTGCTTTGAGAGGAAGATCCGAATAAATAGACAAAGGTAGCAAAGTTCATATAGCTCTTGATATTTCATTCAATCTAACTAGGAATACACAACAAAGATGATTCTGCAACAAAGCCCAGAGGAAAATATGACTGATCAGAGGTTGCTCCTTCATAGATCAGAAGATTTATTAAATAACTCCGTTTTGTTTCAAGTATTAATATGTTCTCAGATGTTTATATTATAAAATTCCCAGATAAATACAAATATGTCAATAATTGATATACAGTACAATCTATTAAATGAATGAAGGTATCTCAGATAAATTTGATCATTAAAATATCATTGTAGATCTGGGTGTCTTGATAAATGTGAGCACAGTTTGATACACTGCTGAGATCTTTAATGAATCAAAATAGATAATTGGTTTTTCATATTCATTTTATGTATTCAAGATGACAAGAGTTTAATCATTCCACTGATTCAGCTTAAACAAGGTAACATAAAACCCTATTCTAAATCAATTTCCTTGTTAATGAACTATATAGTTTTCCGAGGTTCTCACATAATGTGAGAAAACTTTCTTCCATTAAATATGGAAAATCATAACTATGATTTGCTCATCCTACCACTGAACACTGAAGTGGAATAACATGGTAATAGTATGAACAGAGGATATGGCATTCAGCTAATTTCTGTCCTGTGTGTGTGTGTGTGTGTGTGTGTGGTCTCCCAGCCAAAGTCTTCCTCCCACCCCTTTAAAGCACCTCTGTAGACTGGAGAGCGTGTCTCGGAGGGCAAAGGAAAGCAGAGCCCCTTTTTTCTTATTTGCTGTAGCTCTCAGACCAAAGATGGCACCAAGGTCACAGGTTGGATGTCCATGATAACATGCATCAATGGTGCATATTTGATTTGAAATATTCAGTGGAGGGAAAGACTTTCAGTGGACAATGACTTAAATTTCACTCTTTTCCTTCAAAATTCTCATTTTGTATTTCACAAAAGCATACAGGTTTTAAGTGTCATGGGAGTGATTAGGTTATGTCAGGATTGTAATTTATTTGCATTGAACACCTTTATGTAAGCATCATGCCTAATGAAACTACAGCACATCTGCTTTTTCAGTATTTGGGCTGCTGGTTTGTGAAGACTGGTTGTCTCTGGTTCATGGAGGGCTGCTCACATGCTGAAAGGGGGCATTGTGCTGTTAAGGGGAGGGAAGAGGAGAGGGGCCAGTGGGTAAAGCTTAAACACCCGTCTGCTCCATTCTAAATGCGCTGTGGTTTGGGGCCTGGCGCTGTGGTCTTGCCTGGCCCCCTTACAGTCGCCATAGAGATAATACCTGAGTTGCCTTGCTGAGAGAGAAGAGAGACAGAGGGAGAGAGGCAGAAAGAAATAAGCTGTTTGTTTAAACGCTCTTTTCTCTTCATCTCTTCACAGGCTGCTAATTCTGCACTTAGCTTGTCCAGGCACAGACACAGAATGTAGACCTTAGTGAGTCAGTTCCATAAATTGTTCCACTGGGCAAGAGAGAGAGAAAAAAAGTATATATATATATATATATATATATATATATATATATATATATATATATATATATATATATATATATATACCTACAAATAAAATATTTTGTAATATGATTGGGGAATGGAAATGGTTAATTAAAGGGTTAGTTCACCCAAAAATGAAAATTATGTCATTAATGACTCATGCTCATGTCATTCAAAACCTGAAACCCGTTCATCTTCGGAACACAGTTTAAAATATTTTAGATTTAGTCCGAGAGCTCTCTGTCCCTCCTTTGAAAATGAATGTACGGTATACTGTTCATGTTTGAAAGTAATAAAAACATCATCAAAGTAGTCCATGTGACATTAAAGGGTCAGTTAGAATTTGTTGAAGCATCGAAAATACATTTTGGTCCAAAAATAACAAAAATTACGACTTTATTCAGCATTGTCTTCTCTTCTCGGTCTGTTGTGAGTGCGTATAATGCTGCTGATGTGTTATCTTTGTTATTGGGTGCACCAGAAAACACGTCAGAAGCGTCATACATCAGCAGCATTGTGAACGCACTCACAACATTCCCGGAAAAGAAGACAATGCTGAATAAAGTGCTTTAACAAATTCTATCTGACCCTCTGATGCCACATGGACTAAAATTGATGATGTTTTTATTACCATGGACAGTATACCGTACATACCTTTTCAATGGAGGGACATAAAGCTCTCGGACTAAATCTAAAATACCTAAAACTGTTTTTCCGAAGATGAACGGAGGTCTTACGGGTTTGGAACGACATGAGGGTGAGTCATTAATGACATCATTTTCATTTTTAGGTGAACTAACCCTTTAAATTTGGAGCAGCGTTAAACATAGTATATGACTATATTTTTAGTCCATTAGAGGAAATAGTACAGAGTACAAAAATCAACACCATTCATTTCTAGTTTCTCCTTGATAGCAAACAGAAACCTTCTGTGTAGGTTTCCTTCTCAGGATTTTTTTTATTTATTTTTTTCGTCTGAGAAAAAATACCTAATTTTAGATGAAATCACAACAATGTCTCAAATTTTGCTCAGATTTTCCAAGACACCTTGTTTCAGTGAAGTCTCAGAAGACCACATTGTGAACACAATATGAATTTCTCTCAAGATCAAATTATCTGATCTCTGAATGTCAACACTTGTCTGGTTTAGTCCACTATGTGCTACAACTTTCTTCACAGCTTAACTGCTTAATTTTGTAATGAAGTGTTCTGCCACAGACTATGTGGTTTTGAATAGTTTGAATAGGCTAGTTTCTGAGGATTGTATATTGCTGCATTTCATATTAATAATGAAAAAATTGAAAGTTCCTTTACTATCTTGTTCTTTATTTGCAAATGTTTGTATCTTTAGGAAATCCCACTGTTTCAGGCCCAGGTCCTCTGAGGGGGGTTTTATTTAGGAATTGCATTCTGGTTCATCTTTCCCAGGTTGATGTGTCAGTTTGGTGTATTATGATAAATTCAGCACAGGTGTCACCTCCACTGAGGAAGGCGTGAATTGATGTGCTGCAGACAAAGGCCATCCATCAGCTCTGTGTATTGGGATTTGATGAATCTGTCCCCAATCACGCCCTGCTGTTAGGCAGCATGGTAATGACCCCTTTCTGTGTGACACCACAGGAAATCAATGCCAGGTACACAAGGTCATTGTCCAGTTGGAAAGCTACTTAAGCCCTGATGTATGGATTTCACTCTAAGGGAAGTTGGTAGTGGAAACATGACAGGAGAGAGCACAATGACCCATAATGCAATGGTTAACTAAAATATTGAATTGTACATTTGTACCCTTACAACATTCCTACATTCAATCAAGGCCATTGTCAAGGGGGAATGGGGCCAACCAGGAAAGCTGTTCCAGAAATAGGGACACAAGTGTTATTGGGCCCAGTGATGAGGTGGCCCACTTAACAGATGTTTGTATGGGTAGGGCCTGTACATTAATATTTTGCCCAGAGTGCCATGCTCAGGTGACTGCTAATAATATTTTGTGAAGCTGCCTCTGGAGATGCCAGTAAAAGGTCTCGCTTTTTTGTCATGTGCAGTTTTGAGAGATATTCGACTTCTCCTCTAGAATATGTGACCTGTCATGGAAACCAGTGACACAAGTCGGCAGCACAACTTTCGAGCAAAATGAGAAAGAAGCGTTTTTTTTTTTTTTTTCAAAATTTGTGATTTTCGTTTTTTGCAGAATCTGTTAGTTGAGATCACAAAGAAGCCTCTCCGTGTTTGAGATAGCAGTATTGGTATATTTAAAAGCGTACATTTTGAGGTTGAAATCAGCTTGTTTGTCGGAGATTCTAGCATGCAGTAGGGGCGTTTCATCGTCTGTCTCTATTTCCATACTGGATAAGCTGGCTTTTGTTTCTTTTGTTTTTGCCCCCGCCCTCAGAGGGAAGCGTGGCTATTTAGTATGCAGCGTCCTGGCCGGCTCTAGCTGATATCAAAATTCAATGAAGATGGACGCAGCCAAGATGATCGCAGATGAGCTGAACGAGCTGAAGCCTGATGCTTATGAACAAGTGCTCACTGATTCTGAAGACGATCTGAGCGACGATGAAAGCGGCATAATAAGACTGTAAAATATCCCTAATCTACAACTGAGCGAAGATGACGACGACGAAGAAAGTATTGGACTGACGTCGGACGAGTTGGACCGTAAAATATCAGAGGCTATATCGATAGGAACTTCGATTCAGACGCACAGTGACAGACGCACAGTGCAAAATTCGGAGATGGTTACATCCACAAAGAAGACCCCGACAAAGAGAAATTGTGCCTGAACAACTTATTTCACTGGAGGCATCGAGATCTGCAAGAATACTTTTCTGTTTCTTATGGGGTGAGTTTCCATAAACATAAAGTTTGTCATTTTGTGTTCATTCTAAGAACACGTACACGTTATCTCATGTTTAGTCCATGTTTAGACCTTCCCATATCTACCTATTGTTATCAGATAGCTCATCGGTTATCACAGAATCCTGTAAAAAAAAGTCCTAATGCTACACAATGAAATCAATTCACCAAGGTTTATGTAGAAAACCAGCAAATAACAAATAAAATTAGCATCAATATGTACTTTTTGTTTACATAAACATTAAAATAATAACATTAAAAATGATGGCCACATTTTAAAGATGAAAGCTTTTTTTATAAAAAGATAAAACTCATAAAAACATATTTCAGCCTCTAAATAATTTTTATAAAAGTCAAAAAGATAAATTACTGACATTTACAATGCACATTCTCCTTTATTATTAATAGTATGCTGTCCAATTTTTCCCATTTTGTCTGTCGTTGCTATGCAACCATGCAGCTTTACAGGGGGAGCTTTACAGGGGGTATGGCGTATCTAAATGAGATGTAAATGAGCCCCATTGTCACTTGCAGCAGTGAGAACAGGTGAGAACTGCACAATCTTTAGAGGCTATTTTTCTGCTTTTTGAGCTTTTTTGAGTGCCTGCCTTCAAATGGCTACAACTTCTCCAAATATTATCAGATTTCCATGTGTTACACATCGTTGGAAAGCTTGGAGACTACACTTTCAGATTCTGTGAATAACTCAAAATGCCCCAGAACCGACTTGTGTCCCTACTTTCCGTGATTGGTCACATATGTAAAGATTCTTAATAGTGTTTTTCTTAGATTTGTGTTTTTTGGGAATTTCAAAACCATGCTTTTTAATTTCCTGCAACCACGTTTTTCTGTTTTAATATTATCTGAAAACAGTGTCCACCTTGGTCTACCATACATACTGTATGCATCATTGGCCAAGTATCACCCTTCAGATAGAGTGTCAGTGTTTGGGCTAAAATCACCCAATGGCATTCATTGTCCTGATGAATGAAAAAAAAAGTTAAAAAATAAAATAAAAAAAGTAAAAATATAATAAATAACACCTTATTTGTGCTATTTATTTATTTATTTAGTTTGCTACTTAGTTTCCTGATCTGAGTAATAACGATTTGCCTCTTTTCAGCTGAAAATTCTTTTCTTTAGCTGTAATGAGGGATTTTACGTGGGTGCAAACACTTCTGTGAAACAGGAAATGGTGAAGTGCTGAGCTACACTGTCCTCAAAACTGAAACCAATAACGAAAAGGCATGCCTTTATTTGGTCTGACTAAAAAAAAAAAAAAAAAAAAAAACCTAAGTTGCTGGGCTTGGAGAAGGGGGAAGAAAAAGTTTGTCCAAGGCCAAATTATTACTGGATGTATTTGTTTGATTCTGTATTACTTGCCCATATTATGCCCACACCACAATAACCGTAGTACCTTTGACAGTCTGGAATAACACTTTGCAAGTACCTACCTTAAAAACGGAAAGCCTTTTGGTGAAGTGGCCAGCACAAATGTGTTTTTAAAGATGATACGATCAGCCATTGTTCCTGCCTGACCTTTTTGATTAATCTCTACCAATGTTTCAAGTGACTGATTAGTTTTGCAGAGTGGTTAGTGATTGTAGCTCTGCTATTCTGCTGAATCTCTATCTTACTATCACTCTCTGTTGTCTAATGCAATAAAATATAAAATTAATTCCCACAATATATCCGCAACATATCAGTGCGCCTGCAGCGAATTAGCATTTATTAGCCAGTTAGCTTGACATTTATGTTTCCATCCTTGTCAAACAACATTGGTAAGTCAGAATCATTCTTCAATCACGATGAGTAATGGCTACTTCTCCTGTTTTTGTTGTTTGCACCACTTGATACATGTACAGTTTAGCTCTCTCTGTCGGCAAATGCAGGGAAATAGTTAGGCTGACAGAGAGGGTTTTAGAATTAGAGACATGCATCCAAACTTTATTTGAGGACAGTAAAGGGGGTCGCACACCGGACAAGAAGCACCTCATCGAGCTCGCCACATGTAGGACAACTCGAGGTATCACACAATGAACGCGCACATTCTTTACGCTGGAGCTCAATATCGAATCAGGTTCTGAGCAGCAAGATGATGAGTTTTAATTCATTTTTTATTATTATTATTTTAAATATAGAATTTTAATTGATAATTCCTGAGTTTTGAACGTTAATTAATGAAAATAATCCGTGTTATAATGTAGTCTAGATTATCATTAGCATTCTTGATTGCCATTCATCAATTGTTTTGTATTATAATAAGCAATTTCAACATTTCTAATGCTGTAGATTTTTTTGCTCTATAAAAACAAAGATGCTAAACTGAACGTTTTACTTCAGATTGAAAATGAGACATTCTTACCTGAAAAATCCATGACAAACGCGATCCTCTTTCACGTTTATGACTTCCTCATGTTGTCTTTGGATGATGTATGGTTGGTTGCATATAATTCTGGGTATTTCCCTACGCCGTTGATTAGTTTTTCGTCTTTTGCGACCCACTATTCCGCTATTTAAATTACCTGAAGTGTGTTGTGACGGTTGTGACCTGATAAATCCAGTAGGTTGCTGCCGACAACCTTGAATGTAATCACGACTGTATCATACTGTAATATTTTGCGTATGTAAAAATGTCTCAAGAGAAAAATAAAACAGGCCTACGTTTGCTATACATTCAATTATATATGTTTACATTTTATTCAAGCTGTACAATTAATGTAAGTTGTATTTTGCAGCAGTGGTATCTTGGTATAATGTATGAACAACAGTTTGAAACCAATATGATGTTATTTAATATAAAACTGTGCAGATGGCACTCTGTGGCACAGCAATTTGAACAGCATCCTGAGTCGTAGCTAGGCGCCATGGACAGACGCCGAATGGCTAATCCTCAGCACATAGAGGGTCTTACACCTAGATATCACACTACAGAGACTGTATATGTTCCCCAAACTAAAAATAAAATAAAAAAAAACCTTCCAAATCAACTTAAGAGTAACAATTTGATTGATGTTCAACAAACACAAAAACTGATGTCATACAGATAAACAAATGATAAAGCTTGGCTTATTGATTATCAGGTCCCTTTTTACGAAAGCACTTTTTGTAAATGATATGATCAATGAACATAACCTAGATGTGGTCTGTTTGTTTCACAGATACCTGTATAAAACATTATGATTACATTATTTTAAATGAGTCTACCCCCAAAGATTACTTTTATAAACATGAGCCACACCCAAAAGGTAAAGGGCGAGTTGTTGCTCAAATTTTTCTCAGGGGGTGGGCTTCAGGTATAACTGAAGTAACATTTGCTTGAAGTTATGTTTGAAATAATGGTTCTTCATATAACATTATCCAGAGAAACAAGTGTTGATGTTAAATCCCGTGTGATGCTTGTACTGGCTACTGTATACAGGCTACCAGGGCACAACACAGAATTTATTAAATAATTAGCTAATTTTATATCCAAGTTAGTTATGATTTTAATAACCATGTTGAAAATAAAATATGCATTGGGATTAGAATTCATAGATATTTTGAACTCTATTGGGCTTAGAAAACACATTTCAAGTCCTAATCATTGTCAAAATCATACTCTAGATTTAATACTGTCACATGGAACTAATGTTGATGGTGTTGAAATTATGCAGCCAAGTGATGATATCACAGATCACTATCTAATCTTGTGTAAACTTCAAATGGCTAAAACTTTAAATTCTACTCATTTTTACAAGCTTGGTAGAACCATCACTTCTACCACAAACGACTGATTTGTAAGTAATCTTCCTGATTTATCTCAATTCCTTAGCACATCCAAAACCTCAGAACAACTTGAGGATGTAACGGAAACTATGGACTCTCTCTTTGACAGTAGATACGGTCGAGCCTTTAGACTTAAGGAAGACTTAGGAAAACAGTCTGACACAGTGGTATAATGAGCACACTTGCACCCTAAAGAGAGCAGCCTAGAAAATGGAGCGCACCTGGAGGGAAACAAAACTAGAGGTATTTTGTATTGCTTTGTGGGAAAGTACGCTATTCTACAGAAAAGCATTAAATACTGCTAGATCTGAATACTTTTTGTCTCTTTTAGAAGAAAACAAACATAAGTATTTATTCAGTAAAGTGGCTAAATTAATGAAAACTAAAGCTTCAAAAGGTGTTGACATTTCCCAACAGCACAACATTAATGACATTAATGACTTAATTTTACTACTTTACTTTGATACTATCGATACTATTAGAGATCAAATTGTAACCATGCAGCCGTCTGCAACAGTATCAGATCAGACAGTGCACTGTAGATCTCCTGAGGAACGGTTCCACTCATTCTCTACCATAGGAGATTTCGACACTATTGACCACAACATTCTCTTGAATAGACTAGAAAACTTGACTAGAAAACTGCTGGCATTAATGGAAGTGCATTAGCATGGTTCAAGTCATACTTATCTGACTGCCATCAATTCTTTGCAGTGAATGAAGAGGTATCCTATCATATTGTCATCCTATCGATGACAAGTGCAGTATGGAGTACCTCAAGGCACAGTATTAGGGATGTTACTTTTCATGCTTACCTGTTACCCTTGGGATATATCATCAGGAATCATGACTGTTAGCTTTCACCTTTATGATGACACTCAGCTCTATATTTGTTCGCGGCCCAGAGAAACATACTAAAAATGTATGGAATGCATAGTCAATGTAAAAACCTGTATGAGATGTAATTTCATACTTCTAAATTATGAAAAAAAAAACGGAGGTATTAATTATAGAACTTAAAAACTCTGCATATAATAAACTACAACACTATCTAAGACTTGATGGCTGCTCTGTCAATTCTTCAATTCAATCAACTAGGAACCTAGGTGTGCTATTTGATAACAATCTTTCCTTTGAAAGCCACATTTCTAGCATTTGTAAAACCACATTTTTCCATCTCAAAAATATATCTAAATTATGACCTATGCTCTCAAAATCATATGCATAAATATTAATTCATGCGTTCATGACCTCAAGGTTAGATTTTTGTAATGCTTTATTGGGTGGTTGCTATGCATGCTTAATAAACAAACCCCAGCTAGTCCAAAATGCAGCAGCTAGAGTTCTTACTAGAACCAGTAAGTATGACCATATTAGCCCGGTTCTGTCAACACTGCACTCACTGGAATGAGCTTTTACTGCAATATAGTCCTCCAACTCCGCTGCGTTCTCAAACCTATGGTAATATGCCAATGCTTAGAATATCAAAATCAACCATATTTCCAATGTTACAAAAACTGCATTCTTCCATCTTAGAAACATTGCCAAGCTACAAAACATGTTATCTGTTTCTGATGCAGAAAAGCTAGTTCATGCATTCATGACCTCTAGACTGGACTATTGTAATGCACTTCTAGGTGGTTGTCCTGCTTCGTCAATAAACAAGCTACAGGTCGTCCAAAATGCAGCAGCTAGAGTCCTTACCAGGTCAAGAAAATATGATCATATTACCCCAATTTTACAGTCTCTGCACTGGCTACCTATTAAGTTCCGTATCAATTACAAATTATCATTACTTACCTATAAGGCCCTAAATGGTTTAGCTCCAGAGTACCTAACTAGCCTTCTACCACGTTACAACCCATCACGCACCCTAAGGTCACAAAACGCTGGACTTTTGGTCGTTCCTAGGATAGCAAAGTCCACTAAAGGAGGTAGAGCTTTCTCACATTTGGCTCCCAAACTCTGGAATAGCCTTCCTGATAATGTTCGGGGTTCAGACACACTCTCTCTGTTTAAATCTAGATTAAAAACACATCTCTTTCGCCAAGCATTCGAATAATGTATCTTTTTAATTGTGAGTGTAGTTGCATCTGTTCAAAGGTGCATTTTTATTCATTAACTTGGGTTAAACTAATTTTACTTTGTTGGATCAGCAGCTATGCTAATGATGTCTGTATTTTGTTTCTATGTTTCGCCACGGGATTTACATCCCGTGGTAACTAGGATTTAAACAAGCTCCAGTCTGGATCCAGAACACCTGAGAAGAGATGATGCTGACCCTCAGAGGACCCCAGATGATGCTACCTTGAATCAACAAACAGAACTAGCAATTATTGCTAAATGTGTCACTGAATCATATAATAACTTAATTAATAATATTGATAGTTCATCGTCTAGCTGACTACGTCTTGTATTATTATTATTATTATTTTTTTTTTTTTTTCTCTAAAATCCTGTCAAATGTGCACAAACTACTAGCTACTACTAAATATTGTAGAAACATAATTTTCTGTAAAGTTGCTTTGTAACGATTTATTTTGTAAAAAGCGCTATACAAATAAACTTGAATTGAATAAACTTGAACTGCGGGCAGCAGATCACTTTGTTATTTAGTGGCCAAACTTTGGAATATCCTACCTTAAATTGTTTGGGAGGCAGACACACTGTTTCTAAAATCTAGATTAAAGATCCACCTTCAACCTGGCTTACACATTACACACTAACACTTTTCTAATATTCAAATCCCTTAAAGGATTTTTTAGGCTGCATTAAGTAGTAACACTGGAACCGGGAACACTTCCGATAACACACAATGTACTTGCTACATCATTAGAAGCATGGCATCAGTGGTAATATTAGTCTGTTTCTCTCTTTTTCCGAGGTCACCATAGCCACCAGATACAGTCTGTATCCAAATCAGATGGTCACTGCAGTCACCCGGATCTAGCACGTATCCAGCCCAGATGGTGGATCAGCACCTAGAGAGGACCTCTACAGCTCTGAATGTCAGCGGAGACCAGGACAATTAGATGAGCCCCAGAGACAGATCCACAGTCAAGACCTTGTCTCCTAGATGATCACTGGGACAAGACCATGGGAAACAGATGAGTCTTCTGCACAATCTGATTTGTTGTAGCCTGGAATTTAACTGCTATTTATGTCTGGCCAGAGGAGAACTGGCCCCCACTGAGCCTGGTTTCTCCCAAGGTTTTTTTTCCATTCTGCGACCGATGTAGTTTTGGTTCTGTCACCTCTGGATTGCTTAGTTGGGGACACTTAATTTTCAGTGATTTCATTGACTTGATGGAACAGATACTATTTAAACTGAAATGAGCTGGATGGTGACATCACTGAATTAAATGATAACTTGCCTTTTTGCCTTTTTGCATTAATCACATAGATAGATAGTGGACATGACAATTCAAGCAGTGCGTGATGTGATATAGCATATCGGTTATGTATGTATCTCTGTTTTCCTTAGCTGGGAATGAAACACTACATCACTACCTGACAATATGTGTACACACTTCCGGTGTGATGATTGTCTGAAGCCTGTATAAAATCATGCCAATTCACTGCATCACCATTGCCTTCAAATGATTTATGCAGTGAGGCCCAGCCTGCATCACACAAATATCCTCCAAAGATGTAACCTTATAAAACACCTTTGGAAAAAACAGCACTTCTTATAGTAAGCTGGACTGTCAGGAAACAAAGTTAAAAGGATAGTTGTTGAAATGAAAATTACCTTATGATTTACTCACCCTCAAGCAATCCTCGGTGGATATGACTTTCTTCTTTCAGATGAATACAATCAAAGTTTATATATATATATATACATATATATATATATATATATATATATATATGTCCTCTATGCTGTTATAAAGCTCTTCCAAGCTTTATAATAGCATTGAATGTGGTGTTTGTGTTCCCAAAATATCCATATTCAAAACTTTATACATCGTAATCTCTAGCTTCTGCTAACTAGAGAGTGGCCTCCCAGCAGATGAGGTAGGTGTAGCTTAAGCAACAGTGTGAAGTTACAAAGGGGATGACATTTTCTTTTAACCAGGGGGATGCCAGGGGAGCACGGGGCACAATGTAACGCAAGCTTAGTTGTTACACACATGGTTTGAATATTTCCACACATGCTAACATAACTAAATTTACAGTATGTATTAGTTACCATATCAGCATTATATACAAAAACAATGTGCACCAAAAAAAAAAAAAAAGTATTTTTAAATATTTATTTTATCATAGTAAAATTTAAATTCTGGCTTTAGTAATCTTTTCATCTCAGTTTTTTTTTTTTTTTAAATTCATTTAAAATGAGACAAATCTGCTATTATGTCAATATTTTTATCAATTTTCTATAAGTGAATTTATCAGTCCAGATCGTTTTTTAATGCTTTGAAAACTAGCAGAATACACTAACCAGTTTTAAATTCCACTTGCGCAGACGGGGCACGTTGTAACACTGCGTTACAATGTGCTATTCTATGACATTAGTGATGTAATTTACACTATTTACGTTAATTTATTTGAATGAGAAACAATGAGAAACAGGTACGCATACATTTCCTCCTTCATGGAACGAGGGTTACATAACATAACTGAAGCATTCTACATCCAATTCAGCACTTCAGATGCACAGACAGAAAGAACAAGTACACTTTTTTTTGGTAAAATATTGATATTGTTATAATATTATAATACCTATGAAATGCATTTTATATTGCTGTAAAATTGCGAGAGATTTTTGAAAAGCTATGTTAAAGCAGCACTGAATTCAACATTGCTGTACCTTTAATATTCCACCACAGGAGCTCACAACAGATCAACGGCCGACTTCAGACTAAACTCTCCTCTGTCCCAGAAAAACTAAAGCCCTCATAACTCTTAACTCCTCTTCGGTCTGTGGGAACATTGGTATGTGTGTTTATGTGAGTGTGTCTGCATGTATAAAGATACCATGAATAAGGGCGCTCATTTGGACGAATTAGTGGGCTAACCTCGGCCTTGGCAGCACTATCGAGTGAAGCCACTGAGCCGACGAGGATCACGTTTCTTTTTCCAACCTCTACTTCTGCAGCCACCCTCAGGCTGCGTCATACTGGAGTCAAGTTTCCAGCTAGTGTCTTAATTACAGCCGCCTGGTAAAACAAGGTCAATGTGAATGCCTGCCAGGACTTATCTCTGGCTTCCTGTTCTCCTCATCTAAACTGAGCATCAACACCCAAACAGTTTCATTTATGTGCTTGAAGCTTAAGTACACTGGTCTTTGACATTAAATTAACTCAGCTACTGCTAAAGAGGTTTAGACGCGAAAGGTTGTATGCTTGAATAAATGATTCTGTCCACAGCAGGTTTACTAGTAGGGCTACGGAAAATAATCATGAAAAAATAAAATGTATCTATATATGAAAAGGGCAATATATCCCAGTGTGGTTATTAAATTGCAAAAAGTGGAATTTAATTAAATAAATATATAGTCTAAATGCACTATATGCTTCATATTGCAGGGGTGGGACAATGGGTGGTGCTAGGGGAGGGCTACCACAACTTAAGCCCTGAATGTTCTTTTATTACTTTGTCAAGTTTTCAAGCCTCGTAATTTTGTCACTAATAAAATCATTCAGAGCTGCAATCTGTTCTATAAATATGACGTAGTGTCGCACATAAAATCTGGCAGATATTGTAGTTTATTCTTCAACAAAGTAAAAGCTCATTTAAATTATTGCTGAGCCTTCTATTTTGTAGAGAAAGTAGAGGAACCTATTTTTTACTTTGTTTTATTTTATTTTTTATTTTTTTATCAGAGTTGTGCTCAGTCCAAATTTAAAATGCACCAATTATTACAGTGCGATAAATCTGATAACAGAATGGAACATACAGTTGCACTTCAGGTTCTTAAAAACTTGAAAGGGAAAGTTCACTCCAAAAAAACAAAACTACCACATTCAAGGCCCAGAAAGGTAGTAAGGACATCGTTAAAATTAGTCTGCGTGACATCAGTGGTTCATTTTATGAACCTACAAGAATAATTTTAGTGCGCAAAAAAAACCCAATAATAATGTCTTTATTTTTCTTCTCTTCCATGGCAGTTTTTAACCTGCGTACCATGACACATACAGATGCACTGTAACTTGTTTACAAGCCCTGGAATGTATATGCATGCACCCTGGTACTCTCATGAACATGCATCAAAGACTGACATGGAAGAGAAGAACTTTTCGATTGTTTTTCAATGTACAAATGCACTAGATCGACATGTTTAACCATTGTGCCCAACTCTTGCATGACAAGGCATTCTAAAAAAAGGCCATGCTGATTTTAGGGAAGAACTCTAATTATTAACTAGCTCCTCATTACCATTCACATTACTAGCATATTGGTTGTTTATTAGTACTTATAAAGCACATATTAACCACTTATTCTACACATCCATATTTTTGATATTTTAATCCTACCCCATAGCTAAACTTAACAACTAAGATACTAACTATCAATAAGCAGTAAAATAGTAGTTTATTGAGGTAAAATTCATAGTTAATAATAGCAAATTATTAGTGCAAATTGGTCTCCAAACTAAAGTGTGTATGGCACCTACCAAGGCATTGTCAAGGCATTTATTTATGTATTTATTTATTTAGACTTTCATGAATAACTAAATGACTCACTCATAATACATTGTTAGAACATCAAAATCCAGCATCAATAGAGTAATGCAGCCATGATGTCAAAACCAATAATACTAAATCAGCATGTGTCCCATTGAGATTTGTTATACAAACAATAGATAGATAGATAGATAGATAGATAGATAGATGCTTAAATTATTTGTAGAAATAACAACATATTAAATTTTCCAGTCCTTCATGCATTTTTAGCAGCAAACTGCATAAAAGAGTTAAACGGGAACTCCAGGCTTCATGGATAAATCTCATATTATCTCAAAATGTTGTTTCTATTGTAAAGGAAAAATAAAAAAAATGCTTGGCTTGCTTCTGGAGTACCTCATTATGTTCATGTATCATGTTCATTTACTTTTACTTAGAATGTTTGACTATCAATCATCATAAAAATACTAAACCAAGATACCAGAGTGCTTACAGGACCAATTGTGCTGCAGAATCTCCCAGTTATATTCAGCAACTTCAGTAAGCGACATAAAGAGCTTTGTCATCTATGAGAAACAATTATTTCCTGTCAGGGTTGTGGGATAACTTGACACTACCACACCAAGCCCACAAGGTACTTTCTGTGTGGTCACGCTTGTTAGTAAATCAATAGATACAAACATCAACCTTAACATCCTGTAACTCATGGAGAGACGCTCTAAGAGATGAAAAAAAAAGCATCAAAAAGACCCTGCTGATATGCACATCAAATTTGCTTCCACTAGCATGCTGTCTAACTAACAAAGAGACCACAGAAACCTACTCATTGTCTCAGTATGAATGATTGTTCGTACATCCTGATGTTTGGTAAATGCAGAGTTTCTCACTAAATTCTGGTGAATTTGGATTGTGTACTTATGCAGAAACATACACACTAACAATGAACATGGAAATTGTATAGTATAACTGATCTTTTCCTGTTATTGGGTTGGGTTTTAAATGAAACAGGGATAGTTTGCCAAAAAATTTAAATTATGTCAGAATTTACTCATTTCAATGCAAATGACTTTTTGTATTCTGTGGAACACAGAAACATTATAAATATTAAAGCTGCAAGCAGCGATGAATGGGCCCTCGCACCCGGGCTCACCACCAGTGAGCTGCTTTAGTAAAAAGGTGAACAGTGAGAAATATACATTTAAAGTCATAAATACAAATCGAATATAAGTTTATTCCATATATGTTCCAGTCTTCCTGTTGCCAGCAGGTGGCGCTATCATTATTAGGGAATATTGGCCTTCAGATGTGTTCAGGCCAGGACTCTTATCGAACATGTGAAGTTTGGTGAAGATTGAACATTTTATGGCTGAGTTACAACAACTTCTCTTACTGTGGTGAGACATCAAATTTTGTCATGGCGCCATGGACACGCCCTTTAACAAAAACTCAAGATCTTCACAATTAAACATTACACAGGCCTTTAGATTAGACTAACCACAAAAAAATACATTAATGTCAAAAAATTTCTAGGAGTAGTTTGTCGCAGCGTGAAACATGTCACTTCCTGTTGTCAGGTGGCGCTATGACTATAACTGAATATGGGCACGTAGATCTGTTAAGGCAAGAAGTCTTATCTAACATGTGAAGTTTGGGGCAGATTGGACATTGTATGTCTGAGTTACAGCAACTTCCTTTTTCATGGCGAAACATCAAAATTTGTCAGGCCGCCATGGACATACCCTTTAATGAAACCTCAAGATCTTCGCAATTTTACATTACAAAGGGCTTTAGATTGCACTGACCAAGTTTGGTGTTGATCTGAATAAATCTCTAGGAGGAGTTCGTTAAAGTACAACCCCAGCAAATGACAAAAACAACACAAATTTAGCAGAGAAAATTCAAAATAACTGACTTCCTGTTGGGATTCGGATTTCGTACCAAGATACTTTTTCATAGGTATTGGTGTGTTACATGTGTGTACAAAATTTTCGTACATGTACATGAAACATAGCTCGAGGCGCACTCTGTTGAAAGTGTATGGGTGGTGCTATCGAGCCATTTTGCCACACCCGATGAAATATTGGCCTTCAGATCTGTTCAGGCCAGGACCCTTATCACACATGTGAAGTTTGGGGAAGATCGGACATTTTATGCCTGAGTTATAACATCTTTAATTCCCATGGCGAGACATCGAACTTCGTCATGGCGCCATGGACACGCCTTTTAACAAAAACTCAAGATCTAAACATGACACAGGTCTTTAGATTAGACTGACCACAAAAAAAGACATTGATGTCATAAAATTTATAGGAGTAATTCGTCACAGTTTAAAATATGTCACTTCCTGTTGCCAATAGGTGGCGCTATGACTATAACTGAATATGGGCATGTCAATATGTTCAGGGTCGGAGTCTCATCAAACATGTGAAGTTTGGGTAAGATTGGACATTGTATGTCTGAGTTATAGCAACTTTATTTTTCATGGAGAATCATCGAAATTTGCCAGGGCGCCATGGACACGACCTTTGACAAAAACTCAAGAACTTTGCAATTTAACATTGCAAAGGCCTTTAGATTAGGCATACCGAATTTGGTGTTGATCTGTATAAATCTCTAGGAGGAGTTCGTTAAAATACAATGCATGGAAATGACAAAAATTACACAAAATTTGCTCATAATATTAAAAATAACCGACTTCCTGTTGGGTTTAGAATTTTGATCCAAGAGACTTTTTTGTAGGTATTGGTGTGTTACATGTGTGTGCCAATTTTCGTGCAGGTACGTGAAACATAGCTGGAAGGCTGTTGGTTTTCTTAGTATAGGTGGCGCTGTCGAGCCATTTCGCCACACCCTCTTCTGAATTCTATATTAGACAAAAATTTTCACCAGGTTTTACGCATGTGCAAAGTTTCATGACTTTTTGAGCATGTTTAAGCCCTCAAAAATGCGATTCATTCGGGAGAAGAAGAAGAACCGGAATAATAATAATAAACAGAGCAGATACAAGGGCCCTAATTACACTGCATTGTGTGAAAGATTAAAATAATAATATTATTTTTATTATTATTTTGGCGAAGGGGGCACTGTTAGAGGTGCAAAGTAACTAATTGCAAATACTTTCGTTACAGTACTTTTTATATTTTACATTATTTCTACTTTCTTGAGTATAATTAAATTGTGGTACTCTTACTTGAGTAGAATAAAAGTAAAGACAAGTTTGACTGGCACTTTTCTCATTTATAAAATTTGCTGTTGTGCAGATTTGATCTTAGTTTGTGCATACATTAACATTTACGGGGCGGCGGGGGGGGGGGGGGGGGGTGTGGGGGGGGGGTGTTATGACAATAACACTGCTAACTGCTTTTATTTATAACATCTGCTGCTTTGCTTCTGTGAAAATGAATAGAGACATCAGATTATCATCAAATTAACTTTTCCATAACATTCTAATTTACATTCATGCTAGGTAAACAACTGTTTGTGTTTAGCTGTTATTCCATTTTATTTAAAAAAAAAATAATAATTATCTGTACAATTATAAGTCAAGTCAAGTCACCTTTATTTATATAGTGCTTTCAACAAAAAAAGATTGTGTCAAATCAGCTGAACAACATTAATTAGGAAAACAGTGAGTCAACAATGCAAAATGACAGTTAAAGGCAATTCCTCATGAATTCAGGGATGTCATCATCTCAGTTCAGTTTAAATAGTATCTGTGCAATCATTTGCAATGAAGTCAGCGTTATCGCTGTAAATGAAGTGTCCCCAACTAAGTAAACCATAGGCAACAGTGGCAAAGAACCAAAACTCCATCGCTGACAGAATAGAGAAAAAACCTCGGAAGACACCAGGCTTGGTCGGGGGACCAGTTATCCTCTGACCAGACAAACCAGCAGTTCAATTCAAGGCTGCAGCAAAGTCAGATTGTGCAGAAGAATCATCAATGTTTCCGGTGGTCTTGTCCCGGTGGCCATCTGAGACAAGGTCTTTACAGGGGATCTGTGTCTGGGCTCTAGTTGTCCTGGTCTCCGCTGTCTTTCAGGTCTGTAGAGTTCCTTTCTACTGCAGTGACCCTCTGATCTGGATACAGACTGAAACTGGTGGATACGGTGACATCGGAATAAGAGAGAAACAGACTAATATTAATGTAGATGCCATTCTTCTAATGATGTAGCAAGTACATTGTGTGTTATGGGAATTGTTCCCGGTTCCGGTTTACCTAATTAATGCAGCCTAATAATCATTTAACGGATTTGTATATTAGAAGCATATTAGTATAAGCCAGGTTAAAGAGATGGGTCTTTAATCTAGATTTAAACTGCAAATGTTTGAGTGTGTCTTCCTCCCGACAGAGTGAGTTCCAGAGGATCGCCCTCTACTACATGCTGACTGGAACACACATGCTGTTGCAATCATGTGAATATGAGAGTTAATCCACAGGCTATTTCCACAGGTAAGACCACATGTTTTATGGAAAAATATATTTGTTTTTTTAGAATACCATACCATACAAGTAATACTTTGCATTACATAATCTAAAAGGCTACATTGCATTATTTATGCTTTATATTTCATACCTGCGTGTGTAGTTCTATACTGCTGCTTTGCAACAAATTAAAATTGTGATGAAGCAGTAGAGAAACAAGTCAAGTCAAAATTTATTTATATAGCACCATTTATACAGACAAGCTGACCAATGTGCTTTACAAAACAAAAAAATATCACACGACAAACAGAGCCAATAAATAAATAAATAAAGATAAAAACACAAGCTACAAGTTATTAAAAGCAATTGAATAAAAGTGTGTTTTCAAGCGTGACTTGAAAACTGACAAGTCAGGTGCAGATGGAACATGATTAGGCAAGCTATTCCATAGTGTCGGACCCGCAATGGCAAAGGCACGGTAACCTCTGTGTTTTAACCTGTATCGTGGTATAGATAAAAGTTTCTGTGTACCTGACCTAAGATCTCTGGAAGGATTGTAATGCTCTAGGAGCTCAGATAAATAGAGGGGAGCTAGGTTATTTAGGCATTTATAGACAAATAAAAGGATTTTAAAATTAACCCTAAAGCGAACCGGCAACCAGTGAAGGGATGCTAAGATCGGGGTAGTATGTCCACGTTTGCGAGTGACTTTTAGAAGTCTCGCTGCTGCATTTTGGACTATTTGAAGACATGTTAGAGTTGTTGAATTTATTCCATAGTATAGAGAATTACAGTAGTCTAGTCGAGATGACAGGAATGCATGTATCACCCATTCAAAAGCTTGGGAACATTGAAAAGGTTTAACTTTAGTCAGCATACGTAGATGGAAAAAACAAGATCTGACAACAGAATTCACTTGCTTATCCAGTTTCAACAAACTATCTAATGCAGTGATCCTCAAATCTGGCTCGCGAGATCCAGTTTCCTGCAGAGTTTAGCTCCGACTCCAATTAAACACACCTGCCTGTGATTTTCTAATGATCCTGAAGACACTGATTAGCAAACTCATGCGTGTTTGATTAGGGTTAGAGCTAAACTTCGCAGGAAAGTGGATCTCGCGGGCCAGATTTGAGGATCACTGCTTTTAAACTACTTTTAGAAGGACCAGAGTATAAGTTCTGTTTTATTTTCATTTAATTTTAGGCAATTTGCAGACATTCACTTCTTTATTTCGTCTAAGCAAGCAAACAGGTGCTCAAATTAGTTTTTTTCCTGCCCGTTTAATAGGGACCTAAATCTGAATGTCATCTGCATGTGAAACGACACATCATATTTTTTAAATATGGATCCAAGAGGGAGCATATATAGGGAAAAGAGTGTAGGGGCCAGGATTGAGCCCTGAGGGACCCCCCATCGAAGGTGAACAACAGAGGACATAGAGGAGCCAAAACGGACAGAGAATCTTCGTTCGCTTAAATATGAAACAAACCAATTTAACTGTTCCTTTCAGCCCCACATCATATTCGAGTCTCGACAAGAGAATATCATGGTCCACCATGTCAAAAGCAGAGCTAAGATCTAAAAGCATTAAAATTATAGAATCTCCAGCATCTGTTGTCAGATAGATGTCATTAAAAACCTTCAGTACTGCTGATTCGGTACTGTGGAGTGCTCGAAAGCCGGATTGAAACTACTCATATATAGCATGGGAATTTAAATAGGAATGTAGTTGATTTGATACAACTTTTTCTAGAATTTTTTAAATAAAAGGCAAATTAGAGATATGCCTATAATTATTAAAAATGGCAGGATCAAGATCTGGGCCCGTAATCATAAAGATTCTAAGAATCCTCTCAGAAAAATCTTAATTTAGCTTAAAAACTTTTACATAGGAGTCTTAGCTTAAGAGCGATTCAGGACCGATCTGAGAGCAACTCTGAGTAAGGAAAAGACAAAAACTTTCATCTTAGTGAGGAGGCGGGGTTGACCCCGTTGCTATGTATGACACAATCTTTTGAAGACTGTGATTGGTTGGTTGTCCAAGAAGAAAAAAAAAGTGATTTTAAGTATATTCTAATTCTCACTTTGAATGTACATGTTTAATTTTTCCTTTTTGACCATTCTCTCTCTCTCTCTCTCTCTCTCTCTCACACACACACACACACACACACACACACAACACACATTATATGTATCTAAATCCTTTTTTTTATTATTTGCTTTTAATTTCCTTTAAGGTATTTGATTGGCTTAGAATGATATTATTTTTCCACTCTTTACAATTACAGTGATTGCTGTCCTATTTAAGTGGTGGTTTGAATGTTGGTTTTAATGTATCAAGCATGGAATCAAAACCAAGAAACTGTAACACAATAAGATATTCTGAAAGTGCTATAATTGTTTGTGTGATCACTCTGCTTACAGAACGTTGTGACAGACCCAAATCATCACTATTACATTGTTGCATTTTCCCAGTTGCCAAATATCGTAATGTAGTGATTACTTTAATTTATATATTAAATTATAAATTATTATATAATCTATAACGTCTTATTAACTCACTGTCATCCATTATCTGCAACACATTTCTTCTGCCTCTTCACCTTTCTGCCATTTTCTCCTCTGCTAAAAAAAACTCTTAAGCCTCTTAAAAGTCCTCGTCCGTGCTCCTAACAAGTTTGACCTTAAGACCTGTTTTAAGGGTTAAGATGCTCTTTACTAGGATTTTTTCTTTAATTTTAAGTGTAAACACCCACATTTCTAAGAATTTTCTTAGAATTTTGTCACTAGGAGCTACTTTTTGCATTAAGATTCTTTATGAAAACAGGCCCTGGCTAACACTTGGTTTTAGTTCCAGTGTACTTAGACTATAAGAGCTAAAAGGGAATTTCCATTTAGGCCAACTGAATGTTGTTAGAGCAACCTAAATAGGGTGAGCCTAACCTCTGTTTACTGTAATTTCACTCTAGCTAAGTGTACATGGAAAAAAATCCATTACCGAAAAGAAGTTTACTTCAAGTTTATTTTATTAAGTATACTTAAGTAAAGTTCAAGCATATTTTTAAGTATACTTATGTAGCAAGTATACAAATATCAGTGTTCAAGTAGTATACTTGTAAGTGTACTGTTTCAATACTCCTTGGGACTAAATTGGCCAACTTTCTATCATATTAAAGTATAATTTTAAGTATATTTAACAATATATATTTAATATAAACTTTGAGTACATAACTAGTTTACCTCAATGTTTGTAGTTTTCATAGTTTGCATAGTTTTGTAATAGTTTTTAATTTATATGTATACTGATAGTTTAATAATTAAATACTTTGTACACTTTGAAGTATAGTCTCAGTAGTATACGGCAATTACTATACTCATAAGTTTTCTTTAAGTGAACTTTACATCATACTTTAAATGCGCAGTATGGAATTTTTGGCCACCAGGGGTCACTCGATCAAAATAATAACATAAGACGTACTTTGATGGCGTCGGGAAAGAGCGTAAGGCTCATGAGAGTTGTTGTTCTTTGGAACACGCGCTCTGTCGCTCCCTATCATTCCTCACTCATTCTAACTTAGTATTTTGACAATCACGTCTTTTCGATCGGAGAGACAGTTTCAACGGCAAAAAAACATAAACAAACGTTACTGCGCATGAGCGCTTTTGTGGACCTAACTTAACTTCCGGTAGACTTCCAAATAGAATCAATAACAACAGCCAAGTCCCTCTAGAGTAGATATTTTTTGATAACAAACAAAATGTTTGCTGCCTGGATGAGGCGGACTTAATGAAAATGCAATTCATTATTTGCCAACAGTAGATGTTTTAAAGCATAGACATAAAGCGCGAGAAATAGAGGTTTCCCCAGTAACAGCTGTAAAGGAAGCAGAGCTGGTACGCTCATACGCTGCTATCAGGCATATAACATGCAAGTCTTCCTTCAGAAATACAGCGATATAAAAACACCCGTGCCTCGCTTTGATATTTAAACATATAAATGTATGGAATTATTATTATTAAACGTGCAGTACTTAACGTTACTCAATGAAGCCTTTTTGAAAAAAAATATCAGTTTTAAAATTGTGGTGAGTCTCCAAAAATAAATAAATGTATGGGAAACACATCCCACAGCACAACCACTTGAGCCCAACTTCAGTCTACTCATCACCTTGCCTTTAACTGTGTTTGTAGAAGGCACCGCAGCCAGACCGGTATACATGACCGTGCGCCCGATGAAACTGTCTATATGAATTATGAGACCCCTATCAAATCAATATTCCATCTAGCTAGTAGTAATATATGTTAAAAAAACACGGCCGCCTTTCGTTAATAATTATAATTACGTTATACTATGATATCGAACAAGTTAGAGAACTTCATTTGAAGCTACTTTATTCAGCTAGATATAGAACAAATGTAGATTTACATGAGAGCTAGTCTGTCTGCGTTTTACACAAGACATCATATCGTTTCACAAAACATACAGATAGATACAGTTAGATGAATGGATGCATACCTGTTTATCAGAATGCAAGCAAGTTCGGCATCTCTCTGTAGTTTCAGCTTGTCACAAAGCTCTCTCTATCTTGGAAATGCAACTCCAATATTTACCGGTATCTTGTAGCTTCTCTTGTCCCAAAACCATCTCGGGTCATTTATTTCACCCATGTGTTTGCACTTCACAGAACGTGCTGGCAAAGCATAATCATGATCCATAACTAAGTTATTGATTGAGGTTTAAATACGAATATAAATATAAAATATAATAGTCTCAATCAAGGCTACTACTTTTTCTTCTTCGTCTCATCTTTGTTTCTGTTCACCTTTGTATTTGGCAGTTCCGCAGGAAGTTAGATAAACTAGAGGGGTCAAAGTTTATATGACGCCATAGACGGGCGACAAAACGGAAATAAAGAAACGTGCCGTGTCTTCTAATTAAACTATAATTTTCTCAGGATTTGAAAGTTTGTGGAAACTGTTGGGATGATGTAAGTACACAACTAAAAAATATATCTAACATAGATATAGTGATTTCTGCTATTTTTAAAGCAGAAAAATTACATATTGTGCCTTTAAGTATACTACTATGTCCCTATTCAGGTTATATTTTGTTATATAAATGTCTGAACATACAAAACATCCAAAGAAAGAACAGGGTATCTGCTTGTAAACAAAAAACATTTTCAATTTTTCAATTTTTTTAACCAATTTAATGTGGGAAAGTTTCATATATATATATATATATATATATATATATATATATATATATATATATATATATATATATATATATATATATATATATATATATATATATATATATAACATTTTGAACAAAAAGCTGAAAAAAGACTATGAATAGATTCACAATGATAATTAAAATGTAGATGTCGATCAACACCCCAAAGCTTGACTGTAATTATTGCCTCTTCATCGGTCGACATTTTATTCCATAACGTTACAGTTTTGATGCTGTTTCATGTCAGATGATCGTGTTAGATTACATGTGTTAGTATCTGTTGTTGTTTATCTCATCTTCATTTTTTTACATTTTTTTTTTTTTTTGCAGAAGATGTGTACTAGCGCCTTCTACTGTATAATAATCAACACACAGATTCTAGGAGTTTAGCTCAAATATATTTAGAATTTTTGTAAGTATAAGTCAAGTATATTTGGATGTCATTTTAAGTATATATTTCTGATGAATACATAAAGCCTATTTCTGAGAAGTCCATACAAAAATAAACTAAAAGTTCACTTTCCTATTTTTTGGTTTAAAATAGGTATACTAATAGCACATCAATGTGATGTGTGACATCAAAGTACCGCAAGAGCTTTAGAGAGCTGACGACTGCTTGTGCTTTTGAATCGCTCTTGCGATACTTTGATGTCATATAATGATTGGTCTGTGCAGCACCACTTCAAAGCCAACACGACTATGGCTAATGGTTCAACGTGCCAAATGGTTCAACCAAATAGTTAAAAATGTGGATTATGAATTGAAATGTCACTTTGGATTGTTTGGGATGAACAGTTCTGATTTGTCTTTATCTTATGGTTTGCAAAATTTAGCAAAACAGACAACATTGTGTCTAAAATAACACAATATAAAGTACTTAATGAACTGTTATATAAGATGAGTAACTTTTCACATTTGCACTCATTTGATATTGCGCCTACAGCTTGTGCGATATTTATTAATTATGTAATGTAAATATGAGACAACATTTCAAATGGGCATTTTGCCCCATACCTTGAACCCCCATTACCTTCTCTTGGCTCCATCACGCAGTAAGTTGTTGCTCTGCCTCATATTAGTCATCAGTCGACTGTTTGAAATGGCAGATTATCCACATAGATCTTGGGCGGTGCAAGTGCGTTAAATACGTTAATAATTTTAATGTTTTATTTTTCTCCATAATTAATTAATCTAATTAATGTGTTAAATTACCAGCTCTAATAACAATGTCTAGATAAATTATCCTATGAATGACCCCAAGAAGCATTGGATAACCTGTGATGCACAAAAACATCAGTTTTGTCAACATATCTCTGTTTATGTACATTTGCTCTCAACATTTTTATAAAGTAAGAGATTTTTAAGATGTACTTGTTTTCTATTTCCTGAAGTACTGTAGCTATTGTTTTATCCACATTTTGTTTTGGATTATCAATGCTATTAAACAATAGATAAACGGGGCAGCAGAAATAGGTTAATCTGGTCTTTTTAATAACATGAAATGTCATGCAATCATTTTGTATACAGTAAATGTAACAAGGTTGTCAAGTGTTGATTTCTGTTTTTGTTAATTTACTCTTTTCATTCACAATAGTTAATCTTCTGTGTTGTATCAATCACCTCGTTTGCTCCTTGCCTTTTCTTCTATTTGTTCTTTGGGCACCATTACTACAACCATGACCATGTTACAAACGTGAGTAAACTAACTGCACGTTTTCATTTTTGGGTGAACTATACCTGATTTGCAGGCTACTGAGAAATATAAAGTGCTTGTGCATACTTCATAATTGATTAGACTTCATCTTGTGTGTGTGTGTGCGTGTGTGTGTGTGTGTGTGTGTTTTACCCAGCCAACTTGCGTTTTTTACATCTTGTTTCCACATCTTGCATGAATCAATGTTATTTCAGACTGTTTGTGTAATTTACAAGCAGCTTTAAGAACTCAAATTATCATCTTCAAATGGGACATGCAGAAGCCATTATGTTTGCTTGTAGTTTCTAAGAAAGGAGAGAAAATAAAAACCTGCAGAAGCTAAAGAAGAAAAAAATTATACAAAAAATTAGCCCTGCTCTCAGACACTAGTCGTTATGTGGTTACTGCATGGCTTTTCCTATGACCACAGGATAAAGGAAGCGCCAGCCAGCTCGCTATCAACCCTGCAGACCGGCTATTCAGAGAGAGTGAAAGGTTTGTTTGGAAGAGGCCGTCAGGGAGAGAAAGACTTCCAATTAATTATATTCATATTGAGTGTGTGCCTGCATCTCTCATCTCCTTGAAAGTAACAGTTGGCAAAAAAACTGGGAAGGTCTTAAAACCAGTTACCAAAAGCACTTTTGTACAGTTATAATTAATTTAATAAAAAAGAAGGAAAACTGAATTTTAATCCAGTTTTGTTTCTGCATCAATAAATAGGATCTAAAAGGCTGCATTCACACATTACCTTCTAATGTGTCGTTTTATGATGAAATAAACAAGGTTTTATGTTCATTTCACATTAGTGAGATAAAATGCATTATTCAACAATGTACAGATATTCCTTTAGGTTTAGTCATTGCCAAACAATACTGGATCTATCTATCTATCTATCTATCTATCTATCTATCTATCTATCTATCTATCTATCTATCTATCTATCTATCTATCTATCTATCTATCTATCCTCTTATTAAAAGATAATAGTTTAGGTCTGAAATTATAAATAAAAATTACAATAATAATAATTATTATTATTCATTATAGTCACTGCGACAGTCCCAGACTCTAGTGAGCTTTCTTGCTGTCTAATAAGTAAACTACTAAGTCACCTTACTAATTTAAATGTTTACTAATAAATAGATAAATACTATTTGCCCTAAATGTAAATACTGTAGATGCTATTTATACTTAGTACAAATGATGGTATTTACTATTTGCACCTGATTCTATTGTATAGATTATGAAACAGTACTCAACAATATCATAGTAGTGCATAGCCTATTTGTTAAAGTCAGAAATGAATGTTGATTATTGGGATCTTGTCTTTTTCTCTAAAACCCACCCTTAAGCCTTGTGCATACAGTACGATTATTGCGATTTATATTTTCAAGATGTTTATCAAATGCGTTCATTAGCGTCAGCATGTACCCACCTAGCATTGTCTTTGCTGATAATCAAGCACATTACAGTAAAAATAAAATAATAACAATAATAATAAATGAATAAATACATTAAATAAACATTGTTGGAAGAAGTGTCCAGAAAACTTTTTTGTTAATACTCCACTGGAAGTACAATTTACCCAGTACAAACATGGGAGTTAATATTAACACTTATAACAATAGATAATGTTATATAAAGCACCATTATTTCAAATTAATTATACTTCAAATGAGACCTTTGAGAAAAATAGAAAATAGTATTGTAGCAACACCTCCCCCTTTACCTTTTTTTCACTGCCTATGTTTATAACAGTAACCTTGGGGGTTAGACTTATTTAAAGTCATGTAATTATCTGGATTCAGCCCGGTTTCTGCCAAACAGAGCATATCTAGGTTATGATTAATGACATATCATTTCATATCATTTACAGAAAGTGCTTTTGTAAAAATGGATCTTATATCCATTACGCCAAGCTTTATTGTGTTTATCTGTATTATAAATTATTTTTATTTATTTATTTAATTGTTTGTATTTGCTAGGTTAGGAACAGACACAGTGTGTTATTGTATCTAGGTTATTGTATCTAGGTAAAAGACTAGGTGAAAGACTCTCTAAGTGCTGAGAATTAACTGACTTCTGTTACATGATGCTGCTAGCAGACAGTTGGTTTAGCCAGTCTGCTTCCTGACTAACCCCAGTTAGTCAAGTACAAACTATGTACTATATGTGTAAAGAGATAAGCAGAACCACCCCTGGAGGAATGAAGACCATCTCTTTTCAACAGGTTAGGTCTTCACCTAAAACTCATCAATTTGTCTATGAAACCTATGTTTCCCATGTTCTCTGTGTTCCCTGTTCCAGTGACTCTTAATGTCACGTCAGTGATAACCGATGAATTGGGATCTCGCCAGTGAGACCAATACAGTTTGAGTGTAACTAAATGAGCCAATGGATTTTCGCATCTGGCTGCCACATAAGAGGCAGCAGGTGCACCACATTCATTCATCCTTTCGCTTCGGAGCAGAGTGAGAACAGAAAATTAATCTTCGTGCAAACCCTTGGCATGTAAGAACCTAGAACACTAAGAAGCTTCATAAAAAAAACTCCAGCCAGTCCAAAATGCAGCAGTTAGAGTTCTTAATAGAACCAGGGAGTATGACTATATTAGCCCGGTTCTATAAATACTGCACTGGCTCCCTATTGAACATTGTATAGATTTTAAAATCTTGCTTATTACTTATAAAGCCCTGAATGGTTTAGGACCTCAGTATTTGAACGAGCTCTTATTGCATTATAGTCCTCCACATCTGCTGTGTTCTCAAAACTCTGGGAAGTTGATAATACCTAGATTTTCTTAGCCAACATAAAGGAGCATGATAAGGTACAGTTCCTGAATGCTCCCGTGTCTCAGACAGGCCTTCTAGGCAACGTCGTCAAGAGCTTCACCCAGCAGTTCTCGGTAGTACATAAGCAGACAAAGGCAATCAAACAAATCTTTCACTGGAGGAAACCAGCTGCTTCCATCTTGGCTGCAGCCCCTTAGCCTGCTCGTATATGACGATGCACCCCTGCCCCTGCCTCCGCTCCAATGCAGCAGCCTTCCACCAGGCAGCGTCATGGAGCCGGTCACAGGCAGGACACCCAGCCCATCCAGACCTCCACCAAACCTGGTGGTAAGCACAAGTGCAATAGTCCCTGAGACAGGTGACCTGGAGATTGAGGAGACTGCTCATCGGGATATAGTGATTGCACCACTCCCTCCTCTGGAGGATGGTTGGGTGAAGAATTCTTTGTTTAGTTTTGTTTTCATTCCAATGATAGCTTCCCAGTCTGTCTCTGTGGCTCCTGCGGACTCAAATACGTGACACAATTGCCTGACATCCCCCCAAGTTCAGGGGCATCTGGTTCACTTCAGTCAATGCTGTCAATGCCCCTGTCCTGCATGAGGAAATCACACTCCTGCTGGCAAAGGACACGATAGAGCAGGTCCCTCCAGCCGATATGAAGTTGGGGTTTTACAGCCTTTACTTCATTGTGTCCAATAAAAGTGGTGGGTTACGACCGATCTTGGACCTGTAAGTTTTGAACCATGTACTTCACAAGCTGCCGTTCAAGATGTTGACTCAGAAATGCATTTTTGAGTGAATCCATCCCCAAGATTTGTTTGCAGCGGTCGACCTGAAGGATGCATACTTTCATCTCTTGCTCATCCTGTGACACAGGCTATTCCTGTGGTTCGCATTTGAGGGTCGGGCATATCAGTACAAGGTCCTGCCCTTCGGGCTGTCCCTGTCACCTCACATCTTCACCAAAGTCTTGTAGGCAGCCGTTGTTCCTTTTGAGAGAACAGAGGGTGCACATTGTCGATGACTGACTCATACTCACACAGTCTCGCAACCAGTTGTGCTAACACAGAGACCTGGTGCCCAATGCAGAGGATCTCTTTTTCTCGGCATGGTAGATAATACATTATTTAATTCTGAAAGTCCAGGTAATTATTGACATAGTTTAGTCGTTTATATATATATATATATATATATATATATATATATATATATATATATATATATATATATATATATATATATATATATATATATAATTAAGTATTGATCACTGCCACTAAATAAATTAAATTGCTAGTCACCCAGTCCCACAGAGCAAGTCTGCTTGCTTCACTTTTCACTTTATTCTGACCAAAAACCACCCACTTGTGGATTTAAATGTATTTTATTATTATTATTATTATTATTATTATTATTATTATTATTATTATTATTATTATTATTATTTATTTATTTATTTATTTATTTATTTATTTATTTATTTATTCATTCATTCATTCATTTTTGTTAGGATGGGCATACTCGAAAGTGAAAACAACCATGAATAAAAATATATATATATATATATATATATATATATATATATATATATATATATATATATTTAGCTTTGACTTGTCATTATAGTTTATCAGTTTATCTTCTATCCCCCGTTGGAAAATCCATAGGGGAGTCGGTGCCTGTTGGTTAGAGAGTTTGAGTCCTAACCCTAGTGTTGTGGGTTTGAGTCTTGGGCTGGCAATACCACGACTTGTGTGCCCTTGAGCAAGACACCGAACCCCCAACTGCTCCCTGGGCGCTGCAGCATAAATGGCTGCCCACTGCCGTATGTGTGTGTGTTCACTGCTGTGTGTGTGCACTTTGGATGTGTTAAATGCAGAGCACAAATTCTGAGTATTGGTCACCATACTTGGCTGAATGTCATGTCACTTTCACTCTTTTCTGGAGCATATACTGTACTTGTCTACTTACATTGTACCAGAGTTCAGTCTGATGATATGTTTTTGGCCTTGAATCCTAAAGTTAAAAACTGGGTTTCCTTTCAAAAATTATGATAAGAAATCATATGAAATCATGAATGGAAATAAGCTCTCAAAATTAACATAACAATTTAATGTATTAGGCAGAAATGGATTGTATAGAGTTTTGCATTAATTTACATAAGAATTAAAGTGATAAACCATTTATTCACATAAATGATGACATTGTTACCATTTGGCTGCCAATTTGGTCATTGGTCGATATAATGGCAAGTAAAAGGCTACACAATTTAAGGCCAGATTTTAATTTGGCAACACTTCTTTGGTGATAGCCAACAAAAGGCAGAAATCTGAGGCAATTTTGGTGCTTTTTCATGTGAGTGATGATCACAACGTGTGAATTTTCAAAGACACTATCTGAGAAAACTGCAAAATTTTCACCAATAATCAAGAAATATTTAGTAGGCTAGATATCTGCAAATCACAACAAATGACTGGCCCAACAGAAAGGACCACATTACAATATTATTAAAAAATAAAATTATAATAATAATAATTGCAGTGTCTTCTGGCATCATTTAACATTAAAGTATGATTGTCTCATTACAACAAAAACAAAATCTCGCTGAAGAAAAGAGTTCATTCAATTTATTAATTTTGACAACACATGCTCCCTCAAGACAATGTACATGATGCATAGGAAATGCACATAATAGTTGTAAAACATGTTGGATGGAAACTCACACTCAAAGACACTCTTCAAAGACACAGCAGATAAATAAAAAGAGTGCATACATAAATGATTATTGATTATTTAATAATGAAGAAAATTAATGTGTTAACTAATGCCTGCCATGTTTAAGCATGTAATCACCAAAAATGCGAAAACAAATTATTGACAAAGGTGTTCAAATGAAGAACTGATAATTTAAAGCACTGATTTCTGCTCCCTTAAAGTAGTAGGTAAATAGAATGATAAATATTATCATATTAGAACACTTAAATTAAATGAGGAGGTGTGTTGTGAAATAAATCTGTAAAAATTACACACAGGAGTAAAATGCGGTCATTATGTTCTTTTAAAATTCTGAGTAGCATGTCTGAAAACACAGTAGTTAGTCCTAGCACTGAAAGCCCTTGTCAGCACTTTCACATTCTTACTATTTAATATTGATGATTCTCACAGGATCAAATAAGTTAAGTCCAGATATGTTAATCTTTTTTTTTTCTTTTTATTTACTCAGGGGTGTCAACATGTTCTTCAGCACACATGCAAATCATCTTCCATTTTACCATATCAGTCCTGGGTAATTGGAATTCAAGGTTGAAATGTGTCAAAGAATCTGCACGGCACCTAAATAAAATCAAACGCATATTAATGGATAAATATTTAATGTCCAGTAGTTGTAAGGGGTTTAGAAATATAAGAGCAAAAATGTAATATACATAATTTGTATATGGTTCAGTGTTTGTTTTAATAACAGAGATAAATAAAAGAAAAATAATTATTCATGGAGGCCACCACATTAGGAAAAGTGCACAAAAACATGTAGAAAGGGATCATCTCAGGAGGAAAAGCTTGTCTTGCGTTGTTAATATAAAATGGTTGTTTATACATTGATGGGACGTACAACCACTGTGAGAACATACTGATGTTTCTTTCACCTATGAATGACCATTACTGGTTGATCCTTCACAATCATTAAACACATTCTGCCATTTAGTCAATACAGGGTTTGTCAAAAATCATCCCTTTATTGTAGAAGTCACATTTAAAGCATTCTCTGAAGACCTGAAATAAATTCAGGTTTTAGTGAAACAAGGTTTAATTGTACTTGTTCATGTGTAGTTTTCAGTATTCAGGGACATCATGCATGTTGTGTAATGTTGTTGTTTGCATAGGGACCAGCTTTTTTATACCACTGTTTCATAGAAACCCCAAATAAAAAGTAATCATTTTGGCAGTGTCCCTTTATCAACTTTTAAACAATTAACTGAAGTGAGAACATACATTTTTATTGTATTTACTGTTGCAAAATATAAGCCCATTAGTCCTGGATTGATTTTGTCTGACACATATTCTGTAGCTTATCGTTTATTAAAATAAATGAAACAATTAGCACTTAAAAATAAAAGGCTATCTCTGTGATTCACAGTGCACCATATGTTTAAGTCTCTAGGCCACAAAATCATTCTCCAGTTATTGTCCAACCTGTTAGATATATGCAAGCCATAATTCAAAGTCTTGCCAAAATACATAGAGACAGACGGGGTAAAACAAATATGATCATTGGTTGTGTTTTTAGAACATGGAATAAATTGATGATAAAGTTGAATTTTTATTTTGACAGATAAGCTAAAGTATTCCTAATATTTTGGACCCTATATTTAAAATAGCCTCCCAGTTACTTTGATAGAACCGTATGTTTATGATGTTTGAGTTGGAGGAAATGTGACACTAGTAAAGCATAAACATTATACTTCAGCTTTAAAATCTAAAAATCTTTTATTGTGTTGGCAAATTGATATTTCTCTTTCAATTTGGTTGGGTTCCCCCAACTACCCACACACAAAAACTTGTCTTTTAAAACAGATAAATAAATATTTGTAAAGTTAGTTAAATGTAAATAGAATGTTCTGTTTAGACAGTAATACATTTAAAATAATTTAGATAAGAAGAACAGAAACTTGTCTTTTAAAACAGATAAATACATATTTGTAAAGTTAGTTAAATGTAAATAGACTGTTCTGTTTAGACAGTAATAATTTAAAAATAATTTAAATAAGAAGTACCCTACAGAGGATAAGCGGCTATGGAAGATGAATACATGGATGGATGGGTTATGAAAATGTACTGTTTGATTGGTATAGTTTATTTCTCTAAAATATTATGCACTCAAAATGTAAGGTTATTCTTTTATTTTGACAATCCACTTAAGACATACCGCACTACTAGTATAAGTAAATTTGAAAATGTCTTGGTTACGTACGTAACCCTCATTCCCTGATGGAGGGAACAGAGATGTTATGTCGAACGACATATGGGGTCTCACTTGGGAGGCCAATCATCTCTGAGTTTAAGAGAAAACACCAGTTAAAATTGGCTAGTGGATTTAACATACCTGAGCCACTCCCCGTGTCATTGGCTATAAATAGGGCGACAAGTGCATCCACTCATTAAGTTTTACGCTGAGGAGCCGAGAACGTGTCCCGGCAACAGCGACCGGTTCAAGGTTGTGGCATGGAGACATAACGTCTCCGTTCCCTGCATCAGGGAACGAGGGTTACATACGTAACCGAGATGTTCCCTATCTGTCGGTCACTACGAGTTATGTCGAACAACATATGGGGTCCTATGGAAAACGCCACAACCTGAACACCATCACAACCCTGTGGCGCTGCAATTGACGACAAGCCCAGGCATGCCACAAAAGCTACGCTTAAGGTCGTAACCTTCCCAAAGCCCCAGCGCAAATTCACTGACCTTGGTACCGAAGGGGCCAAAGGGAGAGTACATCGCTGCTGGAGAAGGCCACGCTGCATGTTCCGCCCACACAAAGTTAGCGGAAGGAATTTTAACCTTTGTAGAAAGATTGCTTCAAATCTTCCCTATTTGTTCTTACAGCTTGGCAAGACGATGGGGGAAGCGAGCCTTTAGGAAAAGGTCGCTAAGGAGACCACATCCTACCCGTTGGGAGGTGACATGTGGAGATACTGATATGGACTGGCCCAGGGGGCAGTACTACATATGGAATGTGTCTCTGAGGCAGGTCTGAAGAGACTGACAGAGCGGGTCTGTCAAGGGAAGACACGGGTTTGCCAAGACGGAAACCTTACCGTGGAAGAATACACATATGGGATTACCCATAGGGAATCAAGCCATATGTACACCTAGCCCAGTACAGCGGCTGACCAGAACTCCGGGCATGCTAACAGACTGCTCCGCCAAGTCTGACTGCCGAGGGTGCTGGAGGATGCTTGACCAGGGTACGCTAACCGGGGAATTCTACTGGGAGAAGAAAGGTGCTCACATCCTCGTGTTTAGGGGGAATGGCGCAGCAAGCTCGACACCGAGCCAGCCCTTCCCACCAATTACCTGTTACCCAAACACGGGAAGAAACTGGCTCTACACGGAGGTTGTAAAACCTCGCAAAGGTGTTGGCTGTCGCCCAGCCCGCAGCTCGACAGATGTCTGCCAGAGAGGCGCCGTGCGTCAGCGCATAGGAGGAGGCCACACTCCGTGTGGAGTGGGCCCTCACCCCCAGGGGGCACGGCTAGCCTTGGGAATGGTATGCCAAGGCGATGGCATCCACTATCCAGTGAGCCAACCTCTTTTTGGAGACAGCCTTCCCCTTCTGCTGACCTCCAAAGCAGACCAGGAGCTGCTCAGAGCTTCTGAAGCTCTGGGTGCGGTCCACATATATGTGAAGCGCTCTTACGGGACACAGCAACGGCAAGGCTGGATCTGCCTCCTCCAGGGGCAGCGCTTGCAGGTTCACCACCTGGTCTTGGAAGGGAATGGTGGGAACCTTGGTATCCCAACCGGGGTCTCAGGACAATGTGAGAGTAGGCCGGCCCGAACACAAGACACTCTTCACTTACCGAAAATGCTTGGAGGTCCCTGACCCTCTTGATGGAAGTGAGCGCGATCAGGAGCGCTGTCTTGAGAGACAGGAACTTAAGCTCGACTGAATCCAGCGGCTCAAAGGGACCCCTCTGAAGTCCCGCAAGGACAATAGAGAGGTCCCAGGAGGGAATCAGTGGTGTCCTAGGAGGATTGTAACCTTCTGACATCCGTCAGGAACCTAACGATCAGGTCATGCCTCACCAGGGACCCGCCGTCCACTGCATCGTGATGGGCTGCAGTGGCAGCCACATACACTTTCAGGGTCGAGGGTGACAGCCCACGCTCCAACCTTTCTTGCAGGAAAGAAAGCATGACTCAGTGAGAAGAACATCAATTCGTGAACAGACTCCACTTCAGAGCATAGGCCTTCCTCGTAGAGGGGGTTCTAGCCTGAGTGATAGTGTCTACCACCGTTGGGGGCAGATCACTTAGGTCAGCGGCGGAACAGAAAGAAACAAAAACTGAGGATTCTCCACCCGACCCTCCTCCGGGGGAAGGAGTGGCGCTGTCTCCGCCAGCTCCTGAAGAGCAGTCTCCCACATCTCCAAGTTGCCCGTGTCAGGGCCGCTTAGTTATCTTTTTAGAGGACTTCGCAGCCGGGAGTTACACAGGGGGCGCCTCTCTCCTGCAGGGGGCTCGATGCGCCGGCATCGAAGAACTCTCAGCACGGGGCGGTGCGGGTATGGAGGACGCAGGGGGGCGCCCACAGCGAAGAGCAGGCTGAGGCGCTGCCTGCGACGGAATGGTGGAAACCGGAGGATCACGTCGGGGCAATATGTGCTGGATGGCCTCAGTCTGCTTTTGCACCGCCGAGAACTGCTGGGCAAAGTCCAGTTATAGTGGCCTGCAGCACTATAAGCCTTGGCAGCCAGAGTGGCCGAAAGCTTACAGGCCTTGGACGGGAGACGCGGACAGTTCCTCCAAGTGGCGGAGTTTTGTGGGCACAGGTGCACCGCAACCGCTCTCTAAACCTGGGGAAAATCCACGTACCCCCTGGCTACCCCGCCATCAAGGGGTGGTGAGGAAGGAAGACCGAGACGAGCGGTTTCTGGCCGTGAAAAGGGTCGTCCACGACTTCGTCACCTCTTCATGCACCTTCGGGAAGAAAGGAACCAGGGCAGAACGAGGTTGTGAGCCATGCTCTGCACCGAGAAACCAATCATCCAGCCGCGTGGGTTTGGGGCTGGGCGGTGTAGTCACCTCCAGCTCGATACTCATGGCTGCCCGGGCAAGCATGGCCGACAACTCCAAGTCAGATTCAGCAGCAGCGATAACACCCGAGGGGGGCAACCCCGCCTCATCCTCATCCTCAGAGGTCGATAACCCATCCCCCGATGCAGCAATCGAGATCTGATCCTCGGGCGGCGCACCGAAAGACACGCTGGGGCCGCTGTAAGACGGCCCAGCAGAATCAATCGGCAGCCGCACGGGACACGTGCTGTGGGAGGAGCGAGAGGTCCGTGGGGCGTGGCCCGGTAGAGAAGCTCTCACTGTAACCCTTAGATCTCCCAGAGCACCAGCTGGCGGTCCTCTGCTCGAGCCAGAGAAACCGGGACGGGTGGCAACAGAGGGTTCTGCTGAACTCCCCTTGAGGAGTAAGAGACGCTATCGCAGCGCTGCAATGTTCATACGCCCACTATAGACGCATGTATCATCCACGAGCTCAGCCTCAGCGTGTTGGACGCCCAGACACGCCGAAGACAGGAAACGACCGCATCCAGAAGGACACGGACAAAACGGCATCTTGAAAAAGACGCAAATTGTCGGTGATTTGCTCTTTTAGAAACTGCTCTTTTAGCCGAAGCGCCCAGGGGAATCGCTCACAGGGACACCGCTGTAATGCGCCATCACACCGACCAGGAACAGCTCTCGAACACACAGATGAAGGCTTTGTAGAGACAGGATACATCAACTACTCAGCTCCGAAGCAAAAATCTAAGGAGTGGATGCAGCGGTCGCCCTATTTATACCCGTTGACACAGGGAGTGGCTCATGTACATGTATGTTAAATCCACTAGCCAATTTTAATTGGCGTTTTCTCTTAAAGGTGCTGTAGGGAACTTTTGTAAAAAAATATTTTTTACATATTTATTAAACCTGTCATTATGTCCTGACAGTAGAATATGAGACTGATCATTGGTGGAAAAAATCAAGCTCCTCTGGCTCCTCCCAGTGGTCCTATTGCCATTTGCAGAAAGTCATGCGCTCCCGGTAAAAAACAACCAATCAGAGCTGCGGTCCGTAACTTTGTTTGTGTTCAAAATGTAGAAAAATTAACATAATAAGCGAGTACACCATGAATTCATTTTTCAAACCGTGTTTTTAGCTTGTCCCGAATCACTAGGGTACACCTATAATAAGTGTTTATATTCGGACTAGTTTAGATTGCTTCCGGGATACCGCGGCGGAGTAACCCAGTACCTTTGTGATTCTTCATAGACATAAACAGAGAGAAGTAGCTCGGGCTACAATGTTCTTCCGCAAGACGCAAGCAGTTCTGTTTATTAACCGCTAGAGCGTCAAAAGTTCCCTACTGCAGCTTTAAACTGATGATTGGCCTCCCAAGTGAAACCCAACATGTCGTTCAACATAACTCGTAGTGACTGACAGATAGGGAACTACATTTCAGCTAACTCATTCATTTGCAACTTCATCTCAGTTAACTTTCATTGGAGTATTAATAAATTGCCAGGTTAATGTTAGTAAATTAATTTGGCCATTAAAACCATCAAAAGTGTAAGCAGATATTAAGCACAGTCTACTAATACTCCAGTGGTTGGCAGTTGACTTACATATTTGTGAAGTTAGGAGAATGTCTAAAGTGCACTATCAAAATAAACTGTTGATGGAAAACAAGTCTTAAGCCTTCTCTAGAGTTATTCCTGAGTTATTGAATTGAGTCTGCCAACAAATTAGGTAATTGATCAGTTCAAAAAGCCGATACGACATTTGAAATTTTGTACAGCCTATACTGCATAAATGTGATAATTTATCAAAGCATTCTTGGTATTCACTTGGAATCCCACAGGTGACCTTATCAGAAAAGTATGAATTATTTGAGTATAAAAATATATTAATAATATTAAATAAATATCTTGAAAATTAGTCAGAGATAATCAGGCTAAAGATCTTCAGAAATGAGCATGTGTTTCTTTGGAGATGGTTCTTTATGTTCTCATGGGTTCTTGGCCAAAAAAAAAAAAAAAAATGAAAAATGAAAAAAGAAACCTTTGCACTGAATGTCTATTCGTGGTGGTGAAAACACTGTGTGACAACACTGACATGCATGAAGTAGATGTTTCCTTGGAAAACCTCACACTACACATCATCCCCATTTTCAGGAAAGAAACTGGATCCTTTTATTTGGGCAGACCAAGAATGGCACAAGAAATGTTATAAAATGCTCATCTATTTAAAAAAAGGTAATTTCCTGACTGCTGCGACTCATTGGTGAGTCTAACTGGGAATATCCCTTTCCAAGCTATGATGCAGTATGTTTCACTGGAGGGGACTTCTTGCTGACCACACAGTGACAGGACTAAACCTCCCACTGGAACGTAGTGGCCATGCGGATCTAGGAAGTGCTGAAGATATAACGTCATAGTATAACGTCATCTGATGCTTCCCAGACAACATGTCGGTTCCTGGATTTGGGTCTTAACTCTCAATCGCCTCTCAATCGTTTTAACTGGACCATCATGAAAATGGCATGCCATCTGAGGCAGATCCAGCCATTTATGGGATCTCGTTCTGCAGATAAAGGTCTCTGGCCACATTTGCCACAACTTTCATGCAGTTCAAGTTATACATTGTCTTTACTACCCTGTCATGTTCATTCATTCAGGCATGCAGCAGTCTGGTTTATTTCACTCCTTCCTTCTGGTTTAGGTCCACTGTGTGATTTATATTAGAATATTTAAATATGTTTAAAAATTGTATAATGCTGTGGAATTGTAGAATATATTTATAGAATTAGAATTATTTCATGTAGAACATAATTATTTCCAAGCACTTTATATTATCTTAATGCGATAGCAATTCATATAAGTATTTTAGCCCTACATATACTTTTAAGGCTTTCATATGAGACTGTATATAGTTAATTTATTTTAAGACTTCATTATGAGGACCAAACTCCCAGTAATTTGCAGAGCAATTTTCAAACCACTTGTCCTTTTTTTTGTCACTACACATGGCATATTGCAGGGTACATTAACAGTTAGAACTTGAAATTATATAAATTTCAATGTACATTTCACACCAGAAATAAAGAAAACAAACCCAAGAGGAAATAGATTCAGAGTACTTAGACTGAGCTAAGTGCTCTAGTGCTCCATAATTTCTGTTATCTGCATCTTTATCTATCCATCCGGCTTAACACATCACAGGTTGACCATGGGACAACACGATAAGGCATGAAAGCGCAAACAGTAGCAAATGTTTGGATTATAACAGAAAGCTGACAGTTATTGCCAACTGTTGCTAATAATCCATTGTGTTGTGCCACATTTCCCTGAAATAAAACCCCAGTGCTTATGTTGCTTCCTCACAAATAATAGTCCACATGTGTGAGTGTGCTGAGTGGGAACGTTGCCCATTTAGAGCTCTGTCAGGCATGCTATAAATTTACCCGCTTGTTTTTTAACTGAATTGGCCAGATGTGCACACGAAGTTGGATAAACAGCTCATTATAATATTTATATTCCATACGCTGTATGAGAAGGTATATTGCTTCTGAGACCACAGAATTATGAGGTGTCACCTCACCTGCCCTTCATTGCTTTCCCACAATGCACTCTGAACATATGCATTAATATTTTAGCAGGACTCATCCGTTTGAGGGAGATTTCTTTGCATGGGTCACTATTATATTATCCACAGTGGTGATGGAAGGTCTACGAAAGCACACATTGTGGAAATTCTGGCTTAAATGCTCTCTTTACTTTGGTTTGATGAGAAGGCCCCCCTGTGTGTTTCATATGCACACTGCTGCTAATGGCATAACTGTAACATATTAGACATACCACTTTGTCCTTCCATGAAAGCTTCAGCTGTGATCTTCATCTTATTTTACAAATAAAAGTTAATGATTGGATTAACTTGTTTTCCCAGGAGTGTTAAGGTGTATTGTAGTTGGTCGGGAACACAAAGGGACAAAGTAATCTATGGTAGGTTACACTAGTGCATGTGTGTACCGTATGTGCATGAATAATGTAGGCCTAAAGAATCCAGTTAGATATGCTGCTGCTACTATAATAGTACCTGCCTGATATGAGAACTTTACTGTACGAGAATTAGATAATTTATTTAGTATTGCTGCTATTATTATTATATGTGCAGTCATGGCCAAAGGTTTTGGCAGTGACGTACATTTTTGTGTTTTGCAAAGTTTGTTTTTGCATAAGTATATGTAGGTAATTTTTCCACATGTTTCTATGGGATATTAAAAAACAATGATAAGCATATCATAAGTTGTAATGGCTTTCATTGGCAAAAAAATATAATGAGTCAATATTTACAGTTCTTAGAGTAACCTCTATAGTTCGCTCTGGCAGGCTGGATATTAGTTTCTGTGCAAAATCCTGACTTATGGCTCCATGCCAATGCCTTATTAGTTCTCAGAGTTGATCACAATTTGTGAGCTACTGATTGTCCACTCTGCTTTTTAGGACTGACCACAGGTTCTTTATGGGATTGAGATCTGGGAAGTTGCTTGGCCACGGATCCAAAATTTCAATGCAATGATATTCGAGCCACTTCTTTATCACTCTTGCTTTGTGACATAGTGCTCCATAATGCTGTAAAATGCACGGATCATCACCAAATTGATCATGGACCATTGAAAGAAGTCACTCTTGCAGGACATTTTGATATAATTTTTTTATTCATGGCAGTGATTTTGGGCAGAATTATGCTCTCACACCAACCTGCTTCCTGCAACCTTTGTTGACGAAAAAAAAACGAGACTAAAATGTTTTTTATAAAATAAAAACTAAGATAAAATCTCTCTTCATTTTCGTCTATAATTGTGTCTACTTTTTCATCTGCTGTTTATGCCTTTAAAATATTCCGAACGAGTTTGCTGCTTCACGCTGTTGCTCAAGTTACAGGTCTCATACTCCTGTTGCTATCAGCCTGTTGCTGTGTGCGTAGAAAGAATTCTTCCACATGCCTCTAAAAAAAATAATAAAAAAAAAAAAATCCTGAGCGCAAGTCCACCGTCTAGGCAGGCTTTTTGTGTTAAATTATATTTTCCTGTCAAAAAAAATTTGATCAGGTTAATCATTTGTGAATGTGTCTCCTAATTCAGAAATGGAAAACCAGACCTGTTTAATATATGTACACATACACACACAATCTCTCTTCTCTTGTTTCTGTCTATTGGACTGTCGTTCTGACCTCTTTCTCCCTGTATACCCCCTACAGATGAGTATACAATACTCAATCCCTTTTAGTAGATCTTAATTTAGTGAGGTGCCAGTGGGACTCAGAGAAATGCCTGTCACTAAAGGAACTGTTCCATGGTGACAGAGACCCTCACCAGATCATAATCCACTAATCCACAGTCAAGGCACCGCATGCTGCCTGCCTTAGGACTTTAATTAATGTACAGAGGGGTTTTGTGGATGGAGGTGAGGCTGCCTGAAGGGTTGAGGGAAAGGCCCTTGCATCAGTCAATGTCAGAGTAATTCAGCTAGAGAGAAGGACCTGTAATCTCCACATGGTTTAATTCAAAATAACTATCCTTTTCACAGTGGTTTCACAGTAGATTACCATGAAATTGTGGTGTTTTAAGGAATGAGATTAGTATGTGAATTCTGACAGAGTGATTTTACCTTGACTCGCTACAATATATTTAGCTGTCAATGTTAATGTGTCAATGCATGCAATTAATTTAGACATTCTTAAAGAAATTCTTAAAAGGGTCACGTGAAGCGATTAAAATTTGTCCTTTATCTTTGGAGTGTTTCAAGCTCTTGGTGCATTAAGAAGATCTGTAAAGTTGCAAAGACTAAAGTCCTAAATCCAAAGAAACATTCCTTATAAAAGTTAAGACTCATCCACACCCCCATAAAATTACTTGTTCTAACACATCCCCGACATCTCTACGTCACTATGTGGGATTATTTGCATTATGCTGCTTAAAAGTTTATTCAAATAAATATGGCGTAACTTTTGTTCTTTCTGTTGCAGCTGCTGCCATGTCGTGGAGTCACTGTGTGTACTTTGTTTGGCCTTCCGAAAGAAGACACAACTAGAACAGTCCAAGCCAAATATTCAGATGTGTGCAGAGCATTTTATGGAGGATGAGGACTGTTGTATGAACCTGCCTGCAATGCGTCTGTGTCTACGGCTGTTTCTATAAAGTTGGGCAGTTCAAACGTCGCAAGGACACTCTGTCGCTTCTGACTCAAATTTTGTAAGCATGTTATTTATATTTAAATAATTTGCCAATTAGGATTCAAATGCGAGTTTTGAGCAGTGTAGAGTAGGCTTGTTTTATTTTTTCTCAGATCACAAATGCAGACATGTTTATATGTTTACGCAGCGAGTTACACAACGCAATGCTTAAAAACACATTATAAGTAATTTTAATCAGTTATTATGTCCCAACTAAATGAACAAATGCTTTGTTTGTAATGGGTTTTATTGGTCTTGTTTCATCTAGTGATATGAATCACGAATTAATATTTCTATTTAAACGGATCTTCTAAGTGAACCAAAGAACCACTGGAAACTGGAGGAACCAGTTTACCAAATCGAACTGAATCATTTGAAACGATTAGTGTCTAGAGTATGCACTTATCCACAAACTAATGAAGTTATTTGGTTTATAAATGTGCCTTACACTCCATCTCTGATGCAAGATAAGCCAATACCCATAGTTATTTGGTTACTCCTAACAGTACATTGACTGAACTGCTAAAGAGAACTGATGATGGAATGTGCACGAGCAGAGCAGCTGGACTCACGTGCTGCTGGCCTGGGAGACGGTGAGATGTTAAGGGGCGTAACATTTCAGTCACAACCCTTGAGACACTGGATAGCTGGCCAATCAGAACACATCTCACTTTTAAGAACGGTGATCTGTGTAAAAAAAGACGTGCTTCAGAAGGCAGGGCATAGAGAAGAAACAATAATGTGCATTATAGGGAAAATAATGTGTTTTTTTTACCTTAAACCTCATAAACACATTGCATTACAGCAAATACAAAAATAATGTTCTTTTTAGCAGCATCATATGACCCCTTTAACAAGTTAAAATAATTTAATGTAAAATTACTGAAACACAATTTCTCTTCTAAACTTTTTACCAGATTTTGCTTCTCTGTTTTCAATCAGATAATTTGGTAACACTTTCTATGAAACCTGAATTTACAATACATTATAAGGGTATTTGTAAGGCATTATAATGAATGCATAATGCATAAAAAAAAAATTATAATTGTAATGATGAGACAGAGAGGTTCGGATCCATGTGCAGAACTTTTAATGAGAATGGTCAGACAGGCAATGATCAGCAACGGCGTCAGGTATATAGGGATAACCAGAATCGAAAACAGGAACAAGCAGATGTCGGGGGTAGGCAGCAGAGAATCAGAGTCGGTATAAACAATCCAAAGGTCAGGTACAGAGAGATCAAACACAAGGAAAACGCTCGGAAATGACAGACACAGCAAATCAAGACTTCGCAGAGAGTGAGAGTGAGTGTGCTGCTTATCTGTGTGTGTAAATGAGGTGCAGGTGTGGCAAGGAGTTTGACTGAGGAATGATGTGCAGGTGTGGCAGGGTGATTGTGATGCAGAGACTCATGGGAAATGTAGTTAGGGTGTGGTGCAACAGATAAGAGGTGCTAGAGTCCGAGTGACATCTGGTGGTTAATGTGGAATTTTCCTGATTGGGTGCCCTCTACAAAAGTTCATGGGCACTCCATGTAATGATCGTGACAATAATATGTTATATTATCTCATGAATATTTTAATATATTATAATCTTTACTTATTTGTGGTTATAGCTTTTAAGAGTAGGATGATTTATAACACAATCAACATGTTGCATCTACTTTTTCAATGGATTATATTTCTCATAGTTATAATTTATTATAAGTCTCTTATTTTGCCATTTTTCTGATGCTACTATACTTAAAGTTGTCAAAGACCACTTATACATAATAATAATAACAACATTTTTTATTTTCTTCTCTCAAACAGCCACAAGATCATATTACATATCAGATGAATGTGTAATATGAGAGATTTGCTTTGAACTATTTTTTATTGTAATATCAGTGTCAGGATTGAAGACAGGAAGCAAAATGCAAGTACCGGTTTAATTACAGGAATGAAAATGAGAAAGGCTTCAGCTGACAGTGGGTGGCACAGGGACCTCGATGACAGCACAGGACGGGTGATGGTGAGTTGAGTGCGCTGGTGAAGGATGATGAAAGGTCCAGGTGATGACGACATAATCCACGGAACCAGAACAAACCCACGATTAGAAAGTTGATTCTAATCAATCAATCAATCAATCAATTTATTTATTTATTTATTTATTTATTTATTTTTCAGTTTTTATTTATTTGTTTATTATGACTGTGTGCTTTGGTGTGCACAAATGTATTGATTAAATGGATGTCTTATTTTATTATTTGGTGTTATTATTTTGGATTCTCCTTTTGGATGTCTTTTTTTAATTTTATATATGTGTGTGTGTGTGTGTGTGTGTGTGTGTTGTTTGTGTGTGTGTGTGTGTGTGTGTGTGTGTGTGTGTGTGTAAAATATATTTTAAAAAAAAGTATATAACTTTATCCTGAAATAAGCTTGCAGAAAAAATAATTTTGTGAGAATTACCCTTCAATATTTTTGTTTACTTTGGGGGATATACAGTAGCAAATGATGACAAAATGAACATGTTAAACGAGATAAAAGGTATATGCTTTATTTAATGATAAGTGGCGATTAATCACAAAAAAGAGTGTGATTAATCTGATTACATTTAAAAAAAATCTATTGACAGCCCTTAACATTACACAAAATGCTATATTCTTTTCTGCTATGTTGTTTTTTTTTTTATGTTGGTCATGCTTAAAATCCCTATTATTCATTATCTCCCATTGATCCTTAGGGTCACATTGCAAGATTAAGTCCATGAGACTATACCCTCTATCTAAACAGTTACTAACAAGGAGTGAAAGGTTAAATTGCTTGATTTAGCAAAGAAAATAATATATATATATATATATATATATATATATATATATATATATATATATATATATATATATATATATATATAGTGCACAAGGGTTACTTGAACCAATTGTGTATTTATGTATATATGGCTGTTAGCAAATATGTTCCAGTCACTTATTTGTTGTATTATTTTATCTATTTAGTTTGAAAATGTTTATGTTGCATAGTTTTACTTTGCAAACTGTATATCTTTATTTTGCTCAGGTCTTTAATTACAACCTTTTTTTATATGATTCTGTTAACTTCTATGTCTCTGTATTTTTGTATATGTGATACAAACACCCCATGGAGCACACACACACACACACACAAACATAAAATAACTCATTGTACCCGTACAATGACAATAAAGAGCTTTAAATTTAAATTGAAACACACGTCTGTTATCTCCTACATCACATGATACTCATTGGTGCTGCTTATATGGCTGTGTAGTCACATAAAAGCTAAGTACATCTTGAAAGTTCTGGATATTATGTCAAAGATTAAGAGCATGTTATATCACAGTAAACTCTGATTTAAACTAAAGAGTTACATAGCTCATTAAAGGTTTCTTTTTTAATTTATTTTTAACAGTGCTACTGTAGGTTTTAAGATCTTAAAGACAATGATTTAAGAAAAGAACTCTATATCTGATAAATGTAATATTATCACAGCTAGGTACCCTTATAGAAAGAAAGAAAGAAAGAAAGAAAGAAAGAAAGAAAGACTTTCTCGTTAAAACTACATTCCTGGCATAAACAAGGCCACTAAGTGTTCTACACAATGATATACACATTAGCTTGGAATACGCAAGTTGCACAGCTGTAACATTATATCAAGAATTCAACATCTGGAACCATAACTTTATAAAAATGATAATACCAGGAACTGCATTTATCATGCAGCATGGCATTTCAGATGAATCACTATGGGAGCTTCAAGTTTCTTCAGCAGAAATTTGTGTTTAATTGGACATAATGACTTTGACAAATAAGCACTTGAAACAAAAATACTATAAAGTACAGACACTTGTCCCAGATTTCTGAGATGTTCAAACAAACAGGAGTCTTAACAATCTGACAGAATCAAAAGTCAGACAGACTGCAGAGGATTCTCTCCTTAAATCTCAATGTCATGTTCACTGCTCAGGAATAGAAATGGATCTAGAATTAAAAGATCTGTTAATTTTTGGTATGATCAGCGCAACCACTATTATACCTGAAATTATTTTGCAGACCTAAAAGGACTTCCATTAACACACTCATTAACATGTGGTAAAATGTATTGAAAGTCCAGAATATTCCCACAACGCTCAAATGGGTTTAAATTGTTAATCTCTGCTGTCATTGACAGTGATAGCCCAAATCTCCCTCCAGCTCTGAAGAGGTGTTGGACCTGTACACATATGTGTGTGATGGCCTGCCAGAGGACAGGGAAACATGAGAACTCCCGCTTTGAGCCTCATTTTATCCTGTTACTCTACATACTGTATAGTCAATTTAGTATGGGGAAGGAGTCTTGGAAATTTAAATTTCATGAGCCAGACCCTAAAATTAGACAGACTACAATTATTATTATTATTATTTTTATATATATATATATATATATATATATTTTTTTTTTTTTTTTTTTTTTTTTTTACAAATTCTGCATATCTTCCACCCAGCAACACGCTACTTCTGTACTTTCATATATATCTTGAACATAGAGTGCAGAACTGTTATATGCTATCCCTACCATATGGCACACTCCCACAGTCCCACAGTACCCAGACCCTATGCTGGAGCCACCTCAATGCACAATGAGACAATTATTTAATGCTGAAATGTTCCAATAAAACATTTTTTTTTTCCTTTTCTTCTTTTTTTAATGTAATATTTATTTTTTAATGCTGCATAGAGGTGGCCTAAATGTATTTACAAACTAATAACAATTGCAGACAAACATATTTATTTTCTTTAAATTCTCCAGACATAAGCCATAGAGTCACTGTAAAATTTGATGCTTGCCTGTGCAAAACTGCCATGGTGGTGATGTTGGTGGTTGTTTTTAGCGTAATTATAATAAAAATGACCGCATATGTGTTTGCTTTAAAAAACTTATCTGCAAAAAAATAATCCAAGTTAGCATCTACAAGGTTTGTTTCAGAAGAAAAGCCTGGTCCACCATCATATTTGGAATTAAAATAATATAGAATTTTTACAGTTTTGACCTAATTATTGACATGGCCATGGGATGGGAAAATCCCATGTGGGTTTAATGTTTGGGAAATGTGTTGCATTACTTTAGCATAATCATAAATCATGTTATTTAGTTATTCAATACTGCAGTGTTCCCTAGGGTCCTAATAAATTATAATGGTGTTGCCTTTTGTAAGGTAGCACCTTAAAATCTATACAAAACACATTTATAATTGGCAAATAAAAAAGCCAGAAGGTCGACATTTAAGAATACAATTAAACTTAAAATGCAGTTTGAGGACCAGGCAAATACGTAAGGAATAATTTATGGAATTAAATTTGCTTCAATAAAAATGAACGAAACTTTATAAAACTGAACGAAACTTTATAAAACTGAACGTTACTATTTAAGAAACTATCAAAAATATGCCATTACAACAGAAGAAAAACACAATGAAAATGAAAAGAAATTAACTCAGTCACACAAATTTAACAGGCTCTTCAAATATGCTTCATTCTTTGTTAATGTTTTTCAAAGATTCGTTTTCGCTAATTGTGGATTCTGAATGCATCGTCACATACTTCAAAAATGTTAGTTTTTAGTGTTTTGACACAAACTTCTCATGTGGGCGGGCTTTACAGTGATCTACTCTGATTGGATAGTGAGCATTTGATGGACAGGTGATCTCTGACTGGGAACTACTGACGTCTCTCAGTGGTGTGCATATTGGAAAGCTCTCGCGGTGATTAAATCTTGTCTCTAGGCAAAAATTATTTTTCACAGACAAAGTGAAAGCTCTCGTGCTGATTTGAATTACTAAATATGTAAATAATAGACAATAATAACCCGCAACAAACCGTTGCACACTGTAACATGAAAAACTTGTATTGATGTTATTGGTTATTTCAGTAACACAAGCCTACTTCAAGCTGCCTTGAAGGACAAGCTGAGGAGGAAGACGATGCTGCTCTGTGTCTCCTGAGAGCTCATCTTTAAACACTGAGATATTCGAAGGCCAAATATTATTTACATATTTAATAATACAAGGCACGATATATTGCATACAAATCACCGCGAGAGCTCTTTTTTTCTTTTAGAGAGTTTGACTTCTAAACCTAGGGTTGTGGGTTTGAGTCTCGGGCCGGCAATACCACGACTTAGGTGCCCTTGAGCAAGGCACTGAACCCTAAACTGCTCCCTGGGCGCTGCAGCATAAATGGCTGCCCACTGCTCCGGGTGTGTGTTCACGGTTTGTTTGAGTGCACTTTGGATGGGATAAATGCAGAGCACAAATTCTATGTATGGGTCACAATACTTGGCTGAATGTCACCTTACTTTATGAATGTGATATTGCGTAGCTTGTCAGTGTTAGTGTTTTTATTAATGCCATTTATGTTTTTGTTAATATAGCACATAGCACTACTGTTTTAGGTTATTATAAACTATATATGCTATGTGAAAGTTTGAAACAGAAAATAGTGGTTTTCATCTTGCCACGTTCTTTATAAAGAAAACACATTTTTACTCAAATGAATAAAAATGGATTTATTGCATTTTGGAACCAAACTTCTCACTTTCTTCCGCATCTCATCCAACGCCTCTTGCTAGTTCCAAAGCATTGGTTAAAAAGTTTGTAATGGATGCTTGAGCCGTTGATAGCATTCTAATGCAGTTATTGATTATGCTATTAGAAAAAGAGTGAAAGAGACACACAGAGAAAGAAAAAGAAAGAGAGTAAGTGTGCGTCACTCAACAGTGTTCTGCAGCATCTTTAAACAGTGCTGTTATTACCTTCGTGAAAAATGCCTAGTGTATTTACTTTCGGAAAATTGTGTGTCATGTTGTTGCTTTTGTCAGTCCTGTGTGCTGTATAGGTACTGTATGCTAATTTCCGTTATTACAGTTAAGTGATATAGAAGTGATATAGAACTGTAATGTGGTCAAGAGAGCTGCCTGGAACTACATTCGCCGTGTGTTTCCCTGAAAATAATTGCACACCTCTGAACGTTCGTCAGCCAATCAGATTCAGGTATTAAACGGACCCGTAGTATAATGTAATGTAACACAAAAGCATTCATTAAAATCAAATGGTAAATTAAAGAGAATTTAATGTAAAATATATTGTCCAGGAGCTTTTTTTTTTTTTTTATTATACTATCTATATTTGCCAGTAAATAAGTTACCTGCCAATCCCTGGGTCTTGCTACTGCTACTGGATTGCTGTTTAATTTCTCTCATTATACCTATAACTCATTTCAGCAAACAGTAAAAGTTGTATTATAAAATACATCATCTACACTGAGGTCATTGACATCTCAATTACTGAGGAAGGAAACACAAAGACATCTTGGTTTATGGCGCCATCAAATTAAATTTTATTACCTAACACGATGATTTGTCATAATGTCCAGTGACATGAGAAGGGTTACTTGTGTTTTATTAGCAAAACTTGAATTCTTGTCAAAGCAGAAGGTCTTCATTTCTTTGTTAGAGACAGTACTTGACCCATATATTGAACTAGTTAATTGCAGAAGGTTTCTACAGTAAAAAAAAAAAAAAAAAAAAAAAAAAAAAAAAAAATGCATTCTGTAAACTTATATGTAAAAATAATAATAATAATAATAAAATTAGAACAGTCTAAAAAAATTAGCTCAAAGTCTATATAAATGGTGTCATTTAGACTTGAGTGGGATTTAAAAATTACTTTGGCTTGTCAGTAACCTCCACGCAATGCCTGAGCAATCAACCAGAACATCCTAGCAACCGCTTAATTGTGCCCTAGCAACCATTCAACCACTATAGCAACCCGCTAACAATGTGCTAATAACCACTCAGTAAAACTTTAGTAACCACATAGCAATGGTCTTGTAACCATTCGCTACACACTTGCAATTTGATGGTGAGTTTAGCACAGGCATGCACTGCTCACATTTTTCATCCTTTATCAACTCAGTTTTATTCATTGAAAAACACAGCTATGTTATCAGTCTGTCTGTCTATTGATAAGCTCGCTGACCGCCGTTTCATTCTTGCTATCTGTCAAATTTAGTTAATTATTTTTAAGCGCACCTAAAGAGTATGCTGTGAAACGTGACTCTGCTGGTAGTGCTATTAAAATAATGTAGATGCCAGAGTAATCCCATAAGATTTTATTTTTTTTGCATTGTAGTACCATTTCCATTAAATATTTCTCCACTTCCCATCCTGCAGATTATCATTTCCAAGTATCATTAGATGTTTTTGCTATTTGTTAGAAGTTGTCGCTGTTGTTTGTTTCTGGCAATTATTATAATTTTTTTTTTTTTCAGAATAACATTATATCTTATTACTAATGATTGTTATGTGACTTATATATTTTATATACAATTTTTATATATATATATATATATATATATATATATATATATATATATATATATATATATATATATATATATATATATATAGCAGCCGACATCTTTATTTGAAGCACTAGAAAAGCACACTTTATTTATCTCTTTTACTTTATTTTAAATCTGCTGTCAATTTTGTGGATTAACACATGACCAGTAATTGACTGAATAATGGTGAACCAGTTGACTCTGGATTGAGTCCAATAAGATTTGCCATTCACAGTGATTCGGGTCCAAAGTTGACATGACATTGTTATATCAAGGTAATAGAGGAGACACGAAGATATGCATTTTACAACATTGTAAGGACTGGGGAATAGTTGCCATGAAGTTTATGGCTTTATAGCGTGTTTTCTGTTCAATTAAAACCTGCTATCTAACATACTATAAACACCGGAGGAAAATAAAGTTTTAGAACATTGAGAAATATTTAACTGGAAATGACAGCAGAGTCCATGGCCTCTCTGTGACACATATTGCTCCTGCATTGCTCATATAAATTTGTAAAAAAAAAAAAAAGGGGAAAAAAATTATTTGGCATAACACCAGTTTGTACATGGTAGTGTAATAAGGGTCAGATGATAAATATTCTGCTTATTGGTACAGCTGCGGAATTGGAAGAACATGAAAAATTAACACAAGCAATTGGATAGAATAACAAAAATTAAACATCCACACTGACCCTTGATATTCTTCATTAAGGTTCAGTCATGCATACGTTACATAATACATGCCAATAATAATGGACATCAGTGCAACTGAAACCGTGTTTTTCACACGTACTCCTTCTGAGGCAACATTACATAATATATTGTGTTTGTTCATTCCTGTTATCTCTGCACTGATTGGAGGACAATTAACAGCATAAATCAACATTGTTAATCTGATATTACTGAAATTGAAAAGATAGCAAGAAGACATTTAAGAATCAGAGCACTTTGACTACACAAAGTTTTTTTAATATTATTATTATTATTATTATTATTATTATTATTATTTTATTTTATTTTATTTTTTAATCAACATGTATGTAACAAATGCATGCTGTTATTTAAATTATGTATTTCTTTTATATAACAATCATTTCTATTATCCTAGCTTAATATGCACAGACAACCATAAGTCAGTCATGTGCAGGTTTCCATAAAAATCTATTTATCATGTGTTAAAAAAAGCATAATTGACTTTAAAAATCACCATAAAAGTCATCTTCTGTGCTAAATCGCAAGTCTCCAGGAATCATATGAAAAGCTTAGTGTGAAATGAACAGACAAAAATTGAAGTGGTCATTCACTGAAAATATAAAATCTTTTTGGTTCTTATAATTCGTATAATATATATATATATATATATATATATATATATATATATATATATATATATATATATATATATAAAAAAATTGGTTTTTGTTGATGTTGTTCTGTTATGACCCCTCATCGCGTTTTCAATTGTTTCCAGGGGTTCTATCAGCTTTTTATCACAACCAGTGTTAATTTAGCTAATCATGTTTATTTAGTGAATAATCTACCAAGATAAGAGACAGTACAGTAAAGCAGCGGCTCTCAAAACATTTATTTTTTCATGTGTCAGATTTACATTGGTCATCAAATCATACAAAAGTAAACCAAATTTTAATATATATATATATATATATATACAGGTGCATCTCAACAAAATTAGAATGTTGTGGAAAAGTTCATTTATTTCAGTAATTCAACTCTTCTGTTAAATAAATTCAATGCACTCATAATCAAGTAGTTTAAGGCTTTGGTTATTTTAATTGTGATGATTTTGGCTCACATTTAACAAAAACCCCGATTCACTGATTCACAAATTTAAATACTTCATAAGACCAATAAATAAATAAATAAATAAAATATATTGAATTGTTGGCCTTCTGGAAAGTATGTTAATTTACTGTACATGTACTCAATACTTGGTAGGGGCTCCTTTTGCTTAATTACTGCCTCAATTTGGCATGGCATGGAGGTGATCAGTTTGTGGCACTGCTGAGGTGGTATGGAAGCCCAGGTTTCTTTGACAGTGACCTTGAGCTCATCTGCACTTTTTGGTCTCTAGTTTCTTATTTTCCTCTTGACAGTACCTCATAGATTTTCTATGTGATTCAGGTTTGGTGAGTTTGCTGGCCAGTCAAGCACACCAACACCATGGTCATTTAACCAACTTTTGGTGCTTTTGACAGTGTGGGCAGCTGCCAAATCCTGCTGGAAAATGTAATCAGCATCTTCAAAAAGCTGGTCAACAGAAGGAAGCATGAAGTGCTCAAAAATGTATAGATAAACTGGTGCAGTGAATTTGGTTTTCAAAAAACACAATGGACCAACACCAGCAGATGACATTGCACACCAAATCGTCACAGACTGTGGAAACTTAACACTGGACTTCAAGCAACTTGGGCTATGAGCTTTTCCACCCTTCCTCCAGACTCTAGGACCTTGGATTCCAAATGAAATACAAAACTCTCATATGAAAAGAGGACTTTGGATCACTAGGCAACAGCCCAGTTCTTCTCCTTAGCCCAGGTAAGATGCCTCTGACGTTGTCTATGGTTCAGGAGTGGCTTAACAAGAGGAATACGACAACTGTAGCCAAATTTCTTGACACTTCTGTGTGTGTTGGCTCTTGATGCCTTGACCCCAGCCTCAGTCCATTCCTTGTGAAGTTCACTCAAATTCTTGAATCGATTTTGCTTGACAATCCTCATAAGGCTGTGGTTCTCTCGGTTGGTTGTGGATCTTTTTCTTCCACTTTTTTCCTTCAACTCAACTTTCTGTTAGCATGCTTTGATACAGCACTCTGTGAACAGCCAGCTTTTTTGGCAATTAATGTATGTGGGTTACCCTCCTTGTGAAGGGTGTCAATGATTGTCTTCTGGACAACTGTCAGATCAGCAGTCTTCCCCATGATTGTGTAGCCTAGTGAACCGAACTAAGAGATCATTTTGAAGACTCAGGAAACCTTTGCAGGCGTATTGAGTTGATTAGCTAATTGGCATGTCACCATATTCTAATTTATTGAGAATTGGTGGGTTTTTGATAATTGTGAGCCAAAATCATCACAATTAAATGAACCAAAGACTTAAACTACCTCAGTCTGTGTGCATTGAATTTATTTAATACACCAGTTTCACAATTTGAGTTGAATTACTGAAATAAATTAACTTTTCTACAACATTCTAATTTATTGAGATGCACCTGTATATATCAAAATGAAATTAAATGAAATTACTTACTTTTATGTACTTATCAATTATAAATTACTTATCAACGGTAATGTATGCATAATTGCAGGCAACTAAACCTAAACCAATCCCTCTTCCTAATCCTAACGATATACTCTATACTCTGTAAGTACATGTTTTTAAACAATATGACTTTTTTTTTCGAAGGGTGCCAATATTCATTTGTTGTACTACTATATACATATACAGCATACAATTATGGTGTTTATGTGATATTTACATGGAAGTCAGTAGTGATTCATAAACATTTGGATGTATATCAAAAGTGTATGTTAATACATGTTTACTTTTTTAGGCTTAAAAATGTATTCATAATGTAACTCATAATGTCAATCAGGTTTATATATATATATATTCTCCAGAAAGAAATAAAAATTAATTCTAAATGTCTTATTGTCTGTTGTTTTGATTTTTATCCACTTGTAGTTGTCCATAACATGGTGTGTCCCCCAAAAAGCATTTTCACAAAAAACTGCTGTCATTAAGTTATAGTAACAGTCATAGCACAATGTTAATAGGCATAAATCTTATAGTGCAGCTATTTTATTATATCATTGGATTATATCATGCTGGATGAATGCAAAAGATTTAGTTGTGATTAAGATCTAGTGTGATTTGGTCACACTAGAACCATTTTATTGCAATTGGTAATCTCATCAATGCCTTGATTGGATTATTTTGTCGAACAATGGTTTATTTGCTTGATATTATTTGTATAATTGTTCAGACACCAAACAGGATTGATTTAATTGATTATTGTCTTTTTACAACCAAAGGTCTTGCAGATGACTTTGAATGCAGAGATCTGAAGAACTGGAGAGTAATCCTCTTAAATTTCAAAGATCATCCACATAATATAATCCTGAAAAAACAACTTCACTTTTTAAAACAAGGGCATTGTGAAAACAGCCTACTCAAAACCAAAATTTTAAACAGATTTTTCCTGTTTTAGATGCAGACTGGTCAATACAGATCTACATTTATACTATTTAAAATATTATATATACAATATATTTTATATGCAGTAACAAGTGATGTGAAACTAAAACACCTAGCTACAGTATTGTGTGCCAATGCACTTCATCCACAGAGACCAACTATGTATTTAGAGGTAAACAGGTTGTGTAAACAGCAAAATGCAAAAGTCTTTGAAAAAGAAAACCAAACATGCAGGAGATTGCTGGAGAAAAATTGGAATAGGCGTACAAACAAATGTTTTAAAATTAAGAACAAAAAAAAAAAAAAAAAAAAAAAAAAAAAACCTTTATACATAAAGGGCAAATAATATGTCCATTTAATTAATTTGTTTAGTAATTTCTATTATAAAGTACCTATTTTATAAATATAACAAGTATAACTTGAATCTACATCACACTGCAACAATTGCATATCAATTTTGTTGCAGAGGCCAACTGATCATTACATCCATCAATACATAGTTTGCATAAAATTATTATTCTTTAAATAGTGTATGTTTTAGGTGACATAAATGCGTCATCAATAATGCAAATGTCCCTTAGCCAGTCTGAGGAAATTAGGGACCACATTTAGCCTGTGACACAATACTCAATATGCTGTCTTTAAAAAAATAAAGAGGTTTAACATATTGAAACACGGGCCTGGATTCACATACATAGTTCAATTAGGACATTTAAGTAATTTTTATAAACATGCCTTAGAAAAAAATACTGGTGTGCATTTTGAGACAAAACATGATATTTTAAGAACAATCAAGTTTAAATCAGTCAGTGCAAGTTTATTTCAGTCGAAACAGCTCAGATTTATATTTTAGTCTGGATTAAGGGAAGTTGTGGTACAGAGCCCTTTTTACTTTTTGCATTTATATAATACAAAATAGGGAACACACAAAATAACAAAAATACATAGACATATGTATTATATACATAGACAGATCCTATTTTTTATAATTGTAGGTTTAGATTTAATAACTTAATTCCATAATTCATTAGAATAGATCTGATGATGTCCTGCAGACTTGAAGCTCCGCTGGTTTGACTTATTCTTGTGTGGTTATAAGATGATATATGTTCATTCATTAAAAAAAAAAAAAAAAAAATTGATCCATATGTCTATTTTAGTGGTAATATCCAAAATGCATATCTGAAACTGCTGGAATTGCCAATGAAGAATGTGAGTGTAAAGCTTTGAGCCTGTCTGCTCTGCCAATAACACACAACACACAACACAACAGTGACAGAGAGAAAGACATGTTATTGGTTTATGGAGTCCTTCTTGCATTTTCTAATCTGTAATCTGTGAGATCAGACATTAAGATGCTTAAACAAAGGATTAATGAAATAAAGGGAGGATTCAAAGCACGTCTTTAGAAGCACTGAGAGTTGAGTAAACTCATTTTTTTTTTGTCTGATTCCTTGGTTCATGCTGAGTTGAATGAGCACAATAATAATAATAAAAAATAATACGTTTTTTTTAATATTTTTTTTTTTGTTGTTGTTAAAACCTACCTTATCGAACTCATTCTGGACGGAATGTAAAAATGCATGTGAGGCTATATCTCCGCTACAGTTTGGCATATTTAGACCAAACTTAAGTGTTATAACAAATATGACCTATAATGACCTGCAGTGTTTCTACACAGTGCCACCCAGTGGTCAGGAGATATTAAAAATACATAGTTTTGCTTATAACTTCTGAATATTTCAAAAATGGTCTCTTTAGATTTAGTGCAGAATGGTGAATCCAACCATACCCCATTTTGGGTGTCAGCCATTTTGAATTATGTTGTAAAATGCTATATTTTATGAATGCATTGGTGTATCATTACAAAACTCAGTATCTGTCTTCAGCACCTTGCCCTGATGGTACTCAAAAACTTTAGGGGACACCTTGTAGTCAAAAGTTATAAAGAAATTGACAAAAATGCTAATAACGTTTGAATAAACTGGGCTATTGTAATAAAACTGATCTTCCTATAATATGTGGGTCATGTCTAGAACATCGATAGCCATTGTGCAAAAATTGACCAACCTTCCTGTCTGCCATTTAGATTCATGTTGAAAATCTACTTTTTCAAACTCCTCCTAAACCGTTGGTCCGATTTTCACCAAATTTTACTTAGATCATCTTCAGGTTCTCATTTGGCGCATAAATAAATTTACTGAAAAGATGCCAAACTACATCTGTGGCAGTATCTCTTCAAAACTTTGACATATCGTCCCCTTGGAATTATAAGGTTCTATTTGACATTTTTGTCAAAATTGAGTTATTCACATATTCTTATTCCATCTCAACGTATTGACATTATGTGATAGATTTTTTAATGTGTACATTATAGGACTTTTCATTAAACTTTTCATTCGACACAGTCGAATGGAACACAAAAACTTTGAAGCTCAATATCTCAAAACTACTCGGAATGCAGATAGAACCTTTTCATTCCAAGGGGACGATATTGGCACCAAACTTTGTATGTGCCATTGGCACCTCACACTGACCATGCCACATCAATTTGGTAACAGCACTAACTATTGGTCAAATGTAGTAAACCATTAATTAACCATTAATTATGAATTTTTCACAAATTCGAATAACTTTTATTTACATTTGCCTATTGTAGTTGGTAGCATCGCGTTATTCACTATTATGTAATCATACAATCATTGGTTCGATCCCAGAGAACGCACATGTGCATAAAAAGTATATGCTCTATAAATCATAATTTTGCATGATTTCTGTGAGGGTTAGTTTTAGGGGTGGGGTAAGGTGTGGTCATTCGAACGAATAAGCCACCTGGTAAAATATATACAAATTACTGTGAGATCGGTGTAAAAAGTCCACACATAGCATTTAAATCATCGCATATTTTAATTGGTAATGACAGTTATACGTCATTTCATGATGACAGACGCAACACGATACTGTCTTATCTTTACGCCCGCTAGAAGGTGCTTAACTTTAAAACTTAAATATAGGTCATAATAAAGTGCTTGCACAAATGACCTATATGATATTTTTTTTGTTGGAGGACAGGCTCCACAGAACATACTAAAATGATTTGATTACAGAGCCACCTCTGATCAAAAGTGATAAGCCATTTAATCAAATTACTAGAGATTGTATTTATGTTTTTTTTTCAGCCATTTCAATTATAACCATCCTAAAATTGCTTTTATTACCCATTGTTGAATTTGGTCTTATGCTCCATGTCATGCTTAGCTGCTCATTTTACATTTGGAGTGCTTGGCCCCATAATTGCTGCCCATAATATAGTTATTATTATTATTATTATTATTATTATTATTATTATTATTATTATTGAGAGGATGTAGGGAAAACAGCCATATTCATTATGAAAGATAAATGTTTATTTTGTTGTTGTTGTTGTTTTACTTCCAGCACTGTTCCAATAAATAAATAAATAAATAAATAAATAAATAAATAAAGGGACAAGTTAAAACAGCCCAAAAGTCAATATCATGGTGTAACTATTCTTATATAAACAAATCATATTGTATATTGTTGAACATTAATGCCCCTTGCTGGAACAGATACAATACTGCAAGTCTGTCACTCATAAACCTAAATAATATACTGCCTCGCACTGTATGGCATATGACAGAGCTGGCAACCAAGACATTTACAAGGTGTCAGTCTGGGGAATACAGAATCAAGTGTGTGTGACCATTAAAATGATTGATGAAATAGTCTTTATTGGAGATTTATACATTATACAAGCTTGATTTGAAACAACAAAATATGTATTCGTCCAATACAGTTATAGATGTGGCTTGTCTCCCAACAAGAGTGATTAATTTGCGTCTCCATTAGCATGCATGATTATGCTAATCATGCAATAATTAAGTGTCAATTCTTCAGAGACTGGATTTTAGTCTTTAGTATCCTTTGACTGTAGTGATTAGTTATGTTTTACTTTGCCGATTATTTTCCGGCTTTCTGAAATATTGGCCAGATGTTTTTGTTGTTGTCACAGTTCTGCTCTCTTGCTCGGCTTGTATTGAACAAATCCTTTAATCACAGCCATTTACAACCTGAAATTTAATCAACCAAAAACAACAACAACTGGCTACCTATGAATCACATAAACATCTGAGGTGAATGCCTGCAGTAATATTTCTGCAGTAGAATTCAGATAATACTGAATTGGGCACTAAAAGTGCATATACATCTATTTCATCTATTGGGTTTCTTATTATTTGTGAGTGATTTATTGGTTGTAAAAATACAGCACACTGATTGGTGGGGTATTTAATATTTGTAGATGGAGTTTTTGGGTCTCTTTCTTAAACCCTCTAGCGCCACCAACATTTAATAATTTAAGGTAAGTTGTAGCAAGGTTTAAAGGGTTTCATTTTATTTATTTTATTTGTCTCAGCATGTTTTATACACAATCGTGTGCTTTAGAAAATTATAAAATTTCATCTGATTCCTTATGTCATGCTAAGATTTTTCAATATTTTTACTTTTCCAAACTCGTTTCTGCACACAAGATAATTTACCAGAATGGAGTCAGATAATCTAGCTTTTTTAAATTATTATTATTATTCTTATTATTATTATTCTTATTATTATTATTTGTGACGTTGAAGCATACATTATCTCTGCCTACATTTTTCCAGGCTTCTGATTGGCCAACATGGTTTTACAGTCAAGATTATATCACCACCAGTTGCTATGGCATGCTCATGACAGTGCTTCATAGCATGCGTTTGCGTTTTCATGTGGACGGAGATCAATTCAATACTGACATTGACCATGCCACATTAATTTGATAAAAGTGCCACTTATTGGTCAAAAGTTATAAACCATACACTAATAATGCAATTTACAAAAATGCTAATAACTGTTCTCAAAACTTTCCTTGAATCTTGCCAAGAATATACAGTAAATTGGCAAAGGTTTTGGGATGTTTGCCTTTACATGCACATGAACTTTAATGACCATCCCATTCTTATTCCATAGGTTGTTGCCCCACCCTTTGCAGCTTAATAGCTTCAACTCTTCTAGGAAGGCTTTCCACAAGGTTTAGGAGTATGTTTATGGGAATGTTTGACCATTCTTCTAGAAGGGCATTTGTGAGGTCAGGGACTGATTTTGGATGAGAAGGCTAATTCATCCCAAAGGTGTTATATCAGGTTGAGGTCAGGACTCTGTGGAAGTCAGTCAAGTTCCTCCATATCAGACTTGCTCATTCATGTCTTTATGGACCTTGCTTTGTGCACTGGTGTGCAGTCGTGTTGGAACAGGAAGGGGTGTCAAACTAAACTGTTTCCACAAAGTTTGGAGCATTGCATTTTTCCAAGTATGCTGAATCATTGAGAGTTTATTGTACTGGAACTAAGGGCCCATGCCCAACCCCTGAAAAAACAACCCCATACTATAACCCCCCCTCCACCAAACATTACACTTGGCACAATGCAGTCAGACAAGTACAATTCTCCTGGCAACTGCAAAACCCAAACGTGTTCATAGGATTGCCAGACAGAGAAGTGTTATTTGTCACTCCAGAGAACACATCTCCACTGTTCTACAGTCCAGTGGGAGTGTACTTTATACCATTGCATTGGACACTTTGCATTGCACTTGGTGGTGTAAGGCTTGGATGCAGCTGCTCGGCCATGGAAACCCATTCCATAAAGCTCTCTACGAACTGTTCTTGAGCTAATCTGAAGGCCACACAAAGTTTGGAGGTCTGTGGCTATTGACTCTGAAAAAAAAATAAAAAATCTGCACACTGTGCATGTGCTGAATCCATTCTGATTTGTGGCTGAGTTGCTGTTGTTCAATTTTGCTTCCAATGTTTTTATAATGTTTGTAGAAGTAGTCTGCATTCCTAGGTGCTTGACTTTTAGGTGCTACACCTGTGGCCATGGAAGTGATTGGAACAACCTAATTAAATTATTTTGAGGGGTGTCTAAATTATTTTTTGCAATATAGTGTAGATACCAGTTTTGCCATAGTTGGCCAAACTTTCCATCTGCCATTTTGAATAATGTTGAAAACAATGTTGATTTTCAACAAAATCAAGTCAGATTCTCATTAGGCTTAAGACTGCTGACAAAACCATTTTTGTATTGCACCACAACAGATTTGAGGCATGATGTCAGACTATTCCCAAGGCTGTATCTCTGCAAAGCTTTAACATATTGACACCCAACTTTGTGTGCGCCATTATCATCTCACACAGAAAACACCACATCGATTTAATAAGAGCGCCACCTATTGGTCAAATGTTATAACCAATTAAGTCACATTACTATTGGTTGTATTAATGATTTTTTTAGTCATTTTGACTAAAATAATCTTAAAGGGGGGGGGGGGGGGTGAAATGCTATTTCATGCATACTAAGTTTTTTACACTGTTAAAGAGTTGGATTCCCATGCTAAACATGGACAAAGTTTCAAAAATTAAGTTGTACGTTTGAAGGAGTATTTCTGTTCCAAAAATACTCGTTCCGGTTTGTCACAAGTTTCGGAAAGTTTTTTTCGAGTATGGCTCTGTGTGACGTTAGATGGAGCGGAATTTCCTTATATGGGTCCTAAGGGCACTTCTCCCGGAAGAGCGCGCGCTCCCGTATAGCACAGCACTGAGAGCACAACAAACTTCACTGATCAGAGCGAGAGCATCGCGAAATATCACAAAAGGAGTGTGTTTTTGGTTGCCAGGGCAAGACAAACCTGCACAGATTACCTAAAGAGAAACAGCATTAAGGGACCAGTGGATGGAGTTTATTTTTACAGAGCATCAACGGAGTTGTGTAAGTGTTTGTGTTTGTTCCCCTGCATTTCGAAGATGCTTGTTTAACAAACAAGGCCCAGTTTGACGACGGATTTGCACATTGTTTATTTCTTAAGGATAATGCAGTCCCAAACGAAAAAGGGTCACGATCGTGTGTTGGAACCGCATGCCGTGAGTAAAACGGCTTCAAATATCTCTGTGTTGTTAACTTAGCTGTCGGCGTGTAAGCACATCAAGTAAACAACATGCAATGTTATCATCAAACTGCACGAGTAAAACTGCTTCAAATATCTCTGTGTTGTTAACTTAGCTATCGGCGCGTAAGCACATCAAGTAAACAACATGCGATGTTGTCATCAAACTGCACTTTCCACATGTACAGCTTAAAAAAAAAAAAAAAAAAAAAAAAGACGACAAAGTGGAACTTAGTCATTTTCCAAAACCGCTAAGCAAATATATATACAGTTTCAGTACATACCACATAGAGACGCTGTTGTTGCTGCTGCTCTTGTTAAATTTCAGCTTCTGGATCTGATTCTGGATCATAAATATATGCTGAATCTGACTGTTAGCAATGGTTTGTTTTGGTTGGTTTTGTCCTCATGGTAATGTCACAGCTTCCAAACGCAATCATAGCAAAAGCCTACTGGCGCTCGTGATTCTTTAGCTCCGCCCACACGTCACGCCTACAGACGCTCGTGTTTTTCCGGGAAAAATCGGTACAGACTATCTTTCTCTTATGAATATAATAAAACTAAAGACTTTTTGGAGTTATGAAGGATGCAGTACTACTCTATAGGTACTCAAAATTAACAGGATATTGAGTGAAAACGAGCATTTCACCCCCCCTTTAAAGAAAGCCTTCAGTTACTCATTACTGCAGTTGGTCTAATGCTTGTTTTTGTAGTGCTTGTCCCCTTAACTGCGACTTGCAGCTATATTTATTATTATTATTATTATCATGGTTACACTATTTAAGGTGCCCTTGTGCACCTATGCATAATTTAATGTTATTACTATGATAAAAATGTATAACAAGAAAATTGCTAAATAAAGCATAGCCATTATTGTTAATTGGTAATCATTATGTTTTGTGTTAATTACATTATGCCACAAATGTTATCAATTGAGCTTAACTTTTATTAAGTGGCTTAATGTCATGCCTTCCCCATACATTTGGAGACTATACATTTGTATTTTCTTTATATGGAAGACAGGACCCACTTTATATTAAGTGGCCTTAACTACTATGTACTTACATTAATCATTTAGTACAATGTTCTTATTGTGTACATACATGTTTTTACATTGTACTTATATTTAAAAAAAACTACATGTACAGTAATTACATCTGTATTTAATTTCTGTAATTACATTTATAATTACACTGTTGACCCATACACCTTAACCCACCCTTAAACTTACCCATACCTCCAAACCTTTCCCTAACCTTATCCCTGTCCCACCTCAATAGCAGCAAAAGTGTTTTACAATACAATATGAACACAATAAGTACATTGTACTTTTTTTTTTTTTTTTATTATTTTTTTTTTTTTATGTAAGTACATAGTAGTTAAGGCCATCTAATATAAAGTGGGACCGAAAGACAATTTTCTACTCAAGATAAGTGAAAAAACACAACCAATACTATTCCTAATAAATGTTTTCCCTCAACATTTAGACAGACTCGTATAACTCCACTACTTAAGAAACCTACCCTCAACCTCTCTCTTTTAGAGAATTACAGACCAGTTTCCTTCTTCCTTTCATTGCAAAAACACTTAAAATAAGCTGTGTTCAACCAAATCTCTGCCTTTCTCACATAGAACAACCTCCTTGACAGCAACCAATCTGATTTCAGAAGTGGACATTCAACTGAGACTGCCTTGCTCTTAGTTGTTGAAGCTCTAAGACTGGCAAGCACAGAATCCAAATCTACAATACTATCTTGCTTGATCTGTCCGCTGCTTTTGACACGGTTAACCACGAGATCATCCTGTCAACCCTACTGACAAAGGACATCTCAGGAACCACACTCCAGTGGTTTGAGTCTTACCCATCAGATAGGTCCTTCAAAATATCTTGGAAAGGTGAGGTGTTGCAACACCTAATTACTGGGGTGCCTCAGGGCTCAGTTCTTGGACCACTTATCTTCTCTGTCTACGTGGCACCTGGCATCATTAAGTTATATCATTCAGAAACATGGCTTTTCATACCATTGCTATGCTGATGACAATAATATCTACCTCTCATTCCATCCTGATGATTTGACAGTTGCTGCACACAAGAGACATTTCTTTTTGGATGAAGGACCATGACCTTCAACTCAACCTTGCCAAGACAGAACAGCTTGTGATTCCAGCAAACCCATCATTTCATCACAATTTCACCATCCAGTTAGGCACATCAACCATAACTCCTTCAAGTTATGATTGATGATCAGCTGACTTTCTCGGACCACATTGCCAAAACTGTCCAGTCCTGCAGATTTGCTTTATTCAACATCAATACGATCAGGCCCTTTCTTTCGGAACATTATGCACAACTCCTTGTTCAAGCTCTTGTTCCTTCCAGGTTAGACTATTGCAATGCTCGCTTGGCAGGACATCCAGTCAGTTCTATCAAACCTTTACAATTAATCCAGAACGTGCCAGCAATAACCATATAATAATCATAATGATAATGAGCCGTAAAGAATACACGTCACACCTCTGTTTATCAATTTGCACTGGCTACCAATAGCTGCACGCATAAAATTCAATGCATTGATATTTGCCTATAAAACCTCCACTGGCTCTGCACCCATTTACCTAAATTCATTACTTCAGACTTATGTGCCCTCTAAAAGCTTGTGTTCTGCAAGTGAACATTGCTTGATTATGCCATGCCAAAGAAGCACAAAGTCACTTTTACAGACTTTTAAATGAAATGTTCCCTCCTGGTGGAATGACCTGCCCAACTCCGAGCAGCTGAGTTCTTAGCCATCTTCAAGACTGGACTAAAAACACATCTCTTCCATCTTTATTTGACCCTCTAACTTTAACACTCACTATTCTAAAAAAAATAAAAATAATAATAATAATAATAAATAAACAAGTAAAACATCTAACTAGCTTTCTAATCTTTTTGTATTCTATCTGTTTTCTTTTTCATTTATTATACAAAAGCAAAAAAAAAAAAAAAAAAAAAAAAACTAAGACTACCTTGCTCTGTTCTTTTTCTATTCTATCTGTTTTCTTTTTCTTTTTTCTTTTATTAAAAATCCCTTGCTATGTGTATTGCGTTAAGCTAACTGAGACTTGTAATAGCACTTGAACAGGTGCTGGTCATATAATTAGAATATCATCAAAATGTTGATTTATTTCACTAATTCCATTCAAAAAGTGAAACTTGTATATTATATTCATTCATTACACATAGACTGATATATTTCAAATGTTTATTTCTTTTCATTTTGATGATTATAACTGACAACTAAGGAAAATCCCAAATTCAGTATCTCAGAAAATTAGAATATTACTTAAGACCAATACAAAGAAAGGATTTTTAGAAATCCTGGCCAACTGAAAAGTATGAACATAAAAAGTATGAGCATGTACAGCGCACAATACTTAATTGGGGTTCCTTTTGCATGAATTACTGCAGTAATGCGGCGTGGCATGGAGTTGATCAGTTTGTAGCACTGCTCAGATGTTATGAGAGCCCAGGTTGCTCTGATAGTGGCGTTCAGCTCTTCTGCATTGTTGGGTCTGGTATATTGCATCTTCCTCTTCACAATACTCTATAGATTTTCTATGGGGTTAAGGTCAGGCTAGTTTGCTGGCCAATTAAGAACAGGGATACCATGGTCGTTAAATCAGGTACTGGTAGCTTTTTCACTGTGTGCAGGTGCCAAGTCCTGTTGGAAAATGAAATCTGCATCTCCATAAAGTTGGTCAGCAGCAGGAAACATGGAGTGCTCTAAAACTTCCTGGTTTATGGCTGCGTTGACCTTTGACCTCAGAAAACATAGTGGACCAACACCAGCAGATGACATGACACCTGACATCGCCTCTCTGTTAATGTGCTTGGACACAGAGCTCTGTGAACAGCCAGCCTCTTTTGCAATGACCTTTTGTGTCTTGCCCCCTTTATGCAAGGTGTCAGTGGTCATCTTTTGGAAAACTGTCAAGTCAGTAGTCTTCCCCATGATTGTGTAGCCTACATAACTAGACTTAGAGACCATTTAAAGGCCTTTGCAGGTGTTTTAAGTTAATTAGCTGATTAGAGTGTGGCACCAGGTGTCTCCAATATTGAACCTTTTCACAGTATTCTAATTTTCTAAGATACTGAATTTGGGATTTTTCCACTGAAACACTGAATTCATATACAGTAAATCACTTTGTAGTCCACTGACCCTGTCATTGTGAAATCAAACACATATTGTACAAGACTTAGTTCAAAATAAACCCAATCCATCGTTTAGTACCCATGGGAAAGAACAAGATATAGAGAGTGAGTGCTTTGAACAGTGTCCAACTCCTTGAAACTCTGGACCATTACATTTCAGTGACCCTTGGTGTCACCCCATTACATACAAAGAGTGCTTTCTCATCTGCCCAGATATTCTGTGTGCTACAGAACATTCTAGATGAGTCCCAACAGAATTCCACTGTATATGCTGATGTAATAAAAATCTGCCTTCATAAAAAAAGGATACAATTGCAGTATTCTGACAGCATTTTTATTCCCAATAGTGTATGGCTGTAGTTCTGAAATGTTTTTTTTACTGTACCTCCTAACATGGGCTTATACTGTAGCTCATTTTACTTGTAACAAAAAGACAAATACTAGAATAAAAATCTCTAATATGATACAAAAGAACTTTGTACATTTACTTAATTTACAAACTAATTTACCGAATTAGCTTACTAACGCATCAGAAATGTTGTATGCAGTGCTATTCTGTTTGCTTACCATCAATTACCTAAATACAAAGTTTTAATATGCCATCATCTTTGTTTGTCCTAGAAAAAAAAAAAAAATCAATCAATCAAATATTAGAATTTGGCTTATTCTCCCCAACTTACAACTTCCTACAGTACTACTGAAAATTCACTAGACTTCAACTTTTCAGACCTCTAATAAAAAAAAGTACAAAATTAAAAACACTGTTCTTCCACATTTTTTTTTTTTTGCTAGGAATGTTCTTTTTAGCACCTCCAATGATAATGATATTTCATTATTTCATTTCATCATTCACAGTCAGTTGTGTCTTTATTCAGGATATCAAGAGCATCAGGCAATATAACTTGGGTGTTAGAAATCATAGATATAAAATGTGAATATCACACATCTGACTTTGGATGGAACACAGCATTTGGGCTGGGGTTGGAGCTTGAATAACAGCTCATCATATCCATCTGATTTTATGGGTAGTTAAAAGTTTGGATTATGGTTGGAATTTGAGATGGGGTTAGAGCTATGTTTGCTTCACAATAATGTTGTTCCTGGATCATCTAAAGACGTTGATCTAGAGACCGTCCAACATGGCAAAACCATGGTTACTGTTAATTCTCCACATAGATTTCAAGATACTAAGTACCTTCATCTTTCAAATTCACTGTAGGTAAAATATTATTCTGTTGGATCTTTCGTAGTACCACATTCCCACAGAAGTCTCTTGAAACTTGAACAAAAATGTGCCTCCACCCAAGAGCTTCAATGAGAGCACCTAGCAAGGCAGGATGTAAAAGTGGCAGCAGCTGCACAAACACGCGTGCTACAGGTCACAATAACAGAGTGTATTCACCTAACAGGCCCTGTCTGAGAAACTTGGCAGTTTATTCTCTATCCTCCATGACCCCACAGGCTGTCAGAGCGAATGGGCCAACCAAGGGATAAAACCGCTTTTCTCCTGCTGGCCGCCCCAGCTGTGGCTCTCACCTTATGATATTTATTAGCAGCGAAATGGTGAGTAAGTTTGCCAAGAAGTTTGAGGTCTTTGAGACTGTACTTTTCAAAAGACTGTGGCAAGGTCAAAAATGAGGCCGTTTCCTCTGAGGCTGTTTACTCTCTGAGTCAACGAGAGAAATGAAGGTTAGTGTGGCTAATTCAACTGAAAGGCACTAGTTATTGAATTAGAAATGCTCATACTTATTATTTTAAAACAAATTTTCAAGTGCTTTTGTAGCTGGTGCATGTCGTATTCAGCTAATCATTTATAGTTAAAAGTGTTAAAGGGCACTTATTATACAAAATCCAATTTTACTTGGTGTTTGGACATAAATGTGTAGGCAGTGTATGAACACAACCACATTCAGATGATAAAAATCCACCCACTCCTTATTTTTTTAATCCCATTTAATACAAACAAGGGCTGCGTTTAGCCAAGACAAAATGGTGCAAAATGTATTTTAAATGGAAACGGTGGTGTGCTGAACACCCTGTTCTGATGACACAAGAGTTGCAACTAAGACTGCTGAGAAAGCCATTCATTGTGTTATTTTTTAAGAATTTTCAGAGCCTGATGAAATAGGTATAAATACGTATTTAATACTGCAAAATACGCTCAATGTTACAGTCACTGCCCTTGCTGTCCAGAATAAAAGAGAACATCCCAGTCGAGTGAAGGGATTTGTAGAAACCGGCCCTTACGAAAAATAACCATGGTTTTATTATAGTAAAACTGTAGTAAGCCATGGTTTTTTGGCGTATTGACTGCCATTTGTAAAACCACAGATTTACTACAAATACCATGGCTAAACTATGGTTAATATAGCAAAACCATGGTTAATTTGTGGTTACCATGGTTTAACTACAGTAACTATGGTTTTTTGGTTTTATTTGTAGTAAAACCATGGTTCATTTTCGTAAGGGGTGTTTCCTAATTATTGTGATCCAACATTTGCCTCGCATTTCAGGATGAAAAGACAAACATTTCAGGTGAAGGATAATCCACTTCTTACCCCCGAGACTGTGTTATGATCTATGTATTATTTTTATTGTGAGTATTAGGCTTATCATTATTGCTGATCACTGTAGTTGTGCTCAGAGGTGTCAAGTAACGAAGTACAAATACTTCGTTACTGTACTTAAGTAGAAATTTTGGGTATCTATACTTTACTTGAGTAATTATTTTTCAGCCGACTTTTTACTTCTACTCCTTACATTTTAAAAATTGCTTCGTTACTGCTATTTCATTTCGGCTTGTTTTAATACCGGCTTGGCATCATTAAAAAAAAAAAAATATCCAGATAAATCGCGCCATCCGGATGGAGTGAATTTGATTTTGGTTGGATGAGAAGAAGTATAAACATAAACCATTCTGACACCCTATTGGTTTGTACGCGATCCATCACACCTGCACACGACTCAAATCACATCACACTCCAGCAAGGACATTGCCAGTTTGGGGTTCGTTTATCAAAAAAATATATATCTTAAAAGTAGGGTTGAATCCGATCGCCTCAGAGTCAGTCGGCTTAAATTTCATATGAAACCGGCGTCAGACCGGTCTCCTCCCGTCTTTCAGCGCGCTCTTCAATCCGCAGACCGCGGCGGAGCAGCGCGAGCTCAAACAGAGACCGAGGACACAAGGTGTGTGTTTATCGATAGATTGTTAGAATATCTGTATCTGTGCAGATCTTTGTCATAAATACAGTTCCGAAAGGTCACGAAGAAGCAGTCACTTTCTTGTCTACTTTAAACTTTTCGCTTGTCACCGCTCATCACACCAGCTGTTTCCTCCAGCGAAAATCTAGTCCTTAACACATATGAACGCATACTTTAATTACACGTATTTAAATATACTTAATTTAATCATACATACTTTATACATACACTACAGTGCAAAAGTCTTAGGCACGTTAGTATTTTCACTTAAAAGAATGGTGTTCGGACAGTTATTTATATATTTTGCAGTAGTGTGTCAGTAGAAAATATCAATTTACATTTCCAAACATTCATTTTGCTGTTGTCAAACTGCTTGTGCATTCAAAATCGCAAACTGATATTTCCTACGGACACTCTACAGCAAAAGATGTAAATAACTGGCTTAAAACCCCTTTTTTTGGGGTGAAAATACTTCTTTTCCATAAGATTTTGCACATTACTGTATTTTAAAAACGACATTGCTACTTTATAAATTGATTGTGAAATACATTTATTATCCTTAGAGTAAGGGAAGCACAACTTGGGAAATGAGAGCATCCAAGGTGAAAGCTATGGATTAATTTAAAATTTTTGTAATGTTCTTTAAAGTTATCCGTCGTTTTTTTTTAGGTTCTTTTTTTTTTTTAAGTGTCGGTTCAGGCACCGTTTAGGCGCCGGTACCATTTTAAAAGTATCGTAAAGGCACTGGACCCTACTTAAAATATATTATTTATCAGTACTGGCTCATTTACCAAATGGGTGCTTTCTCTTCATCCTCCACAAATTAAGCTACTGTAGGTAGTTCGGTAGCGAGATGTTTTAATAAATTATCGTTTGCGATTGACGACGCGATTGACAATGTTGTGATAACTAGGCTTTACCAACTTTAACTCGTTGCCCCCCGAACACATAGCAGACGTATGTACCGAATACAAGAAGCTATCAATCAAGAAGGTATCAGGATTATGAGTTATTTTTCATTTTTATTTTTGATTAATCACTTGGATTAATCATTCATTTTGACAGCACTATAGTGTTTATTGTATATAGACAACCACACAAGAGTAACTGTTACTAAGCCTGAACCAATGTTCTTGTCCATTGCCATTGCAGATTCCTGCAGCTAAGCTTGGATGTACATTTACATTCCATTAAATGTTATTGATGACATGCCTCTGAAGTTAGATTTTTTGCACCATAACAATACTTATAGGCAACTAGTCATCATATCTCTCGCTCTTTAATGAATTTGCATTGTACTAAAGTGTGTTCATTTTCAATGGGCATATATGCGGCTCGAACTTTTTAATATAACATTATAGTCATTATGGCCTTTAGAAAAATGTTTTTTTGAGGAGGTGGGGTAGTGCATAATAGGCGCGGCCCTTGCTTTTGTTCTTAATGCCATTTTTTCCCTTACATTACTTTTACTTTTATACTTTAAGTAGTTTTTTAAACCAGTACTTTTACACTTTTACTTGAGTAAAAAGCTTGAGTTGATACTTTTTGATACGTCTTTTTAAACCCTAGTATCTATACTTCTACTTGAGTAATGAATGGCAATACTTTTGACACCACTGGTTGTGCTATATTATTGTATTATTTACCATTATACAACCAAAGGAGTATAGAGGAGCATGTCAGATACTTAGCCTAATTAACACAGGTGAAGCCGCTTAATATAATCAACCTTAGGGTATAAATACAGCTGAATTAGCCTACCTGTCTCCATTGATGGTTTGTCAGCAGCCTGGTTCGCTTCTTCAGCACCATGCCGCAAAGCCAAAGCTCTTCATCGGAAGACTCACCCCATTTGCCTCCGCCTCCGGCTCCAACACCGCAACCAGCCGGATCTAATGGCACTCCTTCCCGGCTTGGTACTCCAATCGAGCCCCAGGCTCCAACTCGGGGCCGCGGTAAGACACGAGCTGCTACTCGCCTCCCGAGACACCTGGCCTCACCTTCTCCGCCTCCGGCAAGAACCCCGGTCGACTCACCGGCATCCTCCTACTGGTCAGCTAGGCCTACGATACCGCCAAAGGGAAAGTGGACAGTGTCGAGCCTCAGGCAAGCGCTGGCTAAGGCAGATGTCCAGGCTTCAAGCAAATTAAACAAAGCTGAACTATACGATCTATATACTAATTTGCGGATAAATAATACCTCTCCAGCATCCACCCCGACCCAAAAGAAGAATAAAAAGAAAGGCCAACTTACAGATACATCTCGCCATTCTCCACCGTCCTCAGGTGCTAGGCCTAGCACCTACCGCCCATCAAGCCACAACAGGCCATCAGCAAGCCTGGGCCGCGCCCCGGATCCAGCCGCAAGGGTCCACGCGACGTCAGCCTCAGCCTAGCCTCTCAGTGCCACAGCCATTCCAACACAGGGGGCTATAGCTCAAGGAAGCTCCTGGCCGCCGCCACCACCGATCACAGCCCCGCAGCAAGCAACTCCGTATACAGACCCCGTAGCCCAATCAAGCGCTCGCCCGAACTGGGCGTCAAACACAGCGCCGCCGATCGCTCCTTCCAGCTTCGGGGCCACGGCTCAAACAAACGCCTGGCCGTTTGGGCCTCGAGACACCGCTCCTCCGTCCGCTCCTTCCAGCCTGGAGGCCACAGCCCAAACGAACACCTGGCCTTTCTGGCCACAAAACACTGCTCCGCCGTCCGCTGCTTCCAGTTTCGGGACTGCAGCTCAAAATAATGCCTGGCCGTACTGGCCACAAACAGCTCCACCGTCCGCTACTTTTAGTTTTGGGGCCGCGGCTCAAACGAATGCCTGGCCGTACTGGCCACAAACAGCGCCACCATCCACTCCTTCCAGCTTTGGGGCCATGGCTCAAATTGTCCTCCAAGCAAAGACCCAATACTCACTCTTTACCGCTACATCAATGCCCGCCCCACCAAATGCAATCGCCTATGAACCTCCACGAGTGGCGCAAAACATCAGAGCACAGATATTAGCAGGTGCAGATGTCGATCTCTCCTCCCTTCTTTCCCTCCTGCCTACTTCCGACTCAAACAGGCAAATCGATTGTGGGGATTTCTCGGTCACTCTAAAAAATCCCAATCCTCTTTCAGCAAGACTACTTTCTTTTCCTGAATTCACCATCGCATTTAGCCGCTTTACTGAAATTATATGTTCAGCCTTCCCCCACAGACGACGTGAACTCAACGACTATCTATCCATCATAGCTGAACTCGCGTTGTCCTACGGAGGGGACATTTCAACATGTACCACAAGCTCTTTTCTGCTAAATGCGCAGTTAGAGTTAGCCAGTGGAATCAGTGCCCATACTGGGGAGCAATCGACCTAGATCTTCACAGCAGAGTATTCCTAGGCTGCAAAAATGTTTCATGTGCCATATGTAAAATGGCAAAAATATGTAGATCAGTCGCTCACCCCACCACGTCTTGCCCCCAAGTTAACCCCTCAGTACCCCCATGTATCGACACCTCGACGAAATCCACCAGCTATGTCCCAAGAACCGCAACCGCTGCAATGTGTAGTCCCGAGCATAATGCCCCAGTAACAGTAGACGGCAGGCGAACATGCTTCGCATTCAACAGTGGGAAATGTGTCAGGCAGCGCTGTCGTTTCCTCCATATCTGCAGCTTTTGCGGCGGAGCTCACGCTCGCATCGTCTGCCCAGTTTTCAAAAGTGTGAATAAAAAATCTATTACCTGTCGACTCCTGTGAATATTTATCGCCTTACCATCGAACTCGCTAATCATCCAGACAAAGAATTCACTAACTATCTCCTCTCTGGCCTCAGCAATGGTTTTAATCCCGGCATCGAATGCGCGCTCTCCTAAATTTTCATATGCAATAATCTCCAGTCCGCCCATGCAGAGCCCGAGGTTGTAGACAGTTTAATCAAAAAAGAAGTGAATTCAGGCTTCATGATCGGCACCTTCGAAAAAACCCCCTTCGAAATGTATCATGTCAGCCCTATTGGAGTGGCTACGCGGAAATTTACAGGCAAGAAACGCTTAATGATCGATCTGTCATCACCTCACAATTCCACACAACACCTCACAATGAATTTTCCCTCAAATACCATGACATAGATCAAGCAGTCGAACTGATTAAAATTGCAGGTAAAAAAAGACATCACTTCTGCCTTCAAATGATGCCAATTCATCCGGACGCGTGGCATTTATTCGGTATACGATGGCGAGGGAAATTCTATTTTGCCGTTCGTTTAACCTTCGGATGCAAAAGCAGCCCAAAAATTTTCGATACATTATCAGAAGCAGTTTGCTGGATTTTATAGAACAATTACGCAATTCCCCACCTGATTCACCTCCTCGACGATTTCCTGATCATCTCACCTCCGAACGCAATCCCAGCCGCCCACATCTCCACAGTTCAAAAAGTTTTTTTCAGAGCTAGGGATCCCCATCACTCAAGAAAAAACCATGGGCCCCGCTACATTAATCGAATTCTTAGGCATTAATTTAGACTCCGCTAAATTTCAGCTCTCTCTACCGAAGGAAAAGACAGATAGGATAATTCTCGTCGCTTCCACCCTCCTCGACAGCTCAAGCTGTTCTAAATGCAAACTCCTTTCCCTTCTCGGGCACTTAAATTTCGCTATGCACATAATTCCCCAGGGCCGCCCTTTCATCTCTCATCTTCTCTCACTCGCGTCTTCAGTCCACGTGCTCGAAGAGCTTATCTCCCTATCTAATGCGTGCCGCGACGAACTCAAATTATGGATAATGTTCCTTAAACAGTGGAATGGCCTTTCCCTGTTCTACAGCAAACTAATTTCATCTCCCATAGACATCCAGCTATACACAGATGCAGCCCCTTCAATCGGCTTCGGAGGGTTTTACCAAGGACGTTGGTTTGCCTCTCCATGCCCCCCCCCCAGTTGCAGGGCTCCCCCCTGTCCTCCGCCTTCTTTGAGCTCTACCCCCTAGTGGTAGCAGCCTTTCTGTGGGGGAACGAATGGGCTTCTAAAAGCATCTTAATACACAGCGACAATGAAGCAGCTGCCCAGTGTATTAACAAAAGCCGCTCGCATTCCCCCCACCTAATGCCTCTCCTTAGACGCTTAACATGGATAGCAGCATGTGACCAATTCATAATAATTGCCAAGCACATTCCAGGCTCAGAAAACCAAATTGCTGACTCCCTGTCTCGTTTTCTGTTTCAGGAATTCAGGACGCTGGCTCCGGAGGCGGACCAATTCCCTACTCCAGTTCCTCATTATTCAGAATTAATATTTCCATAAATCACCCATTTAAACCCCTCTTCGACGCATCTCTCGACACAATCCTTCAAGCAGTTTCCCCCAGAACCCTCCAGACATACGTGACGGTGTGGAGATGGTTTAAAGCATTCCACCTATCATACAATATACCGTTCCCCGATTTTTGCCTACTTTCAATCACCTCATTTATATCCTTTCTCAACACAGTTAAAGGTTTTCAAGTCAGGTCCATTAAAGGTTACCTGAGCGGCATCCAGTTCTTCCGCAAACTGATGTTCGGTGCTCCCTCGCCCGAAATTAACAATTCCCAAACCTCCCTTCTGATAAGGGGAATCCAGTGATCTCAGCCCACCCGTCTCGACTCCAGGCAACCCATAACGCTAGACATTCTCACCAAATGTATTCACACTCTCCGCACAGGTTACCAGCCTCTCAGTACAGCCCGTACACTCGATGCCATGTTTATACTAGCTTTTTTCGGTTTTCTTAGATGCTCTGAACTCACCGTATCTTCAAAATTCGATCCAAAAATCAATCCCACCATCTCAGACCTGACCGTACTAGACATCAAGTACAATTGACTAACAATCTCATTTTTAATAACAAAGCAAGACGGACCAAGCTAAAAAAGGTAATTTCATCTTCATTTTTAATCTCTCTTCCCCAATACAACCCTACCAGTCCGTTTTCAAGTACCTCCACCTCAGGAAATCCCAGACTCATTTTCCCCACGAGCCTCTCTTTTTAGACGACTCCAAAAAACCATTCACTCGCTTCTGGTTCCAAAAACATCTAAAATCCGTCTTGCAATTATCAGGTTTTCCAGCAGAGAATTACTCCAGTCACTCCTTTCGCATCGGGCAGCAACATCAGCAGCCCAAAAAGGCCTCTCCAAACAGCAGATACAAACTCTAGGGAGATGGTCTTCAGAAGCTTACCAAAGTTATATCAGAACTAATCAGTTTCATATTAAAGAAGCCCACCAAACCCTTATCGGTCACCACAAAAAAAAAAAAAAAAAAAAAACCCTCCTTCACTGTCTGGCCATATACTGGCCATTCAACTTTACCCTTCCGTCTTACGTTCGGAGAGGCTTTCCCATCTGATGCCGCGAGTAATTACCTCCCATCAGACGTCGGTGAGAGCCTCCCGCCTAGACCACATTACTTTTCCTTTCTAAGGTCGGCGAGGCTTACCCATTCAACACTCGACCCATTCGTGAGTATTGAGCTCCCGTCAGATGGTTGCTAAGTCTCCTGGCTAGACAACTTTTTCAACCTTTGGTCAAAAAGTCTTACCCATCCGACGCCGTCAGTATTAAGCTCCCTCGGGATGCTGGCGCGAGCCTCCACGCCACACACCCTTACCTTTTCCTCCTACAGTCAGCGAGGCTTATCCGTTCGATGCCTTGAGTATTGAGCTCCCATCGGACGCCGGCAAGAGTATCCCGGCTAAACAACCTTACCTTTTCCTTTCTACAGTTGGCGAGACTTATCTGTTTTGTGCCTTGAGTATTGAGCTCCCATCGGATGTTGGCGAGAGTCTCCCAGCCACTTAAACTTCACTTTTCCATGCTACGGTCGGGGAGGCTTACCCGTTCGATGCCTTGAGTATTGAGCTCCCATCGGACGTCGGCGAGAGTCTCACGGTCACCTAAACTTTCGTTCCTGTTTGACAGGTGGCGGTGCTCGCATACGATGACAAGAGTCTCCACTTCCCGCCAAACTCTGTCCAAATCACCCCCCCCCTCCCCCGTCTGGTGAGGCTTACCCATTCGATGTTCTGAGTCCTGATGTCCCATCGGATGCTGCGAGAGCCCGCGCAATCGGGTTTTCCTTTTCCTGCTCCCCGGCCGGCGAGGCTTACCCATCTGTCGCCGTTGAGTATTGTGCTCGTGTCAGATGTCGGCGAGAGTGCTCCCGGTTGGGTTTTCTTGCTGCCCACAAACAGGTCTTATCCATCCGATGCCGTGAGTATTGATCTCCCGTTGGGTGTTGCAAGAGTCCTCTTTGTCGGCAGCCCAAAGCTGTTTATCTGCTCAAACCGAGAGGACTTACACGTCCGTCTTCCTGAGTCTTGATCTCCAGTCGGAGGCTTCATGGGTCCTCTCGGTTAGGTATCTGCCCTGGTTGCCCACTGACTAGCAGGGGCTCATTAGCCAGTAGGGCCCGTACGCCAACACCGTGACCTATTCCGGTCGAGACAACTCGGGCCCTCCTGGTCGGGCAATCCAATCACGTCGCTCCTCCACTATTGGCCGGTGGGGCTCATCCGTTCCAATGCAGTGAGGTGCTCCGGTTGTGCAATGGCTTGAACCCCCCCCGACCGGGCGCCCTAAATCACATAGTCCGACACAAGCAGCCGGTGGTGCCTATTTCTCCAATAGGTAAAGTTGCAATCACTGGAGTACATATAGGCCCTTCCGACCTGCTTTTAAAAAAAAAAAAAATCAGTCCCCGCCAGATGTCAAGCTATTGTGGGGGGTCCTTAGTCTGGCGGCTGTCCTTTCCGCTACTGCTTTTTGGGGGGTACTCTAGGTTCGGGCCATTCCCGAGCTCGGAGCCTCTTCCCCGGACAGCACGCCAAATATGCACTATAATACTTCAGCTAATTATATGTAAGTGTGAACTCATGAAATGCAGTTTCATAACAAGGTTCGGGAGAAGCACGTCAGATACTTAGCCTAATTAACACAGGTGGAGCCACTTAATATAATCAACCTTAGGGTATAAATACAGCTGAATTAGCCTACCTGTCTCCATTGATGGTTTGTCAGCATCCCCCCTCCATCCCCATCTCCTCCACTAGAGTTCATTTTACAGTTTTACATATACGGGGGGGTACTCTAGGTTCGGGCCATTCCGGAGCTCGGAGCCCCTTCCCCGGACAGCACGCCAAATATGCACTATAATATTTCAGCTAATTATATGTAAGTGTGAACTCGTGAATGTAAATAAATATGTGCAAACAATATACTTGCGCTTGTGAATTTATTTTGATGTAAATTACATTGTGCAAGCGGTTTTATATACATGTTGCTGCTGATTGGACTGACATTTTTGACTAAGCTACCAAACAAGAGAAAACGCATCTCAAACCCCGTTGCTCACCATTTCCAGGAAACATTTAGTTCAAACTGGAAACCTTAGCAAAACATTGTGCACCGGTTTGAGCTTGAACTTGCCTCTGTTTCATTAGGTATGCTGTTTTGATTCTCTAAGAGTTTAGAGTTCTTTGATGAACTGAAAGCTAAAAAGAACATCATTGATAGTAAATCAACATATTGGAATGGTTTCTGAAGGATTATGTGACACTGAAGACTGGCGTAAAGGCTGATTAAAAATACACACACACACACACACACACACACGTACATTACATAAATTGTATCCATGTATCTAAATAAAAATAGACTATAGATATACAGTATATGATCCAAAGTACCTAGTAACTAACTACATGAGTAGTTTTTTTATCCAATACTTTTTTTACTCTTACTCAAGTAACTATTCAGACTATTATCATAACTAAGTACTTTTACTTGAGTACCATTTTTGGGTACTCTGCCTACCTCTGACAATGCCTCCTATGCAATGTAAGACTTAGCATAAAAGTCTTAATTTTTCTCCCAACCTCTGAGCTACTGAGGATGCAGTGGATTACCTTTTTTTTTTTTTTTTTTTTTTTTTTTTTTTTTAGTTAATGTGTCTCAAATTGTACCTAAATTAGTTTATGTCTGTGCAAATCACTGTGCAAACTTCAATACGAGGTAGGCTTTGCTAAAAAAAAAAAAATGTTAATCAAGGATGAATCTGTATCAACTGTTTGTTTCTGTGTCACACTGTTTATTTATTTAACTATTTAAATCTTTTTTATTTTTTTATTTTTTTTGAGTAAACCACATTTTCACTTGATGTGCCTGTTTGTCATTTCTACAACAAATGTTGCTAGGCTATTTATTTAACTATTTATATATCTATAACTCTGTAGACCAAATGTCTGTCATCTGCTTTTAACCTTGTAATGTTTATATAGACATAATTAAAAAAAAGCATAACCTGGCTCTCAAGAGCAAAAAGAGAAAAATAAATGATAGCAGCCGAGCAGCGTCTCTTTTTCCTGAGGAAGCTGAAAAAAGCCAAACTGCCCCAGAAGTTCATGAAAAACTTCTACAATTGTACAATTCATAGTTTGCTGACTTGCTTGTGTGGTTCTCCAGCTGCACTGTAGCTGAACAGATGATTCAGAGGGTGGTGAAAACTGCTGGTAAAATCATCGGGACTGTTCTCCTGGAGGTTTCTAGTATGTACACCTCCTGCTGCCTGCGTAAGACACGCAACATCATAAAAGACCGTGTTGCCCTCTGGTAGCAGGTACAGGTCCCTTCAGGCCAGGACCACCAGAATGGCCAACAGCCACTATCCCAAGGCAGTCAGACTGCTGAATAAACACTGTTCCCCTCCCCCCTCCCTATTCACTTAATTTGTATTCATCATGCACCATTCTTCAACAAATTGCATTAACTGTGAACTGGACTTTGCACTGCTGCAGCACACACAACAATCCACATCTTTCTGGTCTCTACTGCTTCTCTACCCTATATACTGTATTCCTTACCAATGTTGTCTTGTCCTGTTGACATACTGTATAATGGTTGATAATGACAGACCTTATTATGTCACAGTTGTCAACGCCAATGTCATTCTTACGCTTTTGCACTTATGAATTTGTACTGTCAGTTTGATGCTCTAATGTAATCTCGTTGTTCTACAGCAATTATACAAAAATAAAAAATAAATATTTTTATTATTATTATTATTATTTATATACTGTATAAACACATTGTGATGAGTGGGGTGATGCCGAGAGCCGTGGGAATGTAGCGAGGCCGGTGGAGTGGTTTGGAAATAAGCGACACCTGTGCCACTCACCGTTTCGAGTCCCATGGAGTAGATCGGAAGGATGAAAAAGGAGCTATGACAGTAAAGAGAGAGGACCAGGACTGGATTTTATTTTGTGTTTTGATTTTGTTTATGCGCGGCAGTCATCCGTGAGGGGTTTTGTGTTTATTTTGTTACTTTTGATTTGACTTCTTTTGCCAGTTTTGCCAGCCAGTTCCTGTCTCCTTCTTCCGGTGGTTATGAAGTTTTTACATTGTTACACACATGTTTGTAAGGAACAGTGTAAAATGCGATGGTTTTGAAAACTGTGTATGTTACCTGTAGAGACAAGACTTTAAAGGGGCGGTGAAATGCAATTTCATGCATACTGAGTTTTTTACACTGTTAAAGAGTTGGATTCCCATGCTAAACATGGACAACGTTTCAAAAATTAAGTTGTATGTTTGAAATACTCCTTCTGGATTGTCACAAGTTTCGGGTATGGGTCTGTGCGACGTTAGATGGAGCGGAATTTCCTTATATGGGTCCTAAGGGTGTTTTTGGTTGCCAAAAAAAAAAACAGCATTAAGGGACCAGTGGATGGAGTTTGTTTTACAAACAAGGCCCAGTTTGACACCGGATTTGCATATCGTTTATTTCTTAAGGATAATGCAGTCCCAACGAAAAAGGGTCACGATCGTGTGTTGGAACCGCAAGCGGTGAATAAAACTGCTTTACATATCTCTGTGTTGTTAACTTAACTATCGGCACGTAAGCACATCAAGTAAACAACATGTGATGTTTTCAAACTGCACTTTCCACATGTACACCTTAAAAAAACAAAAACAAAAAAAGGCGACATAAAGTGGAACTTAGTCATTTTCCAAAACCGCTAAGCAAATATATACAGTTTCAATACATACTACATAGAGAAGTCCTGATGCAGTCGTTGCTGCTGCTGCTCTTGTTAAATTTCAGCCTCTGGATCTGATTCTGGATCATAAATATACGCTGAATCTGACTGTTAGCCATGGTTTGTTTTGGCTGATGTTTTTTTTCCTCACGGTAATGTCACAGCTCCCAGAGCAATGCCTACTCTCGCTCGTGATTCTTTAGCTCCGCCCACACATCACGCCCCCAGCCGCTCGTGTTTTTCCGGGAAAAAACGGTACAGACTATCTTTCTCTTATAAATATAATAAAACTAAAGACTTTTTGGAGTTATGAAGGATGCAGTACTACTCTATAGGTACTCAAGATTCACAGGATATAGAGTGAAAATGAGCATTTCACCCCCCCCCCCCCTTTATATTAAGTGGCCTTAACTACTATGTACTTACATTTGAATTAATAATTTAGTACAATGTACTTATTGTGTACATACATGTTTTTACATTGTACTTATATTATAAAAAAAACTTCATGTAATTACATCTGTATTTAATTTCTGTAATTACATTTATAATTACACTGTTGACCCATACTTTACACCTTATCCCACCCTTAAACTTACCCATACCTCCAACCCTCTCCCTAACCTTACCCCATCCCACCTCAATAGCCGCAAAAGTGTTTTACAATACAATATGAACACAATAAGTACATTGTACTTATTTTTTTATGTAAGTACATAGTAGTTAAGGCCACCTAATATAAAGTGGGACCATATATATATAATGTTAATGATTTATTAATGGAAAATATTATAAAGTCTTACCAGCTTACCAGCTTGGTTGACTAGTCCTGTAGGATGGTGTTTTGTCCAAAGCACTAGTAAGAGAGCATGCATTGACAGTTATTATTGTTGTTTATTTATTTATTATACCTTGCAAGTACCATTACATATATACATCAGTAGATTCTTTCCGTTATGGTCTTCTACAGTATTCCCACCCATCCAGCACATAAAAAAGGTGGTCAGTCTCGTTTACAGTAGTGCGTGCTGGGTAATTTCAGTAATGTGGTTTTGTGCCCATTGTTTGGCATTTTAATGAAGGTTATTTATGCCATCCTTCGACATAAGTGGCAAGAGGAAGTTGCAGTGCAGAGAGAAAGAGCTTTGTGAATGACACCACAATTTGCTGTGTGATATCTATTGTTTTAATTAGATGAAAGCCAAAGTGACATTTATTGGTTTCAGTTACTTGCTAATGGATATTGGAAGTGCGGGGGAAGTACAAGTAAAATATTACAAGTAAAAACATTGTTGAAATTACATATAATTTGTAGATGCTTTGTTAATGTGTACATATTATTTCACTCAGAGACTGTCCATTCCAATTTAGCAATAACTCATTTAATTTTATCTATTAGGCTATTTGGTGCCAAAATGGCTCCCATGAGTCAGAGTACTTGTTAGTTTGAGATTCAAAGCTGGTTTTGCTTCAGGACCTGGATTTTATATTGAACATAAAGTAGCAATCCAAAACTGCACCATTTATGTATAAATGACAAATATGTATCACATTAATTACATAAGTTTGTGTGTGCTAAAACTGTGTAATCCAAATATATAGAAATTCTATATGCAATTCAAATACATGAATCTTAAATTTAAATCTGCACTAAATTATTTTGACTGTTGATGGACCATTTTATTTTGCTGTTATAATTATGCATAAAATGTATGCTGCTATTTATTACACGCATTTATTATTGTTTTTCCTTGCTGTCCACAACCCAGATCTGCAACCTGTCACAAAACACTGAAAGCCATTGTTTTAGTGTATGTTTGTTTTGCTTACTTCTATATGTACAGTAGCCAGCTTTTAGTTTTTTTTTTTTTTTTTTTTTTTTTTTTTATTGCAGAGTACAGGTAAACAAAAACATTAACATTTTATTTAATCTGAAAATGAAAGTGCATGAGTGTAAAGAGATAATATAATACTGTATCTAGATATATCTCGCTCAGTGTCAGTGGGATCTGACAGGCATTCCAAAATTATAATTGCCACACTCAGACATGGAGCAACAGTAGTAGGCAGATCTAATGCTTTATTAAACCTTCGGTGGACTGATGACATAAATGACACATCCAAGATGATATCATCAAGCTAATCATGATCCGGCTAATTGGGTTCTTCGAACACACCTGTTGTGTATGATTAGTATCGCTGGATTGAGTTATCTGAGATAATTGCGTGTTCATGTGTTGGTTTAAAAGGGGATATGTATCGATACTCGAAACCATGATCTGCAGTGCAGCGATTGGCTGGTGGCAAGACGGCAATGTAATGACGTCATATAATTTAAAATGACACCCGACGAAAAACTTGACAAATTTCTGGACTTTTATAAGGAAACAGCCAAGCAAACAAAACTACAAAAATGTTATAATAGATACATGAAACAGATAATAGATACATGTTTTTATTTTATTGGAATTTTTTTCATGATTCCCAATTATTTAGATTCACAATTTAGAATAGTTGTGCAGTCTTTACATTTTTATTTAAATGTAGAAATGATCTATTCTTTTATTTTATATTTTGACAGATTTGTTACGTGACAGCATTAATGAAAGTTTCTTAAGGGTCAATATCATGTTATCTGCATCTCCATCAAGCCACTCTTATAATAGCTGTTATCACTCAAAATAATGTACGACTCTATTATCTGTATAGTATGTGTGTAAGACTCTAATACAATTATGAAGTAATAATTTTGTCAAATAAATATTTCAGTGAGTAAAACTGGCTGTGTCTATAGTAGGCTATTATGGACTGCACAGCATTTTTATATTATTTTTAAATATTTTTTTAATGATTATTATTTTCAATTATTGTCACTGGATCAGTATGATACTCTTGTAATAAAGTAGCGGTGGTATCAGACATATTTTGAGTATCAGTTCTGGTTGAAAAGAAGCGATCTAATCCTGTTTACATGAAATAAGCCTGCTCCCGATCAGGTTTAAGCTTACGGACCTGTTGCTATGACAGCAGCTCCGGGATGAGCTTCGAAGAACCAAATGATCCAAGATCACGCCAAAGCGTCAACAATCAAATCCAGCTAACTGAGTTAACGACGTACGAAGAACAGGCCCCAGTTTGGTTGACTAGTCCTATTTACAGTATTGTTCAAAATAATAGCAGTACAATGTGACTAACCAGAATAATCAAGATTTTTAGTATATTTTTTATTGCTACGTGGCAAACAAGTTACCAGTAGGTTCAGTAGATTGTCAGAAAACAAACAAGACCCAGCATTCATGATATGCACGCTCTTAAGGCTGTGCAATTGGGCAATTAGTTGAAAGGGGTGTGTTCAAAAAAATAGCAGTGTCTACCTTTGACTGTACAAACTCAAAACTATTTTGTTAATATTTAGTTGTATGACTACAGTTTTTTAAAACTGCTTGACATCTGTGTGGCATGGAGTCAACCAACTTGTGGCACCTCTCAGCTGTTATTCCACTCCATGATTCTTTAACAACATTCCACAATTCATTCACATTTCTTGGTTTTGCTTCAGAAACAGCATTTTTGATATCACCCCACAAGTTCTCAATTGGATTAAGGTCTGGAGATTGGGCTGGCCACTCCATAACATTAATTTTGTTGGTTTGGAACCAAGACTTTGCCCGTTTACTAGTGTGTTTTGGGTCATTGTCTTGTTGAAACAACCATTTCAAGGGCATGTCCTCTTCAGCATAGGGCAACATGACCTCTTCAAGTATTTTAACATATGCAAACTGATCCATGATCCCTGGTATGCGATAAATAGGCCCAACACCATAGTAGGAGAAACATGCCCATATCATGATGCTTGCACCTCCATGCTTCACTGTCTTCACTGTGTACTGTGGCTTGAATTCAGAGTTTGGGGGTCGTCTCACAAACTGCCTGTGGCCCTTGGACCCAAAAAGAACAATTTTACTCTCATCAGTCCACAAAATGTTCCTCCATTTCTCTTTAGGCCAGTTGATGTGTTCTTTGGCAAATTGTAACCTCTTCTGCACATGCCTTTTTTTTAACAGAGGGACTTTGCGGGGGATTCTTGAAAATAGATTAGCTTCACACAGACGTACGTCTTCTAACTGTCACAGTACTTACAGGTAACTCCAGACTGTCTTTGATCATCCTGGAGGTGATCATTGGCTGAGCCTTTGCCATTCTGGTTATTCTTCTATCCATTTTGATGGTTGTCTTCCGTTTTCTTCCACGTCTCTCTGGTTTTGCTCTCCATTTTAAGGCATTGGAGATCATTTTAGCTGAACAGCCTATCATTTTTTGCACCTCTTTATAGGTTTTCCCCTCTCTAATCAACTTTTTAATCAAAGTACGCTGTTCTTCTGAACAATGTCTTGAACGACCCATTTTCCTCAGCTTTCAAATGCATGTTCAACAAGTGTTGGCTTCATCCTTAAATAGGGGCCACCTGATTCACACCGGTTTCTTCACAAAATTGATGACCTCAGTGATTGAATGCCACACTGCTATTTTTTTGAACACACCCCTTTCAACTAATTCAACTAATTGCCCAATTGCACAGCCTTAAGAGCGTGCATATCATGAATGCTGGGTCTCATTTGTTTTCTGAGAATCTACTGAACCTACTGGTAACTTGTTTGCCACGTAGCAATAAAAAAATATACGAAAAACCTTGATTATTCTGGTTAGTCACTGTCACAAACACAGCCTCTGTGGCTCTCTCCGATCACCACCAGAGGGAACCGTCACCTGAGTATTAACCTCCTTCAAACTACATTTCCCATACACCCCGTACCTGGGGCTGATTACCTGCACAGGTGTCGCTCATCTTCATCCCCTATTTAAGGAACTCACCCTGTTTACTCAAACGCGAAGTCTTGTTTTGCCCATGCAGACATTACCGAGCGTTTCCCCACTGTTGGATCTTCCGTGTATGACCTGGACTGTTCATTGGACTCTGATTCTCTGCCGCCTGCCTTATCGACCTCTGCCTTGTTCTCTCGCCTCTGCCTGCCAGCCGCCAGCCCTGATTCTATGCTCTGTCAAGGTTTATGATTGTGATCTGTCTACATTGTATCTAACGCCCCTGATTGACCTGTTTCTGTTTACTCTGTGGATTATTGAAATAAAGCTGCTTATGGATCATAACGTCTCCGACTCAGCGTTACAGAAGACTTCGCCAGATATTGATCCAGCGGCTTTCTTCCAGATCACGGCAGAAGTATCCGCTCAAGCCGCTGCGCTGACAGCACATCAGCAGCAGCTGAATCGACTCACCTCTCTCACCGAAGAGATGATCCGAACCCTCCAATCACTCCGCCTGCAAACCCCGGAGGGAAACATTCCAGCAGCACTTCAACCTCAGCAAATGGCCGCCGCCATGACCACACCTCCCGCTTCAGTAAGCCCGCGCTTGGCGTTCCCAGGAAAATTCGATGGATCACCAGCCACATGCAAGGGGTTCCTATTACAATGTTCGATGTTCGTTAACCAACAGCCCTCGTTATATCCCACAGAGGACAGCCGAATTTCGTTTGTGTGCTCTTTGCTCACGGGGAGAGCACTAGAGTGGGCCACAGCCATCTGGAACGGGGATCGATCAGTTTTCACCACCTTTTCAGCATTTCTACGCCGATTCAGAGAGGTGTTCGAACATCCCGCTGGAGGAAAGGAGGTTGGTGAACAGCTTATTGCACTCCGTCAAGGAGGAGGAACGGCCGCAGATTATGCCCTCTCATTCCGCACCCTAGCTGCACAAACTGGCTGGCCAGACGACCCTTTACGCCTACACTTCAGGAGGGGACTGGATGCTGAGCTGCAGACCGAACTAGCCTGCCGAGACGAGAGCAAAACCCTCGAACAACTCATCGATCTATCCATCAAGGTAGACAATCTGATTCGGGCACGTCGGCCCCGATACCGAACCTCATCATTCACCCCCGTCAACAGCACAAGCCCGGATCCCGAACCCATGCAAATCGGAGTTACCCGATTAAACGAGGAGGAAAAGTCACGCAGGCGACAGCACAACCTGTGTTTATACTGTGGGTTGGCTGGACATCTACGGGTTTCATGCCCCACTCGACCGCCGCGACATTCAGCTGCGGTGAGTTATCCCTCTAGAACTTCTTCAATGTTGGAAATACCAGTCACGTTATATGTTCAGGGAGTTGGCATCGAGGTGAAGGCACTGATTGATTCCGGAGCTGCGGGAAATTTTATTGATACCACTTTCATGGAGACTCATAACATCCCATGTGTTCCATGTACCTCTCATTTGGCAGTGGCAGCCCTAGATGGATGACCGCTGGGCTCCGGTCGCATCCAAACCATCACTGAGGAGTTAGAACTCACCGTCGGGGCCCTCCATTCTGAAAAGATCCACCTCTACAGCTTTCAATCTCCTCATAACCCCATCATCTTGGGACTACCCTGGCTGGAAAAGCACAATCCAAGCATCACCTGGTCAACGAAGCAGATATCCCAATGGTCAGATTATTGCAAAGAACATTGTCTCCATTCCTGCATCCGACCCACGATCACTCATACTTCCCCATCGGCCTCTCCCCTGCCTCAAGAGTATAACGATCTCCAGGAGGCTTTCAGTAAAACCAAGGCTGCGCAGCTACCTCCTCATCGACCAGGCGATTGCGCCATTGAACTGATGCCAGGCGCTCAACCACCCAAGGGCCGAGTATTTCCGCTATCTCAACCCGAAGCCACGGCCATGAAGGAGTATATCGAGGAGGAATTAGCCAAGGGATTCATTCGACCTTCCACTTCACCAGCTTCTGCAGGATTCTTCTTCGTGAAAAAGAAGGACGGAGGCCTCCGCCCTTGTATAGATTACCGTGGCCTCAACGACGTTACAGTGAAGTACCGATATCCCTTACCACTCGTCCCAGCGGCTATAGAGCAACTACGCCGAGCAAAATACTTCACCAAGTTGGATCTCCGAAGCGCCTACAACCTGATCCGAATTCGAGAAGGGGATGAGTGGAAGACGGCTTTTTCAACCACCACTGGGCACTACGAATACCGGGTCATGCCGTTCGGCCTTTCCAACAGTCCTTCCGTGTTTCAAGGCTTTGTGAATGACATATTCAGGGATATGTTGAATCGTTGGGTCATAGTCTACATAGACGATATCCTCATCTACTCCGAGACGTATACAGAACATGTGAAGCAAGTCAAAGCCGTCCTCCAACGCCTAATCCAGCACCAACTGTATGCTAAACTGGAGAAATGTGAATTCCATAAGCAGACTATCTCCTTCCTGGGTTATGTAATCAGCGCTGGAGGAGTAGCCATGGAGGAGGGGAAGGTTCGCGCTGTAGTCAACTGGCCCCTACCCCAGACACTCAAAGAACTACAACGCTTCCTGGGTTTCGCTAACTTCTATAGAAGGTTCATCCGCGACTTCAGCTCCATCGCAGCACCAATGACTTCTATGGTCAAGAAGGGCTCTCAGCGTCTCCACTGGCCCTCCGCCGCTCTCAACGCCTTCCAGGCCCTCAAGGATAGATTCACCACAGCGCCCATCTTACATCATCCTGATCCAGAGTTGGAATTCATTGTGGAAGTAGACGCTTCAAGTTCAGGTCTCGGGGCTGTACTTTCACAACGTCAGGGAAATCCACCGAAATTATACCCATGTGCCTTTTACTCTCGGAAACTAAACGCAGCCGAAAGGAATTATGACGTTGGAGATCGCGAGCTCCTTGCTATGAAAGCAACATTCGAGGAATGGAGGCACTGGCTAGAGGGGGCTAAACACACTTTCACAGTCCTCACGGATCACCGCAACCTTGAATACCTCCGGTCAGCCAAACGCCTGAATCACCGACAAGCCAGATGGTCGCTCTTCTTCACAAGATTTAATTTTCAAGTCACTTATCGTCCGGGTTCCCAGAATACCAAAGCAGATGCACTCTCTCGTCTCTACGAAACCAACAACCAAACTCCAGACCACGAACCCATCATTCCTCCCACGATCATTGTTGGACCCATCCAATGGGACATTATGACCGAGATCATTGAGGCCCAACGCATCGAACCTCCACCTCCTGAAACTCCCCAGAATCGCACATTCGTCCCTCAAACACTGAGACAACGAGTACTACATCAGGTCCACTCTACCCCAAGCTCAGGACATCCCGGTATAACCGCCACCGGCCAGCTCCTATCTAACCGCTTCTGGTGGCCCTCTATGCAAACTGACACCATCAATTACATTAGAAACTGTATCACTTGCAACACTAACAAATCATCCCATCAATTACCCGCTGGTCTTCTTCACCCGTTACCCGTTCCTCAACGTCCTTGGTCCCACATAGCCATCGACTTTGTGACAGATCTACCTCTCTCGCAGGGCAAAACCACGATTCTATCCGTGATCGACCGCTTCTCCAAAGCCTGCCGCTTCGTCCCATTACCCAAACTCCCGACTGCCTTCGAAACAGCAGAGGCACTTTGTGAGAATGTGTTCCGGTTCTATGGCCTTCCGGAGGACATTGTCTCCGATAGGGGTCCCCAATTTACCTCCCGAGTATGGTCGGCATTCTGCCAACAGTTGGGCATCAATGTCAGTCTCACCTCAGGTTACCACCCACAATCCAACGGACAGGTCGAACGTCTGAACCAAGAACTCTCCCGTTTCCTCCGATCCTACTGCAACCAAAATCAAAATGATTGGAGCCGCTTCCTGCTCTGGGCCGAGTACGCACAAAATTCCCTTCAAAAACCTTCCACCGGCATGACTCCCTTCCAGTGCATCCTAGGATTCCAACCTCCTCTCTTCCCATGGTCTGGCGAACCATCCGAATTACCCGCAGTGGATGCTTGGCTGAGACGCTGTGAGGAGACCTGGAACAGCGCTCATGTTCACCTTCTCCGAGCAGTTCGTCGGACCAGGGATCAGGCCAACCGACACCGCAGAGCTCATCCGGATTACCAGCCCGGACAATGGGTCTGGCTATCCACACGGGATCTTCGCCTCAGGCTACCATCTAAGAAACTTAGTCCCAGGTACGTGGGTCCTTTCAAAATCCTCCGTCAAATCACCCCAGTATCATTTAGACTGTCTCTCCCATCTCATTACCGTATCTCACCCACTTTTCATGTCTCCTTGCTCAAGCCCGCTGGTGGACCGAGAGGATCGGAGAACCTAGAGGAGGCTGGTGACCAGAGAGCGCCTCCCCTCATCATCGATGGCCAGGAGGCCTATCAGGTACACGAAATCCTGAATTCACGTCGCCGGGGTCGAGTCCTACAGTATCTGGTTGATTGGGAGGGGTACGGTCCGGAGGAAAGGTCCTGGGTCAATGCTGATGACATACTGGATCCCACTCTTATCACGGACTTCCATCGAGATCATCCCGACAGACCCGCTCCTAGACCCCGAGGAAGACCCCGGCGACGATCACCTCATCGCGTCAGGAGCCGCTCGCAGGGGGAGGGCTCTGTCACAAACACAGCCTCTGTGGCTCTCTCCGATCACCACCAGAGGGAACCGTCACCTGAGTATTAACCTCCTTCAAACTACATTTCCCATACACCCCGTACCTGGGGCTGATTACCTGCACAGGTGTCGCTCATCTTCATCCCCTATTTAAGGAACTCACCCTGTTTACTCAAACGCGAAGTCTTGTTTTGCCCATGCAGACATTACCGAGCGTTTCCCCACTGTTGGATCTTCTGTGTATGACCTGGACTGTTCATTGGACTCTGATTCTCTGCCGCCTGCCTTATCGACCTCTGCCTTGTTCTCTCGCCTCTGCCTGCCAGCCGCCAGCCCTGATTCTATGCTCTGTCAAGGTTTATGATTGTGATCTGTCTACATTGTATCTAACGCCCCTGATTGACCTGTTTCTGTTTACTCTGTGGATTATTGAAATAAAGCTGCTTATGGATCATAACGTCTCTGACTCAGCGTTACAGTCACATTGTACTGCTATTATTTTGAACAATACTGTATGTTTTTTACATTATCTAATGATTAACAGATTGTTTAAGCTTACAAATATCATTAAACTTTCAATTCATATGATCATGTACTTCTTGAAAATCAACAAATGATTTTGACTAATGTTATACAATGATTAAATGCTTAGGCTATTATTCATGTACATTTGAATGCTAACAATTTTTTTGTCTTATTATTTTTTTTTTTTTTTTACAAATGTTTTGGGGGAAATTACAAATTTTAGGCATAATTAGTAATTAAATGATTATTATAATAATAATAAAAAACTATAATATATATAAGAACCATCACCTTCAACTCAACCTAGCCAAGACAGAACTGCTTTTGTTTCCAGCAAACCCATCATTTCATCACAATTTCAACATCAACCATAACTCCTTCAAAAACAGCCAGAAACCTTGGAGTTATGATTGATGACCAGCTGACTTTCTCAGATAACACTGCTAAAACTGTCCGATCCTGCAGATTTGCTTTATTCAACATTAAGAAGATCAAGCCCTTTCTTTCGCAACATACTGCACAACTCCTTGTTCAAACTCTTGTTCTGTCCAGGCTGGACTATTGCAATGCCCTCTTGGCAGGTCTTCCAGCAAGTTTAATCAAACCTTTACAATTAATCCAGAACGCAGCAGCAAGATTAATTTTTAATGAGCCATAAAGACTGGCTACCAATAGCTGCACGCATAAAATTCAATGCATTGATATTTGCCTACAAAACCACCACTGGCTCTGCAGCCCTTTACCTAAATTCATTACTTCAAACTTATGCGCCCTCTAGAAGCTTGTGTTCTGCAAGTGAACGTCGCTTGATTGTGCCATCTCAAAAAACAAAAAAACAAAAAAAACAAAAAAAAAAACACTTTTACAGACTTTTAAATTAAATGTTCCCTCCTGGTGGAATGACCTGCCCAACTCAATCTGAGCAGCCATTTTCAAGAATCAGCTAAAAACACATCTCTTCCATCTTTATTTGACCCTCTAACTTTAGCACTCACTATTCTAATTATATTCTTAAAAAAATACAATTTTTGCTATGTGTACTGCGTTCAAGGTAACCGAGACTTATAGCACTTATAGCACTTATATATCAATATCATTGCTCTTTTGTTGTTTTTGATTGCTTCCAATGTCCTCATTTGCAAGTCTTTCTGGATAAAAGCGTCTACTAAATGACTAAATGTAATGTAAATATATATATTTGTGTTCACTGACAATGTTTTATGGAAGTATTCCTGAGCCCTTGTTGTGATTTCCATTACAGTAGCTTTCCTGTATGTGATGCAGTGCCGTCTAAGGGCCCGGAGATCACTGGCATCCAGTATGGTTTTCCGGCCTTGACCCTTACACACAGAGATTGTTCCAGATTCTCTGAATCCTTGGATGATATTATGCACTGTAGATTATCTTCAAACTGTTTGCAATTTTTCTCTGAGAAACTCCTTTCTGATAGTGCTCCACTATTCTTCACCGCAGCATTGGGGGAATTGGTGATCTTCTGCCCATTTAAGCTTCTGATAGACACTACCACTCAGAGAGGTTCTTTTTATACTCAATTATGTTTTCAATTGACCTAATAAGCTGTTCCTTATATGTACGTTTAACTTTTCAGGCCTCTTATTGCTACCTGTCCTAACTTTTTTGGAATGTGTAGCTCTCATGAAATCCAAAGTGAGCCAACATTTGGCATGACATTTCAAAATGTCTCACTTTCAATATTTGATATGTTATCTATATTCTATTGTGAATAAAATACACGTTTATGAGATTTGTAAATTTTTCCATTCCTTTTTTACTCACAATTTGTACAGTGTCCCAACTTTCTTTGGAATCGGGTTTGTACATCCATCCACACAAATAGAAAAAACAAGTAGATAGAATAGAAACAATAGAAAGCTAGCGTTTTGTTTGTTTGTCAGTTTTTTTTTTCTTTAAAGATAAATAGATAAAGTAGAATTAAAATCAAATAGAAAGTGCTAGAGTTTTGAGGGCACACATTCAATTCCATAATGCACCGCAATGACAAGTGTACTGTACAACCGGTGTACACTCAGCATTTAGAGAATATCTATAATGCACTTTGAGTGGTGTGCCAAATAATAACCCACGTCTCTGCAGAAAAGGACAATACTGACTGTAAATGCTCATGTAGGTAAGCATTGTTCATGGTACAAGGCATTCAGAACCACACTGTTAACTTGTTTATTTATTATTGAACAGCAAGCACAAACTTAGGATATAGTGAATAAAGGTATAGGGTCCAATTTTTCACACACGGCACTGGTTCTCTCACTGAGTGCACTGAGTGTAAACTCCTGCAATGGTGCACGAGTTTAGAAAACCAAGCCATAATGAATAACTCACAAATCCATGTTTAATATGTAGATATTGCTGTAACTACTCTTAAAGTACAATAATTGCACTGAAAACAGGAAGAATAGCACTAGTTTTTAAACTGATCAGGCAGTAAGAGAATAAGAAAAATGGCAATAAAAAAAAAAAAAAGAATTTGTGTATTGATATTATGCAAATTAGAACATGTGTTAGCTTTGTTTCTCTGAAATAATGTAATATTGCTGTGACATAGAATATAAAAGTTTATTGCCCAGTTCTTAACTAAAAAGCTTCTCGCCACACTGGCTGGACAACAGCACCACCTCTTGACTCATTATTAATAAAACACAGGATCTGTTTTCATTAATACTCATCAGTGTTTTTTTCTCTCTCTCTCTCTCTCTCTCATATATCTATATCTATCTATATATATATATATATATATATATATATATATATATATATATATATATATATATATATATACTTTACACATCATAAATATTTCTAATTTTAAGACAAAGTACAATTGCGATATGCTGTTAAGAATTGTAATGGGAAGATCAGATCATTTTATTGATTTTCTCTTTCATCAAAATTAAATAATGTTTCTATAATGGTAAGAAATAATTGTGGAGTTTTGAGTGTTGATGTCTCATAACTCAGTTGGGAATTTTTGTATATCGCTGCTAATTATTTATTCAGAAACAAAATATTTTACAACATTAAACCATTACTATAACATAAGTGCTTTTGTGTATATGCCAAAACTTATTTTGTAATGCCACACTCAGGATCTTACTCATATTGCCATCATACCCACAGCTTTGAATGAAACTGCTGAATTAAGACATTTCATGCTGCTAATCTTAATGATAGACCTGTGTGGGTCAAAGACAAAAAGTGTGTTTCAAGGCCCCAAAACATAAAGGTGTAATACAGCTTCATTTATTTATAAAAAAAAAAAAGGAGTATCATGCATTTTCTTTTGTATTATTTACAGAAGAAACTAAAATGCCATTCAGTGCAACAACATTTGTATACCCAAAAATATTGTAAAGCGTGTTTGAAACATTAATCATTTGATGATATTATCAAACACTATATTTAAGCATCCACAGTGCTTCCCTCAAATACCAATTAACTTTATTTATTTATTTATTTTAATCTTTATACTTTGCTGATGACCTGCAAACCATTAGGTTTTACCCATTTGTTAGCAAGAAGATTTTGTGAAGAAGTGAAAGAATTTAAAATATAATAAATTTGGTAGGATCACATACAGATTATTATTATTTTTTTTTTTTTTTTCTATTTTAATAAGTACAGGTCAGAATAAGTAGGCTATATTGTTTAATTTTTACATAAATATGTTATGCTGAATGACCACGGTTTGTTACTCTTAATGATGATTTGCAAAAAAAAAAAAAAAAAAAAAAAAAAAGAGAGAGAGAGAGAGAGAGAGATAATATTGCCATTTTTACCATCACTGAAATGTTTTAAGTCTGTCATTCAATTTTAATATATCCATGAATGACTGAAGAAGCAGATGTTGAAATATTTTCTTTTCACTTTGTTTCTGACTTGTGCTCTGCCCCCAAAACTGCTGTTGCAGCCATATTAAAATGTTCTATTCTGTTCTAAACATGCAAATTATGTTTGCCAACATAAATGACAATTCTAATTCACACCAAGTACAAAAACTTTATTGATAAAGACATAATTCAAAAAAAATATTCTAAATATAAAAATATATCGGAATATGAAATAATATAAAATAAAAATTATAAAAAAAGAAACTATAACTGCACAGAAAAATGATATTGTTGAAATGACAAAAGGATTTCTATTATTTATTTATTTATTTATTTATTTATTTATTTTAACAGCTGATGAATGATAAAAGAACTGACAGCCAATCAGAATCCATCCAAGAGCTCAAGCATGTGTGTCCACACAAACATGGTTGTTTTTAAAACCCCAGCTTTTTCTACTAGGTTTGACCTTTCATTCACATGCATACGCAGCACCAGTTTACTGAAACCGAAACATTTTTGAAAATGCCTGCCAGGGTGAAGATTTTCAAAAAACAGTGAAACCGGAGATTTTGGCTAAATTGAAACTTTTTCAGGCTTCTGACTGGCCAACATAGCTTTACTTTTGATATCGCCACCTGTTGGCTTGGCATGCTCATGCGGGTTTGCATTTTCAACACATTTATTTATCACATTATTTATCTGTATTATGAATAAGATGCTAATTTTTTTTCATTTCTTCAGTGATACTCTCATTCAGAGTAATGGGTGACACTGTGGTGTAACAGAATTTGCATTACACCACAAGACAAAAGCATGACCCTGAATGACAAAACTTCTACTTACAGTTTGCTCATATTGCATGCAATCAACTGACCACCTGTATCGAACAGTGAACTTGGCAGCAAAGTTAATCAAAAACAACATTAAAATGAACAATACAAATATCAGTATCAGTTTATATGTTAGTCATTCAGCAGTCTGTGAAATCATCAGATGGCATATACATATAATCAGTAAATTAGAAGGTAACACCTTTTAACAGATGATATGGCATGCTTCTGAACCTCTTGTCGTTGATTGTCTCATCAATGGCCGCTAGGAAGCAGGTTTAACAGTCTCTGACTCTGTAAAAGGCCTCTTCTCTCTGGCCAGAATCCAAAGAGACAGCAATCATGCTCTAACCTGTTCCGCACCAAAATGACTAAAGACAAATATTTAAAGACAATATGTTCTCAGTAATTGCACTCTTTGCACAAATTCAACCATATTCATACATTCAGATTCATATTACATTTGTACACAATTCAAACATATGCAAATGAAAGCTCTATGTATATATATATATATATATATATATATATATATATATATATATATATATATATATATATATATATATACTATTTAACTTCATGTAGGACTTCTATATTTTTTGTGATTTCTCAATAATTGATCCTTAGTAGAAAACCTTTTACAATTTATCAACAAATTTAAGTAATTTTCAACAGTAAAATAAACATAAAATAATATCTACTTAATGTAAGCAAGTGATTTACTAGAGATTGTGACAAAATGTTAATTGCTGCAATTTATTTATTTATTTATTGCAAAATATGCACCTCTTCTGTGGATAGACTAGTCTGACATGTCACTGTTTATAACACAGGGCATCCATCCTTTGCTGGGCCAAAAAAAATAAAAATAAAAAAATAAAAAGAGTATGACCACTTCTCCAGGCACAACTACACTGTAGAACAGGAAGAGTTAATTAGGAACAGGAAGAGTATTGGAAGAAGTTCTATGGAAAGCATCCAGCACAAACTAACCCCCGGGGTTATCTGACCAAGTGTCAAGGTGTCCTTGAGCAAGACACCTAACCCCAGCTGCTCCCAATGAGTTGGATGGTGCCTTGCATGGCTGACACCACTGTGGTTGGTGTATGAATGGGTGAATGTGAGGCAACATGTAAAATGCTTTGGATGGCCATGGGTCTGTTGAAAGCGCTATATAAATGCATTCCATTTACCAATTTGTAATATCATTGAGAGACATAAATATTTGCATATCATTTTTGCTGTCTTCATCTTTTTTAAGGGAAGGAATGTATATAGTTATATAGAGGAAGATGTATTTTTATTATTTAAAAAAAAAAAAAAACATTAGGGAATGCATATTATTTCTTTAGTGTTTCAGTAGTCAATATCTTGAAACACAGACACAACTGGGTTTAAAGAACTGTGAATTTGTCCTAAAAACTAAAACTTGAGCTGTAAGATGTGCTTGAAAACCTAACCTAACTTTAACATGCCTGGAAAAAGTTTCCCCACAACTCTCCAGGTTTTCCTGTATCCACATGCTTGGGGTTTTCAAAAGTTTGCTACAGTATCTGCTAGGGCTTTATAAATATCTCCAGAAAGACCTATCTGTGGACCTAGCACAAGCAATGCTCTACACAAGTGATGTGCTTGAAAGATAAAATAAATTGTGTGTCCGTAATATCTTTGAGACCTTGTCTGATACCACGCAGACATAAGCAAAGGCAGATTAATTATTACACAGTAGATTCCACTTTGGGTGCATGGACTCCATGTGATACTTTCGACCAGCTTAAACATCATATTTTGTATCCTTTTCTTGACTGTATGATAAGTGAGCTACATGTAAGCAACAGATTTTCTGGTGGTGAGAAAAAGCTAATGAAGTGCTTTCAAACTTCAAACCCAACAGCTGATGACTTTCTCAGTAAGGAATCTCTAAACCTTATTGCACATATTACAAAATATACTGTTGTAAAGAGGAGAGAGTGAGAGTGTGTGTGTGTGTGTGAGAGAGAGAGAGAGAGAGAGAGAGAGAGAGAGACAGAGCGAGGGTGTTATTGCTGGCATAGTTAGTGTACAAAGTTCTTCCTTGACCCTTCCTTCTTCCTTGATCCCTGAGATTGGTTCTCCAAGCAGTGCTTACCCGTCAGTAGTAGGCCTACTGTAGAAGTGCATGCAGATCAGAGCTGCACAGTAAAAGAAGATGAAACAAACCCACAGAATTATTATTATTATTTTTATTATTTTTCTGTTATCACTGTACACTTAACCCTGGCTTAATATTATAATTTAAATCGCGTTTTGATTTATCTAATTTCTGTATTTTAATAAATGCTCTGTATTGGTAATTACACATTAAAATCTGCAACGTTTTTTTGGAAAGATAGTTATATAGGGTTATAAAAATAACCTGAGGATAACCATTAGGGAATGATCTGTGTAAGTTATTTTTACAGTAGGTTATTTTAAAAATAACCACCTTGCAACACTCTGGAAACGTTATTTTATGGATGCAAAATAAAAACCTAAAAATAACCATTAGGGAACATTCTCTATAAGTTATTTTTTTTCATGTTATTTATAAATAACCACACTGCAACATTCTGGGAAAATTATTTTTTGTTTGCAAACAAAAAAAAAAATAATAATAATAATAAATAAAAAAAAATAAAAATAATAATAATAATAATAATAACTTATAAAAATAACCATTAGGGAACGTTCTCTAGAAGTTATTTGTAGGTTATATATATATATATATATATAACGATTTATTGAAGATGTATATTAATTTCAATTTCAACAGGCAACTATTTTTACAGCTACATTATTGTTTCACAACAATGTACATACAATTGCATGATATATATATATATATATATATATATATATATATATATATATATATATATATATATATATATATATATATATATATATATATAGTACAGACCAAAAGTTTGGACACACCTTCTCATTCAAAGAGTTTTCTTTATTTTCAAGACTTTGAACATTGTAGATTCACACTGAAGGCATCAACACTATGAATTAACACATGTGGAATTATATATGGAATTATATACATAACAAAAAAGTGTGAAACAACTGAAAATATATCATATTCTAGGTTCTTCAAAGTAGCCACCTTTTGCTTTGATTACTGCTTTGCACACTCTTGGCATTCTCTTGATGAGCTTCAAGAGGTAGTCACCTGAAATGGTCTTGGAACAGTCTTGAAGGAGTTCCCCGAGAGATGCTTAGCACTTGTTGGCCCTTTTGCCTTCTGTCTGCGGTCCAGCTCACCCCTAAACCATCTCGATTGGGTTCAGGTCCGGTGACTGTGGAGGCCAGGTGATCTGGCGCAGCTCCCCATCACTCTCATTCTTGGTCAAATAGCTCTTGATGACTTCAGTGTGACTCTACAATTTTCATAGTCATGAAAATAAAGAAAACTCTTTGAATGAGAAGGTGTGTCCAAACTTTTAGTCAGTACTGTACATACATTATATATATATATATATATATATATATATATATATATATATATATATATATATATATATATATATATATATATATGCACAGACATTTTTTTCATACATGACATTGAGATGCAAGAAACATATGGCAAGAAATCTGTAGACTTGTCCATAACAACAAAAGACGATACTTTATTGAACCTTTTCAATAAGTGTGCGCTGCAAACACAAGCATTTTTGACGATCGTTTCCATCCAGTTCGCTCGATTTTCACCCGTTTTGCTGCCTCCAGCTAGAGTTATGACGTGCGACACTCCAGGCCAGGCCAGTCAGAAGAGAGGCTAATGAATATTAATTAGACATGCTAAAATCGACCTATTCTTAGCAGACATCATGACAAGGAGCTGTAAAAATATGAGATGGTTTTTGGTAATTATACTGCAAATGTACATTCTTAAGGACATCAAAACCTGAAATAAAACTCCAGAAAAGTGTACAATATGGGACTTTTAACAGTCAGTTTGGTATGTTTTATCTATTAATTGCTTCCACAGATTCAGTGGTTCAAACTATTATTTGAATATTCAACAGTGCACATCGGGGAACTACAGGAATTGAAGTAAAGTACAGATTATCTAATTTCCTGTTAGTCGCGTCTTCACCAGCAGATGGTGCAAGTGGATGTTGACAAAGACCAAAGCAAACCAAGAGACATTTATTCACAAAAACGTATTTGTAGAAATAGAGCAAACAGTAAGTAGCCAATATCTTAAAATGATTAGGACCATGGTATACTGTATGCAGAAATGCTAATTATGAAGAGTTAAACATTTCTGTGTGTATGCAGCTTTCTTTACCGCAAAGATTATATAAATGTTATTCTTCGACGTTGACATACAAACATTACATACTAGGAAGACATATATCATTCCCTGCACTTTATATCATATTAAATATGTCTTATTTGTCATGTCATACTGTGGCAAGCTTTCTTCAGGATACTTTATTAAATATAATTTAGTAAATGCAAATAAACTTTGCAGATTTAATTGGAAAGGATTTAAAGTTTTTTTTTTTCTTTCTTTCTTGTTTCTTTATGCTTGTTTAAAGAACTATAAACAATTACTGTGTAGGCATCCAAATCTGTACTTTTATTCTTGTTGTTCTGTTTATTTTTGTTTACTAAACCTAGTACATAATTCCCATTTCCCAATGCCTGACACTATTCAGCTTACATTTTTAAATAAATGTAATTTTTCCCTCCAGATGGAGGCAGTATTTCATCATAGATGCATGAATGAATGCATAATCCTCTTTTGGATGTAACCCATAATATGATTAGGCTTACTACTCCAGCAGCAGTTAAATCACAGAAATGTTTCCCTGTACTACATGTACAGATAGCTCAAATTAAATAGTTTGCATCAATACTTAATACTTTACTTTGATAACTGATAGTACATCACAGTATAAATGCATAGTTAATATACTGTACAGTGGGTATAGGAAATAGTCACCCCTTTAAAATAATAATGTTTGTTGATTTGTTGTCTGAAATGAAGACAGTTTTTGTTTTATCCAGCTGTATTTATAACATCCAAGTGAAAGATATAACACCTACATGTCAGGAAAAAAGACAAAACTGAAACATTGAATTGGAAAAAGTATCACCCCCTCTTCAAACATGATTGTTAACTCAATCAGGTGTAGCTACTCACCTTGTCTGTGGCACACAAAACCATTTAACTTTCAAACTGGATGAAACAGCCAGGAGGAAACTGGTCAGAGTGGCAACCAAGAGGTCTACAGCAACTCTGAAGCAGTTGCAGGAATTTATGACAAAGAGTGGTCATTGTGTGCATTTGACAACAGTAACTCCACAATTTTCCACAAAAATGGCTTGTATGGGAGGGTTACAAAACAAAAAAAAAGGCTACATGAAGTCACAACTGAGCTTTGCCAAAACACACCTTTGTATTCTAAATATTCCCAAACGTGTTAAGTACATCACGAAATATGTCAATTATTTAAATTATTAAAGGGTATGGAAAGTATTCAGAACCCCTTATATTTTTCACTCTTTGTTACTGTATATTGCAGCCATTTGCAAAAATCATTTAAGTTCTTCTTTTTCTTTTCTTTTATCATTAATGTACACACAGTACACCATATTGTCAGAAAAACACAGAATTGTTGAATTTTTTTTTGCAGATTTATTAAAAAAGAAAAACTGAAATATCACATGGTCTTAAGTATTCCGACTCATATATTTAACTCAGGTGCTGTCCATTTCTTCTGATCATCCTAGAGAAGGTTCTACACCTTAATTTGAGTCCAGCTGTGTTTGACTACACTGACTGGACTTGATTAGGAAAGCCACACACCGGTCTATATAAGACCTTACAGCTCAGTGCATGTCAGGGCAAATGAGAATCATGAGGTTAATGGAACTGCCTGAAGAGCTCAGGGACAGAATTGTAGTAAGGCACAGATCTGGCCAAGGTTACAAAAAAATTTCTGCTGCACTTAAAGGGATTGTTCACTCTTAAATAAAGTTTTGGTGTGTTTTAGCTTACCTCAAGGACATCCAAGATGTAGGTTTCTTTGTTTCCGCAATATTTCCCATTTTGATATTTTTAGGTCAAACCGTTCTTGTCCGTGACTCATATAATGGAGGTCTATGGTCACCACCTCAAAGAGCAATTAAACAATTCCCCATCGTAAGTACACATTGATGACCAACACTGTAAGACACGAAATGAGCGGTTTGTGTAATAAAACCAACAGTATTTATATCGTTTTTACATTTTGTACACAACCACGTCCAACTGATGTGAGGGCATGAGTGCTTCCTGATGTGACATGTGTGTGTGTGTGTGTGTGTGTGTGTGTGTGTGTGTGTGTGTGTGTGTGTGTGTGTGTGTGTGTGTGTGCGAAATCTGGCTTAGTCTGCGCAAGCGTGGAAAGCGCCGGAAGTGATCTCTGCTCAACTGCCTTAGGTCTTTGTTGCATCTTCCTCTTTGATCCGCCAAATGTTTTCTATGGGTGAAAGATCTGGACTGCAGGCTGGCCATTTCAGTATGGATCCTTCTTCTAAACCGTCATTATGCTGTAATTGATGTAGTATGTGGTCTGGCATTATCATGTTGGAAAATGCAAGGTCTTCCCTGAAAGAGACGACGTCTGGATGGGAGCTATATTGTTCTAGAACTTGGATAAACCTTTCAGCATGGATGGTGCCATTCCAGATTTTTAATCTGCCCATGCCACACACACACACACACTCATTCAACCCCTGATAACAACTTGGGTTGTCCTTGTTCTCTTTAGTCCTGATGATATGGCATCCCAGTTTTCCAAAAAGCACTTCAAATTTTGATTCGTCTGACCACAGAACAGTTTTCCACTTTGCCACAGTCCATTTTAAACGAGCCTTGGCCCAGAGAAAACGACTGCGCTTCTGGATCATGTTTAGATATGGCTTCTTTTGTGACCTATAGAGTTTTAGCTGGCAATGGTGAATTGCACAGTAGATTGTGTTCACTGACAATGTTTTCTGGAAGTATTCCAGAGCCCATGTTGTGATTTCCATTACAGTAGCATTCCTGAATGTGATTCAGCGCCATCTATGTAAGGGCCCAAAGAGCCCGAAAAAATCCAGTATGGTTTTTCGGCCTTGATCCTTACACCCAGAGATTGTTCCAGATTCTCTGAATCTCTAGATGATATTATGAACCGTAAATGATGATGATCATTTCCAACTATTTGCAATTGTTCTCTAAGAAACTTCTTTCTGATATTGCTCCACTATTATTTGCCGCAGCATTGGCGAATTGGTGATCCTCTGTCCATCTTGACTTCTGAGAGAAACTGCCACTCTGAGAGGCTCTTTTTATACCCAATCATGTTGCCAATTTACCTAATAAGTTGCAAATTGTTCCTCCAGCTGTCCCTTATATGTACATTTAACTTTTCTGGGCCTTTATTGCTACCTGTCCCAACTTTTTTTGGAATGTGTAGCTCTCATGAAATCCAAAATGAGCCAATATTTGTCATGACATTTCAAAATGTCTCACTTTCAACATTTGATATGATCTCTATATTTTATTGTGAATAAAATATAAGTTTGTGACGAGTGGGGCGGGGCCGAGGGACGTGGGAGGAGTGAGGCTGGTGGAGTGATTGGAGATGAGCTAAGCCCGGGAGAAGGAGGGACGTGCTGCTGAAGATCCCTCGCTATTGTGGTGAATCCGCGGTGCCATCGGGCAGGTGAGGAGTGTGCCGCGGTGGGCTGGAGCGAGTTTCCGGGGACGGGCGAGCTCGCTGCTGGTCCCCCGTGATGTGGAGGGGCGGTTGCCGTCCGTGAGGGAGCGGAGGAGTTGGCGCCGTTTGCCAGGGAACCGAAATTTTTTTTTTTCTCCTCTCTCCCCTCTCTCGTCTCTGTTGCTCCTCATCCTTCCATCTCCTTTTCTCTCGCCTCGTCTGTCCTACCCCCAGGTTCCCGCAGGTCCCTGTGAGCGGTCCCCCCCCCGGAGGGAGGGGCGGGGGGGAGTAGAGCGCAGTCTCGAGGGTGTAACCTGGCCTGCGAGGGGCGATGGGGGTATGTGACGAGTGGGGCAGGGACGTGGGAGGATCGAGGCCGGTGGAGTGATTGGAGATGAGCTACACCTGTTCGACCCACCGGGCTCGAGTCCCACGGAGGAGATGGAAGGATATAAAACTGGAGCAATGAAAGTGAAGGACGAGAGAGGACCAGGCCTGGGCTTTTAGTTTATGTTTTCCTTTTTATTTGCGCGCATCAGTCTTCCATGAGGCGCTGATGCACATTTGTTTATTTTGTGATTATTAAAGTTTCATTTGATTGTGCGCCGGTTCCCACCTCCTTCTTCCCGATGATTAGGAAGTTAATATTATTACAAAGTTTATGAGATTTGTAAATTATTCCATTCCTTTTTTACTCACAATTTGTACAGTGTCCCAACTTTTGACTTTGTAAATAAGTTTTTATTTGTTTAAGTGTGTGCTGCAAAGGGCTTGTAAATACAAAGTATAGGATGTTGTATTGGTAAGGGACACAATTTCTCATTTTGTTGACATTGTTTGTGCCTGAGATGAAATTACATTCCTAGGACAGTGACTATATGTAACGCCGGACCCACACACATTTTTGCCACAAATTTCATTCACCACATTTTTGTGGAAATTGCTAACAAATGCCTGAAATTGGTGCTTGTTCATGTGTGTGACAATTGCGTAGTGTTACCAAAGATGTGGTCTAAGGAAAGCATTGATGCGTTGCCAATCCCTGAGATATTTATCATGTTAAATATCTCATCCTGTCAGCGATTCAGAATCCTGAATTGTGAATGTTTTGACATTGGTGATGATCACTTTTGTTTATACAGTGCTTTTTTTTATCATGTCTGTACAGTAAAACAGGATAAGAAGGTTCAACACTCTTCAGCAATAAAATAACAATGAAGCGCAATTGTTAGTTTATCTAAAGTCATTTTGCTTATTAAGGTTGAACTGGATCATCAAAGGTCAGCAGCAAAGACACTGTTTAATAACATGGGATTAGATACATCTGTGTTGTTTAACATATTCATTGCAGGTTTGCATCATATTCTAAGTTTGCATTTCACGATTTTAAATATATATATATATATATATATATATATATATATATATATATATATATATATATATATATATATATGTTGTTTTTTTTGTTTTGTTTTTTCTCGAGAGGGATGAATTAATGCAGATTCACATTTAGTCTAAAACTACCGTAACATCATGTTCATTCAGCGCATACAATGCCTCTGTACTTCGGATTTCTCTAAACATTGAGACAGGAGAACTGTCAGTCAATAAATGGGGGAAAAAGTAACTCAGATTTTTTTTCCCGTAAATTAAAAGGTAATGCGTTACTTTACTAGTTACTTGAAAAAATAAATCTGATTATGTAACGCACGTTACTTGTAATGCATTACCTCCAACACTGCTTCTCACATGTGTTTGGTTGTAAAACCAGATGACTGTAGACCAGACAGAGGTGTTGGCATTTCTTTCTTTTAAGAAGTTGTGTAATCTGTGACCCCCTGTCACCAATCTCATTCTGCACATTATGTATGTCTCCCTTTTTAAACACACCTGATTAAGCTCATTAGGAGTGTGTCAGTTAATGGAGACATACAAAAACACTGGTGTAGAGTGCATGTGACTGAGCGTTTATGTGTTTGAGAGTCTGCAGCCAGAATCTATTGGAAGGCTCCAACTATGATGTTATTTTGTAGTTATAATAATAATAATAATAAAAAGCTCACTTCTTGAGCCGGCCTTATAGCCAGGGTAGAAAATAGCCCATTATTTGTTGATTGTGATGTTTTTTTGTTTTTTTTTAAACCACACAAACATCATAAGTGGACCTAAAAAGGCCGTTCATGATCCCTGTAAGCGCTAAGCCCCTTTCACACTGCACGTCGGACCCGCAATATTTCCAGAACATTGCCGGGTCGCCTTCTGTGTGAAAGCAACCACGTCCCGGAATTGATTACCGAATTGAACTCGGGTTGGGGACCTAGTAACATTGGGGGGTTCGACCCGGGACAAGCACTGTGTGAACAAAAGCCAGATCTAATTCCGTGTCGAAGTGATGACGCACGTTATCGCACGACTCTTTTACCGGCTGTTTTGAAGGAAGATCAACATTCGCGATGAAAACATATGTGCAAACTGTAATGAAGCAGAGATCAGTTAGTTACTCACTTTCCACGCTGACGCCGAGACCGTTTGATTGCTTCAGTGAAAGTATAACGTACCTAGCGTTGTCGACTCGTACATTACACGTCACGCGCTAATGTCACGTGTCGTTACAGGATCTTCAAGGGTTGTGTGTGAAAGCACGCACATTTCCCGGGTCATCACTGGCAGTGTGAAAGTGCCAAATCTAGCGCCCAGGGACCAATTGCAGGAGCACTTTACCCCTGTATTTGGCGGAATGGCAGTGTGAAAGGGGCTTTAGTGGCACAGTGCGTTGAGGTGTGGTGTCAGTTCTCTCAGCCAATGAATTGGTTTGTTTCTATTAGGTATGCATTGATCCAAGGTCCAACACTAACCATTTTGTCAGATCGGGTATCAGTCAGATGGGATCAATCCAAATCTGATAGTGTACATAACATTGCCCATGATTATTTCTGTCAAGATAAAAACAATAATAATAATACAAAAAAATAAAAAAATAAAAAAAATAAATAAATAAACACATTATAAAAGCACCATCAAAATGTTCTGAAGCCATAAGTGGAAATGTGTACAGTAAACTGAAAAAAATAAAAAAATAAATACCAATACTGGTATCAGATTGGCATCAGCAGATACTAAAAATTGCAATATCAGGCATAAACCATCCCTAGTTTCTATACAGGCTTTAGAACACTCCACATCTGGGGTGTGTTTCCACAGCATCACCTAATAACAAAGCATCTAGTTCCCTATTCATAGTAACAGACATGTATTTTTAATTCAGTAATTAGAATGTTGATATTGTATTACTCACTTGTAGTTTGATGGAACAGCATTCTAGTGTTACTGATCTTATAATGCATAATTTCTAAATGGAATACATGTTTTCCTATACAGATGACTTTTCATAGCATAAAAGCCAGAGCAAAATAAAGAAACAGTTTATTGGTCATTTCAAAACTTTTTTTAAGGTAATACAAAAATGTATACATTGTAAGGATAGGTATAAATGATTTATTAAAAGTAATAAAATCAAGAAACTCAAATCAAGTGTCAAAGTGGTATCTCAGCATTGGAACTACCTATTCTATTTTAAAATAAAATAAAATAAAATAAAATACCCATGCTTTTCAGAGCCCATGGTCAGTCATTTCCAGCATTCCCAGATGATACAATGAAGAATCAGTTCTGGGCTTCTCCTGATGGTGTTAATGCTGATGTTTTTCAAGCAGCAGAGTGGAGTTACAGCAGTGCTGGCAGTATGTCATTGTTTGGCTAAGAATGGCTCAATTGAAGAAGCATTGAATCAGTTTTTAGACCCAACTTGCTCCAGACTGTCTGAATCTCTGGCCAGGATGGGGCTGATCCCCCTGAAACTTCCATATGGCCGCTTTGGTGTTCCATTCATGGCTGGTGGTTTCCATGTATCCATGGGGCAGATATAATCAGCTGATTCATCCATCCTGAGCTTTCTTAGTTGTCGGAAATTAGTAAAACCAAGCTTCTTTGGCTAAGACAGAGAAATGAATAAAATTACAACATGACAAAAATTATTCTTGCAACTTATATCTGGCATAAAATGTATTATTTTGTTTGGAATGTCATACCCTGACTTTGGCAGTGGTGGTAAGGGGTGCATGCCCACTGGCGTTTGCAAATTCCTGTTTCTCCTGCTGGGCCTGAGGTCCCACCAGTGTGTTAAAGTTAGTGGTGAGGTGGCGTCTTAGGAGGGTCTTCTGTGGAGGGATGTTTAGCAGCATGGCCAAGGTCTCAGAATGAAAGCGAGGCTCCAGGATCTGATAAGCAAATACAGACAAATTAAAGGGATATTTCACCCCAAATAGTCATGTTTGATATTGTAATGTTACAGCTAAAGTAAAATCAGTTTGTTTATTATGATCAAAACGACAACTTAAAATAGCTAAAATACCATGCATAAAATGTTTCTACTATGTGACACTGAAAAAGTTTTTTTTTTTTTTTTGTATGTTTGTTTGTTGGTTGTTTTTTTTTTTTTTGTGTGGCTCAGTGATTTATTATATATATATATATATATATATATATATATATATATATATATATATATATATATATATATATATATATATAATGCACTAAAATATTTAAGCATCATTAGCAGTAGCACTAGTAATGCTGACTCACAATTAGGCCTCCATGAACACCGCTGCCTCTCAGGTTTGGAGCATATTCAGCCAAATCCACTGATCTCAACCACTCCATCACACGATGGTTGGACCACTGCACCACCTCAGATGGAGATGTCTTATTCTGCAGAACCAAAGGAAATGTAGTCTTTCAGTGTCTTCAGTGTTCACAGGGTTTCAAGATTTATCGATGCTTTGTACATACAGTAATGTAACACATGACATATATCCCTATATCACGAGTGCTGTTGTCATATATTGCCAATATATTGTATTATATTAAGACAATATATTATACATCCTCATTAAGTTATAAATTCATACCATATACAGTCATGGGCAAAAATATCGGTACCCTTTGTATATATGACCAAAGAAGGCTGTAAAAATTAATCTGCATTGTAAATCCTTTTGGTCTTTTATTTAAAACAAATCACAAAAATGTATCCTTTCATTGGATAATAAGGATTGAAAATGGGGGTAAGTATCATTATGAAATAAAGGTTTTTCTCAAATACTCATCGGACACAATTATTGGCACCCCTACAAATTTTTATGAGTAAAATATCTCTGAAGGTTATTCCCATTCATATTCACAATTTTGAGAAAGCCAGTGTAGTTATAAAAATGAAATTATCCAGCCATGGTTTCCTGTCTCACATAAATATAAAGAGGAATGAAAACAAAGCCCAAAATCCCTTAATCAGCCATGAAAATGAGAAAAAAAAATTAAAAATAATAATAATATATTTCTAATGTGAAGCAAAAGATAATTGTGTAATTATTATTACCAGAACAACATCCTCAAAATGTTGGAGGTAAAATGTTCGGTCTTTGTTAAACCATCATATTAGAAAAATGTTTTAATGTGGTTTTATTAACAAAGTTCGGTAGAAGCACGAACAGATAATCATCCAATTTGGCACAGGTTCATCTCGTTTAGCTAATAATCTTAAATAGCACGCAAGCGTATATATATCCAGTCTTCCTACCTCCTGTCCCACGACAGTTTTTCGGCAGGACAGTTTTTCGGCATAGACCGTTTGTCAGCATTCGGTTCGCTCTGTCCGTCATCTTATCACAGGCCCAATCTTCCTTCCGACGAAGATATCTATCCGCCGAACACCAACAAGCGTCATCGCGTCAGCTGCTCTTCTCGCCAAGCCACACGTTGTGGCCAAAAGCTCGTGCAAATCCTTGAGCTCGCCTCACTCGACAACACGATTTTCTCACCAGGACCGGGCTCTCTTATAATGCTGGATCGCAGCCGTGCTCCAGTTCTCAGCGCAGTAAACCTCTCTCGCTTTTTCAGCCGTGGCGCAGTTCGATGCTGCCTCCACTAGCGGCGAAGACCGTGCGTTGTTGTAGTGGCATGTCGTTCGTGAAAGAATCGTTTTTTTGAATGAATCTTCTAGGCGAACGAATCGTTCTCAGTTTACACTCATTCATGAAGAATTTTTCAGAGTTGTCATCCACAATGAGCGAGTTTCATATGAGTCTCAGAGATCGAGAGCTCTCATTCGTGAACGAAAGGACTAAACCGGTATACATGTCGAGTTGATTAAACGGATACATGTCGTTCGTAAACGCAATGAACTGGTACATATCTTATCTTAACAAAATTGATGAGAGTAAACCGGGTCAGTTAGCCATTTAGCATGTCAATCTTGCAAAATGTAAAGTGCAGTTATAGGTACTGTGCACATATTGTTTACATATTTAGCATACAAAAGATAAATTCCACGTTTAATCCCCGATTTATGAACGTGAATATATAGATCAATATATGAACCGTCTGACCAAACAATTAAAATGCTAATCATGCAAGAAAACCTCGTGATTTGCTCATCTGAACAATTTAAATAGACGTTATATATAGAATGCGCTTATGAAGACGCCAAAATTTGTTAAACGGCGTTATGACTTAACTCTGTCCGATGACGATGCCACTTTTTAACCACGAAGCAAAGGCTTTTTGCAGAGTTGTCATCCACACCGAAATGTCTAAAGACATTACATTTGCTTTACTGTGCATGTTTAAACCTCACTGAGATGATACAGACATAAGTTTCATGCAATTATTCCGGCAGGATCAATTATTTAGGGACATATTTCACCATTTACTGGCATGATTATTCAGAATTTTTCACGCTACTGCCTCGTGTTTGGCTGCAGAACAACAAGTGTGAGTAAATTTTCTATCGTCTTTTTAGGACTGTTATATGAAAAGCATGCAAAGTAAATGTCTTTAGAAACGGCTTGAATTTGAATTACTGCAATTAACGTTACTGCTATAGACATGTCTATTGGTACAATGGTTTATAAAACTAAACATGCTACATCGTTTCAAAGCCTCTATTTTCACAGTCCATACTACAACAGGAAAACAGTATCCCAAATTTATCTGCTCCGGAGGCTGTTTAAAAGGGCCCGAAGGCCAAAACAAGAGGAAAAGATGCTTTTCCAACAGGACTGTATTAATTCAGACAAGGTTTGAGCAATTGTCAAATCAGCCAACAACTACAGCAGCCAAAGCAAGCATGAAGCTACTTTTACTTGCAACACGGGCCTGCACATCTCAGTATTTCCATCCTGTTACTTCTGCTAGCAGTGCAGGCTACACAGGTTCTTCAAGACATCACACACCCCAGCCCCTTCCCACGACCCACAGCTACAGCAGCTGAAGCAAACGTGAGGCCGCCTCCATTCGTAAACGCGCCCTCAACTCTTCCGCTCCCTCATGCTACTAACCTTTTTTCTGTTCAGTGGCCTCCAGCTCCAGATTTGCCAGAAGGCAGAGGGTACCAAGACCTATTATTGGTCAGGCCGATTATTTTATTTATTTATATATCTATCTCGAACCCTCTTCAGCCAACCCCTCTAACGCCAGCTCATCCCCTTTCACTAAAACTCCTAATCTACCATAGCTAACTCTCCTAACATGCCCTATCTATCTGTAATGGTCAATCCTCACTTCAGCCATCCTTCCGCAGGAGCTTTCTCTGTATCTCCCCACCGCCGCAGCATTGTCCGCTCCCGCAGGAGCCTTCTCTATATCTCCCCACCGCCGCAGTATTGTCCGCTCCTGCAGGAGCCTTTTCTGTTTTTTCCTCACTGCCGCAGCAGTCTCCGCTTCCGCAGGAGCCTCTACCTATATTTCACCACT